>NW_006408538.1:11672962-11707988 GCF_000296735.1 Chrysochloris asiatica | reverse complement strand
CAGAATGGCCAGACTTTGTCTCTCATACTTTGGACATATTGTCAGGAGGGACCAGTCACTGGAGAAGGATATCACATTTGGTAAGGTGGAGGGTCAGAGAAAAAGAGGAAGACTCCCAGTGAGATGGATTAGCAAAGTGGCAGTATCAATGGGTTCAAGCATGGCAACAATTGTGAGGTTGGCCCAGGACCGGGCAGTGTCTTGTTCTATTGTTCATAAGGTCGCTATGAGTCAGTACGAACTTGATGGAACCTAACAACAACAACAACCATGTTTCCCACAGTTAGCCAGGACACAGTGCATTAGTATCTGATTCAGGCCTGAGAAATGTAGGATGAGGAGTCGACTGGCTTTTCATTGCTTGGCAAGCTGAAGGCTGCACTGAGTTACTTTGCTCCTAGAGGATGTCAGGGCAAAGGCTATGTGACAGTTTCTGATGAGGTGGGCTCAGGGCCCTCCAGGATTGGGAAAGGGAGGGGTCAGGAACAGCAGTTAGTGAAGTGGGGAGAAAAACAGCAAAAAAGAGAGAAGTTGACCACATTTTTCTGCCTAGTTTTAGGTTTGCCATTTGCAGTAGTCTTTAGGTTATGTGGTGGGAGATGGGGGGTGGGACAGAAACAAGACAAGGGAGAGGCACTCTAATTTTTGAATTAGAGTGGTGGGTATTACAAGAACTGGGAATTTTATATTACTGGATCAAGAAACTATGCAACTTTAAGAATAAGAATGGCAAGAGTTCTGCACCCTATGGCTACAGGACTGAATCTTTACATCTGAGATGCCAACAAAGATGTACATCTTCCCCAAACAGAAACTGATGCTTTTTTTTTTTTTTTTTGCAGTGCTTTGCAAATAAAAGCTGGCTTATTCCAAAGTTACTACCTCATTACACATAAATCAAGACTGGTATTCCAAGTTATGACTGATGGGACTCAGATTTCATAAGAAAATTTGCAAACACCAGCAATATGTTTAAGTTAAATTTAAATGTGCTTTCTGCATGGGTCTGCATAAAAGATGCAGTACTGATCTACTGCCGGTGGCTGTAGTGGATTTATACTGGGTTCTCCTTTTTCCCTTGCCTGGTGCCCTTTGTGAGTAAAAGGAGTTACTGTCAGCTACTTAGAGGTGACATCTATACTCAAAGGAGAGAATATGTTTCTGTGTAAAGCTGGTCTATATGGAAACCAAACCAATGTCATATGACCTATTCCTTCAAGGCTCAACTTAAAGACCTTAAGTGAAAATGAATGGCAGAGAATTCCAGTTGCTCTCTAAAAAAGAAAAAAGAGGAAAAAAAATTATTCTTTGGGCTGAAAATTTACAAGCAGAGCCATTTGATTTCTGGGACACATCTGTACACAAAGTTTATCCTGCAGATTGGTAGAGTGGGAGAGAGTGCTTTTCTTCAGCGGAGAACCACACAATAATCTAAATCAGGCATGGTATTGCTGAAACTCTGGATTTCCAAAATGTGGGCCACCATCTCCACACTCCCTCTCCTGAGATCACTGCTGGTTTCCCTACTCTAGGTTCTGGTTTGGGCTTCTGGGACAAATAACTAAACAGGATCCAAGTAGCTGGAAGAGTCTGCTCCAAGTATTCCCAATTAACTCTGGGTAAAAAGTTCACTAAAAGAAAGTCTTTACATATTTGGTACAAAGTGTTTTCCTTTTTATTACAGGGATAGCCAGAGTTTGGAGAGAGTAGAGAAAAGATTCCTAGATAAACTTGGTGTTCTTTCATAGAAGGTATCTTTTTTTAGTATTTATCTAACAATGAAATGCTGCCTTCAATAGAAATAACAAGGTTTCATAGACTATTCCCTGTCCTTGCTGTCAAATTCTGAATCAGCACCTTGTAATGGATTGAACTGTGCTCTGCTAAAATATGTGTTGAGAAATCAAAGATCACAGTCTTCAGTTTGGATTGCACTTCAGTGTAAAGAAAACAAAATACTTCACAATAGACCAATAAATAACAGCTTGATAAATAGAGAAAAGATTGAAGTTGTCAAGGACTTAATTCTTTTTGGATCCACTATCACCCTTCATGGAAGCAACAGTCAAGAAATCAAACAATGTGTTGCATTAGGCAAATCTGCTCCACAAGACCTCTTTAAAGTGTTAAAGAGTAAAGCTGTTAGTTTGAGGACTAAGGTGAATGACCTAAGTCATGGTATTTTCAAATGCCTTATTTGCACGTGAAAGTTGGACAATGAATGAGGGAGACCATAGAAGAATTGATGCATTTGAGTTATGGTGTTGGAGAAGAATATTAAAAGTATCATGAACTGCAAGAAGAACCAACAAATCTGTGTTGGAAGAAGTAGAACCAGAATGCTCCTTAGAAGCCAGGATGGTAAGAATTCATCTTTCATACTTCAGACATGTTATCAGGATATCCCTGGAGAGGAACATCATGTTTGGTAAATTGGAGGGTCAATGAAAAAGAGGAAGCCCCCCAATGAGAAGGACTGGTACAGTGGCAGCAGCAATGGGCTCATGCATAATTGTGAGTATGGTGCAGGATTGGATAGTGTTTTGTTCTTTTGTAACACAAGATGGCTATAAGTCAGAACCAACTCTATGGATCCTAACAACAATAACAAAATAGGTGTTGGAAGACTAGTTTCTATACTTGTGGAAGTAATGTAATATAATGTAATCATCTTCCATAAATCACTTTTATGTGATGTTAACATGGTTATCCCAGTGCCACGGTGTGCCCTAACCCTAATTACTCCTGAGTTATAAAAAGAGCAGATTAGACACAGAGACAAGAAAAGACAGATAGATGCCAAGTGAGGATTGCCAAGAACTAAGAAGTTCTGTGACTACCACAAGGAAGGAATCAGCAAGACAGAGACCCTCACATGAACTCTTAACCTCCAGAACTGTGAGGAAATGCAATTTTTCTGCTTAAAGTCACCCGCTTATGCTATTTCTATTACAGCAATAGTAGGAAACCAAGGCACAGAGACACAATACTCTGTAAAACATACACTCTATCTTCAAACAGGTTGCACAAAAATACTTTTAACACAAATTTCATCTTGTTGTTGTTAAGGGCCATCGAGTTGGTTCTAACCCATAGAGACTCTGTATAGGGTTTCCGAGGAGCAAGCTGATGTACTTGAACCACCAACCTTGAAGTTCAAACCAACTTTGCAGTCCAGCACCTTAACCCACAGCACCACACCAGGACTCCAGTTTCATTTTAGGAACAAACAATTACTAAGAGATAAATGAGCCCTGATGTGGTGTTGTAGGATAAGCATTGGACTGCTAACCACAAGGTCAGTGTTCAAATCTACCAGCTATTCTCTAACATGCTATACAGGGTTGCTGTGAGTCAGAACCTACTCAAAGACACACAGCAACAAGAGATGAACTGATTTACTTTATAACTTTATACCTAAATGTCCAATTAACACCAGAGTTTTGCTTCATTTCAATGTGCTTTAAAGGTTCTCATCTTTTAAACCAGTTGATGAAAGTGGATCACTATCTTTTTAAGTGCCGTCAAGTCGGTTTTGACTCATAGCGACCCTGTATGGGTTTTCCGAAGAGCAGCTGGTGGGTTTGAACTGCTGACCTTGTGCTGATCCTACAGCGCCACACCAGGAGGTAAAATTAGAATCTATATAAGTGAGGTATATTTTCCATAGATGTGCAACAAATTCAAAATTTTCTACTTGGTTAAAAGTTTCATTATTTTACCTGAAACTAACGTCAATCCCATAGCTTGTGTGTTAATTCAGCACATATCCACTGAGCACCTGCTCTGTGCCAGCACAAAAGTTGTGTAGCCGTGAACAAGGCACCCTTCTATCCCAGTCCCCAGGGTGGGCCCATAGGTAGAGTTGTTGTTGTTGTTAAGTGCCATTGAGTCAGTTCTGACCCATAGCAATCCTGTATAGAGTTTCTGAGGAGAGACTGGTGAACTTGAATTGCTGACCCCGTGGTTCAAACAGACTTTGCAGTCCAGTGCATTGATCCACAGCGCCACACCAGAACTCCATAGGTAGCATACAGGGGGACATTTCAGTATCCCAGAAGCCAGTGTCCTGCAATGCCCAAGATAAGCCACAGAAGGCCAACAGCTATTGGAATTCTTGTTAGAAAAAGAATGAACAGCAGAGATAATTGCTCACACACACACACACACACACTCAAAAGGGTTTTCATAAAGAATTCATGCTAAGAGATGATTGAAAAATAAAGACCATTCCTATGAAGGTGTTCATCATGGTGGGCCTTCAGTCATAGGTGGATGAAAGTTTAGTGTGTCTTTTCCAAAAATGCTTTGCAGTACCTAACATCCTGCAGGTACACAGCCTCAGAGTCAGAGTTATTCCCATAATGCTGTTGTTGAGTGCCATTGAGTTGGTTCTGACTCATAGTGATCCTGTATAGGGTTTCTGAGGAGTTGCTGGTGAGTTTGAACTACCAACCTTTCAGTTCAAACCAATCTGCAGTCCAGTGCTTATCCTATAGTGCCACACCAGGACTCCATTCTTATGATAGTTGGTTTTTGTAGATCATAGCTTCCCAAGTAGATTAATTTTAGCTTTGCAGTTTTTAACTTGGTTACCTTTTCTATTAAATCTCTCAGCTTGCTTTCTTTCATACTATAGGATGCAATCAAATGTGGCAACGTATTCTTGGGGAACTTGTCAGGCAAGGTGCTTCATAGGAATACTATGCTTCTTCAGGCAGCTGTGCCCTTGATATTCAGAAAGTTTTCCTCTTTCAAATGTAGATATTGCTTCATGGTCTGCCCTCCACGTATCTAAAACGTTTTGATCAGGTACAAGTTTTCTAAAAATTGTTTTTGTAATGGGTGATGGACAAATACTACCCAGACATACAAACAGCATGGATTGGAAACCAGCTCTGCCATCTTCTCGTACACTGAGAGGTACCAAGGGATCAGAATTCCTAGCCAGAACCTTCCATTCTCTTTTAATTCCAGTTTTCCACAAATTATTGAAGGCCCCTTGTAATAGTGGGAAAACAGATCATTTTAATTCCTGAATCTCCAGAAAAAGATGAATATCAATATACAATATTTCTTTATGCCTGTTCTCCATTTACACCTTCCAGCCTAGCTCTCCTCTTAACCTCACCTACTGTCTTCTTCAAGATACTTTCAAAACTTCAAAAACACATTTTAGACAGTTCTTCATGACACTTTCACTCTCATTTCCCAAGGCAGCAATGGGCAAAACAATATAACAATATGATTATCATTTCTTTTCTCAAAACTTCCTCAGAATCAACATCTGCCAACGTAATGTAAGCATTCCATTTCCGATAGTTCCTTGGTTTTCTGAATTTCAATGTTGCAATGTGACTTCCATTATCCGTGACACAAAATGCAGTCTAACACCAATTCTATAATTAGTCCACTACAGGCGTCCTGGTGTGGCACCGTAGGATAAGCACTTGACCTCAGGGTCTGTTTGAATCGCAAGTTCAGTGGTTCAAACTCACTAGCTGCTCCTCAGACACCCTATACAGGGTTGCTATTAGTTGGAACTGACTTGACAGAATTTAACAACATAACACAACATTAATCCTAAGGACTCCTTGTGTGGTGCTGTAGGATAAACACTGAACTGCAAACCACAAGGTCAGAAATTCAAGCCCACCAGCAACTCTTTGGAAACCCTATACAGGGTTGCTGTGAGTCATAACCAACTTGACAGCTCTTAACAACAAAATAGTAATCCTGGAGTCCTGGTGTGACACTGAAGGATAAACACTGGACTGCTAACCAAAAGATCGGAACTTCAGACCCACCAGACACTCCTTGTAAACCCTATGCAAAGTCTGTACGAGTCAGAACCAACTCAACAGCACCTAATAACAACAACAACAGATAACCCTCAGAAGATTGACACCGGTCACAGGGTCCAATGGAGAGGGCTGAGAGACTTTCTGAGACTGCTTCTAAGTTCCTTCGTTAGCCCTGATGTCAATTCATGATGGAGATTTTAAAGACTTCAGCTTATGGTACTCAAATCATAATAATTCATGTTCATGTGTAATCACATTTTAGGTCATTAAGAGAAAAAACTCGCTTTTCCCCGAGTTGGGCAATGGGTAAGTCTGGATCTACCTACTGAGTAACTATAAAAGTAAATCAAAGAGCTGTGTGCTTACCTGGTATCATTTTTTACAGGATTCTAATTGCTCCCATTCTGAGTTGTAAAAGACATAGATCTGATTTCAACAGCACTCAAGGGATTAACAATTAAAGATGTGATGACAGTGTTATAGAAAAACAAATCTGCATTAGACAAAGCAACATTTATGGGATGTAAAGGTATGTGTTATCGGAGGGTTTCAGGAGAAAGGCCCTAGGGTTTCAGGGAAAACATGGAAGTGTCCTGGAGACCAGGGCTCTAGTTCTAGTTCTACCACTGACCATTTGACAACGGTACCTTGATCTCACTATCTATAAGGTGGAATAGAAGAATTACTGCCTTGCTATTTTATATACATGTATGCTGTTGTTAAGGAGCTCTGGTAGCGTAGTGGTTACGAATCGGGCTGCGAACCTTAAGGTCAGCGGTTTGAAACTACCAGCCGCTCCGTGGGACAAAGATGAGGTTTTCTACTCCCGTAAAGATTTACACCCTGGGAAACCCTGTACAGGGTTGCTACGGGTCGGAACCGACTCGACGGCACTTAACAACAACAACATGCTGTTGTTAGAATCAGCACTGGACTGAAACTACAAGGTCGGCAGTTCAAATTCACCAGCTACTCCTCAGAAACATCATGCAGGGTCACCTTGAGTCCGAACCACTATGAGTTGGAACTGACTCGATGGCAATTAATAACACAAATATAACAAAAATCAAACCCACAGTTGACAAGTTGATTCTGACTCTTAGAGTCCCTCTGGGATAGAGGAGAACTGTCCCACAGGGTTTCCAAAGCTATAATCTTTATGAGAATAGACTGTCAGATTCTTTTCTTGTGAAGTGGCTGGTGATTTCAAACTTGCACCCTTTCAGTTAGCAGCCAAACTTTAATGAGTGTGCCACCAGGGGTCCTATATAGAGATGTATAATGGGGTCCTGGTATGACACTGTAGGATAATCCCTGGACTGCTAACCACAAGTTCAGCAGTTCAAACTCACCAGCCACTCCTTAGAAACCCTATACATGTTCACTGTGTGTCAGAACCAACTCGACAGCACTTAAAAACAGCAACAGATAAATAAATAACTTTGGTGAAATAATATATGAAAGGCATACTCATTTATGGTAAATCTAGATATTCTGCTTTAATTCAAACTATTTGAATCAATTATTTATTTATTTAAACATTTTTATTGTGAATTAAGGAGCTCTGGTGGCCTAGTGATTACGAGTCAGGCTGCTAACCTCAAGGTCGGCAGTTCGAAACTACCAGCCATTCAGTGGGAGACAGAAGAGGCTTTCTGCTCCCGTAAGATTTACAGCCTCGGAAACCCTGTACAGGGTCGCTATGTGTCGGAACCAACTCCACGGCACATCCCCACCATTGTGAATTGGGTGAAGGTTTAGAGAGCAAATCAGTTTTTCATTCAACAATTCATACACATTGACTGTAATACTCACCGTGTACCATCACTCATGCCACTGCCTTCCTGTGCTTACCACTGTCGTCTCTCCTTCCCTAACCCTCCCTGCTTTCTGAACTTTGTCCTTTTAACCTCAAATGTTTGATTATCCCAAAGAGTGCATACCTCCCTATTGTTACTGCTCACCTTGTAGACCTGTCTATTGTTTGTCTGAAAACTAAGCCACAGTGTTGAGTTCAGTTCCAGGCCTGATGGGTGACTAAGGACCCCAGCCCCAGAGGTTCCATCACTCTCTATCACCCAGTCAGCCTGGCCTTTTTTATGATTTTGAGTTTTGCTGCACATTTTTCTTTCACCCTATCCAAGACCTTCTAATGTAACCCCTTTCAGAGCAGCTGGTAGTGGTAGATAGGCACCATCTAGTTCTTCTGGTCTCAGGGTGGTGGAGAATGAAGTTCATATATATGGTCCATGACTCCACTGGACTGATTGTTTCCACACATCTTTAATCTTCTTCACTCTTCTTTGTTCTGGATGCGGAGACACCTTAGATGACTGCTTGCCAATTTATGTCCCAGTAGCTGTTTACCCAAGTAGGATACAGAACAATGTCTTTGTGAACTATGGTATGCTCTCTTTCTTTTGCTTTGATGACATTCATGTGTGACTTTCCTCTTTCTCCTTCAGTGCAAACACATACCAGAAAGCAAGGAGTTGAACAGGTTGAATAATAGGAAATTCCCTATCAGCTATTTCACATGACTCAACCTAATATAAAGATTGGGAAATACTGGTTATCAGACCTTCATCCAGTGACATTAGACTCAGATACCAAAACATCTCAAGATGTCAAGGTTTGCCAAAAGTGAACCGAGGATTGACAGACCAGACAAAAGATGGTCTAGTTTCTTTTCTTCTTCAGTATGAGGTTAAGTCAAAAAGTATTGTAAAAATCACAGAAACCTTTATTAAACAAAGTATCAAACTGTGAAGCAGGTGTTCCTCAGCATATCCTCCAACTACATCTATACACGTCTGAAGGCAGTGGTTTACCTCTCTTATCATTCCTTAAAGAATTCTGGGCTCTTTGATTTGTATCACATCAAAACAGCTGTGTTGGCATCCTCAAGGAACTCAACTCATGCTCCTTTGAAATGTTCTTTGAGTTTGGGGAACAAAAAGAAGTCTGAAGGAGAAAGATCAGGGCTATAGGGTGGAGGGGTAAGGTTTCCTTATCAAATTTTTGTAGGACAGTCCTTGCTAGTCTTGAAGAACGAGAAGACGTGTTGTTGTGATGGAAAAAATTCTTCGGTGCAACTTTCCTGGCTTTTTCCTCACTAATACAGTTTTCTTCAAATTTCTTCATAATGTTATTAAGTGCCATTGAGTCGGTTCCAACACGTAGTGACCCTGTGTAGAGGTTCCAAGGAGCGGCTGGTAAGTTTGAACTGCCATTTTGTGATCTGATCTGAGCAGCCAATCAGTTGAAAGATATATTTCCCTGGGGGTGTGGCCTGCATCCAGGATATAAACAGATATTCTGGCAGAGCTCTAGCTCTCTCTCTTGCCCTTACATCAGACCTCTGGTTCTTGGATGTAAGCCAGTAGAGGCCTCAGGCCTGCTGCCTGACCTGCAGTTTTGGGGTCTGTCATCCCCTGCAACTACGTGAGACATCAGAGGTTGCCAGCTGTCCCACAGATATGGTACTTTGCAGTCCTCACAATTGAATGAGTCATTTTCTTGAAGTAAATATATATCTATATCTATATATACATACACTTCACTGGTATTACTCCTCTACAACACCAATGAACAGACTGTTGTTGATAACATTAAGTGCCGTCAGGTTGATGCTGACTTATAAATGCCCTTGTATAGGGTTTCCTAGGAGCAGCTAGTGGGTTTGAACCACTGACCTTGGAGCTAACAGTCCAGTGTTTATGCTACAGTGCCACACCAAGACTCCTTGAGTCCAATAATCTTACCTGCTGGTTTGATCTGGCATCATTGAAATTCACTTTTTTCCCCAAGTCTACAATCACTGCATTCTTAGTTTCACGAATATAATCATTGTTAACTGGTTGAGGAGACTTTGTATTTTTCTTCAATAGTCCCTGAGGTGGCCTATGAAAGAAATTCACATCAGACACACCCATGAAAAGCATTGGTGGACATACAAAGGTTTAGAAATCAGATTGGTTGAAATGGCAACCAGATGCCAGAATTCATTCAGCATTTATGGGGGCACTTACATGCAAAAGTGAGCATTGTACAGAGAAACTTTGCTTTTAGAGGTGACTTCAATATCTCTATTTTTAAGTAGAGGGCCAGTGAAAATGAGACAAACCATCAATGAGATGGGTTGACACAACAGCCACCGCAACAGACTCAAACACACCAACAAGTGTGAATGTGGCACAGGACCAGGCAACGTTTCCTTCGCCATGAGCCCTCATGGGTAAAGGTTTACAGAACTAGCAACGAGATTCATCCAATTATGTAAAGTGGTCAGGATCTTTGTCCTAAGGTATTTAATACTCCTTTTGTGTCTAAGAGATAGCATGATTTAGGAATCCACTAAATGAAAGTTTTATCCCAGATCAAACTACTCTGTCCCCTCTCAACTGGCATCTCTTACACCAAAAAGCCTCAGTGACACTTACAAGGAGGGTGCGCTTCTGGGCAGCCCCATGGCATTGGTAGGTGGGATGGTAGGAAGAGAAGGCAGAACAGAGCTGAGGAAAGCCACTGGGTTCTGGATCCTGCTGGTGGGAGAGACAGGAGTTGGGGACACACAGTGGGGCTGAAACTGGTTTCCACTGGAGATGGAAAACATGAGTGGAGGTTGTGCTGGCTCTGTTGGACCTGGAGGAAGTGGCTCACTTTGGGTGGAAATCCCTCCTGAAGATTTGGTTTGCATGGAGGGGTGAAAAACTAAGAGACTTTCTTTGCTCACTGTCCTCTGAATGCCTTGTGGAGCACTACTCAGGCTGAATACTGGAGAGCTGGAAGGGGACGTGCTTGCCACAGAGGTGTTCGTGGAGGGGAAGAAGTGCTTTGGCCGGGCCAGGCTGAAGGTTTGAGATGATGGGGCCTTCACCGGCTTGGTGGATATTGTCATTGAAGGGGAAGCAGTCATGCTGAAAGGAGACTCCTTAGGAGATGAAGTAGTTGGGCTTTGCAACTGCTGTTGTTCCAGCAAGACTTGGTTGTGAAGTTGCTGTAACTGACTGGAATCACTGTACGCAAACAAAAGTAGGGAGAAAAAGGGGACATCTGTTAGCATTGGCCTCATCCTTCATAAACGTACCGATAGGCTGTTTATGACTTTGTTGTTGTTAGTTGTTATGTGCTTTCGAGTCGATTCTGACTCATAGCGACCCTGTATAGGATTTCCAATAGGGAGCTCTAGTAGCGTAGTGGTTATGAATCAGGCTGCGAACTGCAAGGTTAGCAGTTCGAAACTACCAGCTGTTCTGAGGGAGAAAGATGAGGCTTTCTGCTCCTGTAAAGATTTACAGCCTCGGAAACCCTGTACAGGGTCGCTATGAGTCAGAATTGACTCCACGGCACATAACAACAACAACAACAACGGGTTTCCAAGGAAAGTGACTGGTGAGTTTGAACCAGCAACTTTGTGGTTCAAACCAACCTTGCAGTCCAGCACAGTAATCCACAGCACCACACCAGGATTTCATGCTGATTAAAAAACATAATCAGAGGGGCCAAAACTCAGCTAATTACTGGTGAGTTGTTTGCACGTCTCTCCATCTTTCCACGTCTATTTTATTGCTAGTAAGATGGACAAAAGGGAGACAGTGGCCGCGACAATGGACTCAAGCACAGCAACAATTGTGAGGCGTGCATAGACTGGGCCCTCAGGATCGCTATGAGTGGGAACCAACTCCACGGTATCCGACAACCGACTTTCTACTGTAGCTAAGTCAGAAATACCAAGTAACGCTGTCACTGTTAACCATAGTTGTAAATGATTGTAAAAACCAACCTAAGACAGCCTCTTCTTGGACCTCCATCTATGGAGAGACATTTTAAGTGTAAGTCGGACTTCTGGTGTGGCGCTGTAGGATAAGCACTGGACTGCGGACCACAAGGTTGGCAGTTCAAACCCACGAGCTGCTTCTCAGAAACTCTTACAGGGTCACTAGGAGTCAGAATCAACTCGACGGCACTTGACAACAACATTTTAAAAAAATAGAGGTTTTGGAGTGGTCTGGTTATAAAAGTAAAGCTCTTACAAGAAACATTTTAAAGTCTAGAAAGGTATGAAGAGAAGAATAAAGTCTACTTTTATAGTCATTTTCTTGAAATAACCTTCTGTTAAGATTTGCATGCAAGTTACTTGCAGAATCTTGGAGACCTTTTTCATCTCTTCACTCACATGTGTACACATACACATGCAACTATCCTTAGACATAGTGTTTCTTTAACAAATGGAACCCTTTTCTATGTATGACTTTGAAACCAGCCCTTTTCACTTAGCAATATAAAATGAACATTTTTCTAAATGAACAAATCTGCACCATCATTTTTCATGGCCATTTAATAATCTGTGTTATGACTGGACTACAGCAATCCTTTATTGTGGAACATGCAGCTTAGTTTTAATTTCTAAACAATGCTGCAATGAAAAGCCATGTAGACACCTACTTGTTTTCTTGTCTGATAATTTTTCTAACATAGATTAATATAAACAGCATTATTAGATTAAATTAAAGGCATATATTAACATTTGTATATTTTTAGCCAAGCTGTCCTTTGGAAAGGTTGTCCCGATTTATACTAATGCAAGCAATCTGTACATAAGAGTTCTTGTTTTTTTCATATTCTAGTCTTAACAGTAGTCTAATATTTTGTCATTGATTTAGTGACAAAAATAGCCATTATTTTATACCTTTTATTATTGCTAGTGATATTGAATATATTTTATAATGTATATTACCAGTTATTTTTCCTGGTAGTTTATTGGTAGGGGCAGAGCAAATGGACTTGTAGGTCATGATAAAGAGTTTGAATTTATTCTAAGTTAATAGGAAACAGTTTGAAGATTTTAAGGAAATTAATGAAATAATTTAATTTGTCTTTTAAATATATTACTCTAGCAGCTATTGGAAAATGGACTACATAGTAAGGCAAAGGAAAAAATTGAGAGATCAATTTTAATGTTAATACACTGGACCAGGTAAGAAATGGTGGCAGACTGGGAGAAGTAGAGATAGAGAGAAGTGGACAGATTCAATATACATTTTTTAGAAGAGAGCCAACAGAACTGGTGTTGGATTGGACATGGGAGATAATGAAGAGAAGGAGTTAAGAATGAATCCTAGGGGTCTGACTTGAGCTGATAGATTTAATGGGGCACTGCTTATAAGATGTAGACGAGTGGAAGAAAAACAGATGTAGAAGCGTTCTTTTTGGATATGCTAAGTTGAAATATCCAAGTGAAGACGTTAAGCAGACCATTGAATATACTAGTAGGGAGCTCATAAGATAGGGCTTCGAGAATCATCAATTTGTAAGCTATAGGACTAAATATGATCACCTTTGTGGAGAGAATGTAGCTATAGAAGAACCCAGGGTTGTACCCCATGGTCGAGAAAAAAATTGAAACTAGCAAAGGAGACTTAGAAGGAATAATGAGTGAAGTGTTATGGAAACGGAGAGAAGAAAGTATTTCACAAAGAAGGGAAACATCATCAATGATGTCAAATTTTGCTAAAAGAGAGAATAGGGAAGACAGGAAAGAAGCGAAGAGAAGGATGGGCTGAATTTTTTTAACATGGAGAATCTGAAGCCCATTTTTAAACAATTTTAAACATCTTACCTGAAGCCCATTCGAATGGTACTATGAAGATACTATGGAGATGTAATCTAATTTGTGGACTACTGCTAATAGAAACCCTAAAGCAGTAATGAAATCTCTTTTGGATGTGTGATGTATAGCATCTATAAGTGTTACCTCATGAAATATGTTGCTCATTATCAAGAGGGTCCGTAAGACCAGACCTGAAAAAGTGAGGTAAAGGTCTAAAAGAGATATGGGAAAGACTCTGAAATAAATGGGAAACTCGATCCTTAACACACCCTTTCTTCAGTCTTCTTTTATTTACCATCGTTCTGAAGATATGAAGAAGAACCAAAGAAATGTTTGGAATAACTTACAGAGGTATTTAAATACAATTGAATCCAGCAGTTTAGAAATTAATCATAATAACTGGAAAACTATTAATATATCCTTCCTACCACAGAACTTAATCATTATTTTTAAAAATTAAAATAGCATATGATTATTTAAAAAAAAATTTTTTTTAATGTTGTTGCTGTTATTAAGTGCCTTGGAGTCAGTTCTGACTCATAGTGACCCTGTATAGGGTTTCCCAGGAGCAGTTGGTGGGTAGTGGTCCAGTGCTGATCCTACAGCACCACACCAGGACTCCAAATTAAAAAATGCTGGCATGTAAGTCACTAGTATGATAACAATAGTTATAGTGGAAGAATTATGATTGATTTTTCTTCTGTGTTTTCCAAATTTTCTGAAATGAGTGTTTTGCTTTCAGCTACTAAACCAAAAGATTGGCAGTTTGAATCCACTCAACGGCACTTCAGACAAAAGGCTGGGTGAGAGACTTCCATAAAATTATGCTGTTGTTATTATGTGCCGTCGAGTTGATTCCGACTCACAGTGACCCTATGTAGGGTTCCTAGGAAACCCTATAGAGCCGTTCTCTCTTGTAACACATAGAGTTGCCATGAGCTGGAATTGATTTGAGTCACAATGAGTCAGAAGCAGTAACTCGAAGGCACTTAACAACAACAACAACAACCGGGTTGTACAGCTTCAGGGGCATCATTCACACTCTTTGTGCCATGCAGTCTGCAGTTGTGCAATATGGCGGCTCTATAAACATGAAGGATGTTTATAGATTGTTGTTATTGTTGTTAAGCGCTGTTGAATTGGTTCTGATTCATAGTGACTCTGTACACAGTTTCTGAGAAGTGATTGGTGAGTTTGAACCACTGACCTTGAGGTCAAGTGCTTATCCCACAGTGCCACATAGAACAAAAAGTTCTTCTTTTTAGCAGTTCTCAAAGTTTTGATGACCTGGAGACAGTATTTCAGCTTTGGGATATAAAACATTGATGTGCGTTACGGAAGGGAAATTAATTTCAAGAGATGGTACTATGTCCCTTACGCTGCCTGGTGTGAGAGAAACCCTCAAAAAAGAACAGAGAGTGTCTTGTCTTCATCATCTCTTGGCTCAAAACTTTATTGATAAGATGATCATATGTCCTGATTCAGCCAACGCAGATCCAGTTTATGCCGGTTTTCCCAGCACAGTTATTAATAGTGCTCACTTCCACTCTAAATTGCCCTTGTTTGAATGATAAATACGGTCATTCTAATTACGAACATTGCCTTAAACTTTTCTTGTTGTTCCTAAACTGAGAAAGAAGATCAGGCTGGGAGCAGTCTCTCCATTTATAGGAACCTGAGTCACAGAGGCATCACATGACTGGCCTTAAGTCCCACAGACACTTCTGTCCTTGAAAGAGGAGATGAGTTTTTCCATGTATGCTATTTAATTTTTCTTTATATTGTTGTTGTTGTTAAGTGCCGTCAAGTTGGTTCAGATTCATAGTAACTCTGTGTAGGATTCCCAATGAGAGGCTGGTAGATTTGAGGTTAATAGTCCAGTGCTTATCCTGCAGCACTACACAAGGCACAGTTAATTGGTTGCTTTTGAGGAATGAAAATGTTTTAAAGTCAAATATGCATAAAGTTGCCAGGGCTACCAAACTTTGGTGTTTAGAAGTCCTTACTCTTGAAGACCACTGGCTAACTTCAAGCCCACTGAGGTTTTATAGAAGAGGTATTTGAGTTACATCAGAATTGACTTATGATGGGGTTGTCAGAATGCAACCCTGGAAACTACCATTACAGTGTAACCTTTGAAAGCTGGAACTTGACGGGACAGCCTTGATTTTCTGAGTTTCAGAGGTTTTCCACCATTGACAAGGTGCAATCTACCACTTTTCTATCACTTGGTTTGGTGGAAAATACTTGAGTTTTCCTGATCTGATAGGTTTCTGTCTTATATAGATCCCAGTATTTACAGGCTTAACTATACATGTTGCTTTTGGAACACACAAGATAACCTACTGAGTAAGTGATCTATTAAAATGTAAATGTTTCATTTTTCACACCATCAGCAAAGTCAATACCAACAACAGCAAAGGTGAACCAGAAGCTTCTCCAAATCTGGTGTGGTACTGTGGGCTAATGCATTGGACCTCCAGGTTGGTTTGAACCTTGTAAGGTTGGTGACTCAAATTCACCAGCTTCTCCCTGGAAACCCTATACAGGGACGATATGAGTCGGAACTGACTCGAAGGTACTTATCAACAACAGCAACAGCATATATATAAAAAATATCTTCAAAGACCGGAGTTCATTTCCTTTTCTATTACTGCTGACAAATGCTACATATTGTGCAATCCTCGGTCCAGCTATGAAAACTCTTGTCTTGAATGGAACTAAGAATTCAGGAGACTTAACCACTTGGCACAGTAAGCAAGGGTCCTATCCTTTTTAGAAGTCCTGGTGTGGCACTGTAGGATAAAGCACAAGGCTGGTGGTTCAAACTCACCAGTCACTCCTTGGAAACCCTGTACAGGGTCACTATGAGTTGGAACTGACTCAATGTCACTTAACAACAACAACAAAGCTACATGAATAATGTAATATAATAAACTTCTAATAAATCTCTTAAATTTTACAGTAGGTAAAAGATTTAGCAATCAAGAGAAGGAGAAATACATTTGTCAGATTTTCCTTAGAAAAGTATGCATAGTTAAATTTGTTTCTGCTGCTGTTGACATTCTTTTTTTGTTTTTAATGGAGCTCATCTTTCGTGGGTCATACTCTGTGCTGCTATAGCAAAAAGGCAAGTAGTATGTTATCTTCAGGATGTGTATATTGTAGTCTGGTTACGTTTTAATCTGATGATGCAGCCGGAATACTTGATTGTGGTTATGGAAATTTAAAAGGTAGCTATGAAACGTAAGTTATCTTAGAAATAAAAGGAAAATAAAGAGGGACCACAGTGTGGTCAGAGTGCTCCTTGGAGGCCAAGATGGCCAAACTTCTTCTCTCATACTTTGGACATATTGTCAGGAGGGACCAGTCGCTGGAGAAGGATATCATGTTTGGTAAGGTGGAAGGTCAGAGAAAAAGAGATGGACTGGCTAAGTGGCAGCATCGATGGACTCAAGCGTGGCAACAATAGTGAGGTTGGTCCAGGATCAGGCAGTGTTTCATTCTGTTATGCATAGGGTCCCTATGAGGCAGTAGAAACTCAATGGCACCTAACAACAACACAGTGTAGCTCCAACGTATAACCACTGGACTGTGAGCCACAGGGTTGGCAGTTCAAGCCCACCAGTCGCTCCACTGGAGAAAGATGAGGCTTCCTGCTCTGCAAAGACTTACAGCCTCAGAAACCTTATTTATACAGGGTTGCTATGAGTCAGAACTAACTCAACAACACTTAATAACAACAAAGAGGAACCAGGACAGTATTGGACAGCTCTTATTTTGTTTTAGTTACCATTGTACAAAAGCGAAGAATAAAGTTTCTTTTTTAAATAAGACTTTAAATAGCATGTTGTTGTTGTTGTTAAGTGCCGTCGAGTCGATTTCGAGCCATAGCGACCCTGAACAGGGTTTCCGAGGCTGTAAATCTTTACGGGAGCAGATCGCCTCATCTTTCTCCCACGGAGCAGCTGGTAGTTTCGAACTGCTGACCTTGCAGTTCGCAGCCAGATTCGTAACCACTACGCTACCAGAGCTCCTTTAAATAGCATGTTAGTCCTTACTATTCAATGCAGTATACCAGATTACAGAGTTACAAACCTTAAACAAGAGATACAAAGTCTAATGTTTTTCCTACCTAATAATTATTTTTGTTTGGACAAGTTTTATTTTCTTATTTCCTTAAACTGTATCTTGTTTCATAAAGACTTTAAACAACTGTCTAAGTTTGCTTATTCGACACATCAGGACAAGATACAATTCCTTTATCCAGTAAGCTTTTATGGAGTCTTCTGGGTTTCTGCTTTGCTAACTACTATGTTGTTGTTAAGTGCCGTTGAGTCGATTCCGACCCATAGCGATCCTGTATAGGGTTTCCAAGGAGTAGCTGGTGAGCTTGAACCACCAACGTTGCAGTTCAAACAACTTTGCAGTCTGCTGCATTAGCTCACAACGCCACACCAGGACTGCTATATGAGGTACAAATATGTGTGAGATAGTATGTACTACAGAAGGTTCAAAAATCTAGTTGGGGAAGAGTTAAAGGAAATAGATAGGTAAATACTGTTATATACACCTCCTACAGTAATAGTGATCTATTGTTGTTAAGTACTGTAGAGTTGGTTCCGTCTCATAGTGACCCTGCACAGGGTTTCCGAAGCTGTAAATATTAATGGGAGCAGAAAGCCTCATCTTTCTCCTAATAGTGATGCAAAGACAGACATGCAGACTGAAGGGGTATGGGATAGAGAGTGGAAATATACCCACAAATATATACAGGTTTGACAGGATAATTGTACACATGTATTTAATTTACCTTTGCTGCAAATATATCCATGAATGTGATGGAGATACAAGAGGCAAAGTTATAAAAACTTCTTAGATGTAACCAAATTCCTTGAAGGAATGAGTCCCTGGGCCTGCAGCCTCAGGATTTTAATTTTGGAGTCATCATGGTAATTGGCATAACGTAGTCCATAAAGACAATGTTCTATATCCTACTTTGGTGAATATCAACTGTAGTCTTAAAAGTTCATGAGCAACCATCTAAGGTGCAACTACTGGTTTCTCCCTGTCTGGAGGAAAGAAGAGTGATGAAACTCAAGGACACATGAAAACAGTCAATCCAATGGACTAATGGACTATACGAACTTCAGTTTCCACCACCCTAGACCAGAAGGACTAGACAGTGACCAGCTACCATTACCAACTGCTCTGAAAGGTCACATTAGAAGGTCCTGGATAGAGTGGGAGAAAAATGCATAGGAAAACTGAAAAATCATAAAGAAGACCAGGTTGACTGGTTGGGCAGAGACTGGTAGAACCCTGAAGAGTATGGCTCTTAGTCAGCTCTGGAAATGAACTCACTACTATGAGGCAATTTTCAGTCATTTGAGATTTTAAAAAAGGCAGCATTTATGCAAAGAAGGGTTAGGAAAGAAATAAGAAACACTGGGAGGAAGTGAGATAAATAATGTTACGTTGAAGGGATTACAATCAATGAGATGAAACAAAGTAAGTATGAATCGTTGAATGTCAAATGGATAATTTTCTCTGTAAATCCTGACCCAATTTACAATAAAAACTTAAGAAAAATCTAGCAGGAAAGAAAAAAAGAACCTTGTAGGGCATACATACATATAACACAAATAACCACTGGTTATTTATAATTCCCATGTGGATTCTATTAACTATTTACTAATGAAGGTACAAGGTGCAATGAAAGAATAAAGGAACGGAAGATTAATTATAAAGCACACCAGTTCTGAAATCCCAAGTAACACCTTGAATTTATAGTAACAACCTGTCATAAATTGCCACAAGCTCAGTTGCTCATCCCCTATTTATTCTTTTTGCTATGAGGATTTATGAAGTCAAGTTTTATATCCAAACTAGCTTTCTGAAGATTTGTCAGTTCTCTCAGGTTACCTTACAACACCTTCATTTTTAGCCCCATATGTGATTAAGAATATAAACTGCAGACAGATCTATGTCATAATCCTGGCTCTGCCATTTTTTATGTCTTAATTGTTCGGATCTTCATTTCCTCATAAGGAAATTAGAAATAAAGAATACCTCTTAAGGTTGTTGTGAAGGAGCTCTGGTAGCGTAGTGGTTACAAATCGGGCTGCGAACCGCAAGGTCAGCAGTTCGAAACTACCAGCTGTTCCGCGGCTGAAAGAGGAGGCTTTCTGCTCCTGGAAAGATTTACAGCCTTGGAAACCCTGTACAGGGTTGCTATGAGTTGGAACCGACTGCATGGCACATAACAACAACAACAACAAATATTGTTGTGAGAATTGATAAGAAAATATGAATACATCACCTGACAAATGAGTAATCAATAAATGGTAGCCCTTACAGTTTTCATTTCCTGAACTAAAAATATCCATTTTGAAACGTTTAAGAATGAAAGGCAAAGTTTCAGGATTTTAAGGGTGCTTCTTATTGTGATTTCTAGAATACAAAAGCATCAACTGTCAAGATGAAATGTTAAAACTGAGTGGCAAACACAACAAAGCAAACTTGGGATATGGTATCAAGTAATTTTGAGAGGACATTGGGCTACTGTCTCAGGCAGCATGTGCTCTCACGGCTTTCCAGGGCAGACTGTGCACGTCTCATCCCAATGTCATGTTCAATGACTTTCCACTGCTGCTAGCTGCCATAGAGTTGGCTCCTGACTCATGGGCACTCCATGACCAGCAGAGTGAAATCCTGTCTACTCCTGAGGCATCCTCCTGATTGGCTGTGGATTAGGCCAGCCTAATTAGCACAAACCCTTGTGACCTATAAGGTCTTAATTGGCTGGTTTTTGAGGGTAGATAACCAGGCCTTTCTTCCTAGGGTTACTCTTAGTCTGGACGCTACACTAAAACCTATTTAGCATCATGTTGTTGTTATGTGCCATCAAGTCAGTTCTGACTCACAGCGACCCTGTGTAGGGTTTCTGAGGAGCGACTGATAGGTTTGAACTGACGACTTTGTGGTTAGCCGTCCAGTGCTTATCCTACAGTGCCATACCAGGACTTCTATATTTAGCATCGTGGCAAGCTGTAAACCTCTACTGATAGATAGGTGTTGTCTGTGCAGGCAATGAATTGGGCAGAAGTTCAAACTGCAACTTCTACACAGAAGGAAAGAATCCTACCACTGAGCTACAAACACTGTTGTTGTTATTGCTAAGTGCCACCAAGTTGGTTCCAACTCATAGTGACCCTATAAAGGGTTTCTGAATGCTTATCCTACAGCGCTACACCAGTACACCCCAATGCTGTTAGCCATGGTAGTGGTGTGCCACCAAGTCAGTTCCGACTCATAACAACATTGTATAGGGTTTCCAAGGCTGTAAATCTTTATGGCAGCAGAAAGCCTTATCTTTCTTCTGTGGAGTGACTGGTAGATTCGAACTGCTGACCTTGCAGTTAGCAGCCCAGCTCGTAATCTACTATGCTATCAGGGTTCCTTCCTCAACGCTGTGGTGATGGTGGTGGTAGTGTGTCGTGGGTTTGGTTTGGACTCATAGTGACCCTGTACAGGGTTTCTGAGGCTGTACATTTTTCGGGAGCAGAAAGCCTCTTCTTTCTCCCATGGAATGACTGGTAATTTCGAACTACTGACCTTGAAGTTAGCAGCCAGACTTGTAACCACTACGCTACCAGAGCTCCTGTTAGTAGCTTAAAATTAGCCATAGTGGGAGTTGTTGTTGTTGTTAAGTGCCATCGAGTCAGTTCCGACCCATAGCGACCCTGTACAGGGTTTCCGAGGGTGTGAATCTTTACGGGAGTAGAAAGCCTCGTCTTTCTCCCGCAGAGCGGCTGGTAGTTTCGAACCGCTGACCTTAAGGTTCGCAGCCTGATTTGTAACCACTACGCTATCAGAGCTCTGTGCTACAAATCACAACTGCACCAGTTACATATTTGCAGCAGAGCTTAAAAGAAAACAAAAGATCTCACTGATTCCTGGGCACCATTGTGTGGAGAGTCAAATTGGCCTGGGATGGAATCGAGACATATTTATTACAATGTTTTAAAATTTAGGTCAATGTCTCTTAAACTTTGGCTTGCATCAGAATCCCCTGATTTGTTTTGCTGATGTTAAATGTTGTCAAGTTGGTTCCAATTTCAAAGAATCCTGTATAGGGGCTTCCAAGGAGCAGCTGGTGAGTTTGAACTGTCAACCTTGTTAGTAGTCTGGTGCTTATCCTACAGCACCACTCCAGGACTCCTGAATCCCGTAGGGTTTGCTGAAACACAGGTTTCTGAGCCCATCCCTAGAGTTTCTATGATTCCATAGGTCTGGGGTGGGGTCTGAGAGTCTGAATTTCTATCAAACTCCCAGGAGGTACTGTTGGCTGCTGGCCCCACTACCACACTTGGAACTGCAAGGCTCCGTGTGACTCCTAAGTGCCTTCAAGGCTAAGAACCACCATTTTAGAAGACACACTTGTCCCTAAAGCATCAGCTTTCCCAAACATTCTGATTTTTGTCTGACATTTTATTCACTTTATGTGTTAATTGTCATTTTATCCCTAGGGGTGTGTATGGTAGGGAGAAGACAGAAAGAATTGAAACTAATTGATTTCTCTAACTCTAGACCCATAATTTCTAAACTGACTGTACACTAAAATAATCTGATTCATTTTTTTTTTTAAGCTCCACTGTTTATTCTGGGGAGGAGTCCTGGTGGCACGGTGGCTAAGCACTTGGTTGCCAACCAAAAGTTCGGTGGTTTGAACCTACCAGCTGCTCTAGGAGAGACAGATGTGGCAATCTGGTTTTGTAAACGATTCATCATCTTGGAAACTCTATTGGGGGCAGCTCTATTCTGTTCTCGAGGGTTGTTCTGAGTCAGAATCAACTAGAAGGCAAGGTGTTTTGTGTTTTTGAGAGTTTTTATTTATTTATTTATTTAAATTCTAGAGTGTAGCCAGGATTAAGAACAATTGTTCTAGACAACTTGATAGTCAAGTTTCAGATTTCAAGGCCTGAGTATGTAGGCTTTGATGATAAAATGTTTAAACTCCCTTTCTGGTACAGTTTTAAGACTTAAGAGTATTTTTTCCATTTTCTATATGAATGAGAAATTGAAAGTACAAGCATAAAATGGTACCCTCAAGATTATTCAGAGAATCAATATTCTAATGTGAAGTCTGGGAAGTTAAAAGTAGTAAGAGAAGGCTATAGGCATGTAGATTCACAAATGATGTGGGAGGGATGGAGAGGAGGTGTCGGTGTGCATGTATATTTATAATTATACCAATATATAAGGAGCTCTGGTAGCATAGTGGTTACTAGTCGGGCTGCCAACCTCAAGGTCAGCAGTTTGAAACAACCAGGGATTCTGCAGGAGAAAGATGAAGCTTTCTGCTCCTGTAAAGATTTACAGCCTTGGAAACTCTGTACAGGGTCGCTGAGTTGGAACGGACTCCACAGCACATAACAACAACAACAAGAGAAAAAAGGGAGTCCTGGTGTGGTTCTGTAGGATAAGCACTTGATCACAAAGTAGATTTGAATTGCAAGGTTGGCAATTCAAATTCACCAGCCCCTCCTTGGAAACCCTATACAGGGTCACTATGAGTCAGAACCAACTTGACAGTACAGCATTTAACAACACCAAGCAACAAGTGAAATAAGAAAAAATTAACGTGAGCAAAAAATACTAAAAAATATATATATTTCAGGACAGCGAATTATTTATTATAACAATTCTAGCAAAATTTCTTCATTATATGAAGTATTGTAAATCCTCATGCCTGGAATCTTGGTGTGATGCTGTAGGATAAGCACTGGACAGCTAACCACAAGGTCGGTTGTTCAAACCCACCAGTCGCTCCTTGGAAACTCTATACAGGATCGCTGAGTCATAGCCGACTCAACAGCTTCAACATGCTGTGTGATTAGGCTTCACATGCATGTGATTATGGGCCCATTTTGAAGTGAGTTGTTAATGAAGCAAGATTAAGGTGGAACTAAGGAATCCTAGTGTGGTGCTTTAGGTGTGGTAAGATAAGCGCTGGACTGTGAACCACAAGGTCGGCAGTTCAAACCAACCAACTGCTCCACAGAAACCCACTTGACGGCACTTAACAACAACAACTAGGCACTTAACAACAACAAGTCGCTCTGGTAGAGTTGTTGTTGTTAAGTGCCATGGAGTCAGTCCCGACTCATAGTGACCCTGTCTGGGGTATCCGAGGAGTGGTTCAAACCGACCTTGCGGTCTAGAACATTAACCCACAGCGCCACACCAGGACTCCTTTGGTACCATAGTGGGTTATAAGTCGGGCCACAAGGTCAGCAGTTCGAATCTAAACAGCTGCTCCATGGGAGAATGATGAGGCTTTCTGCTTCCATAAAGATTTACAGCCTCAGAAATCCTATACAGGCTCTATAGCACATAATCACTACCAACAAGCAAGGATAAGTAAGGATTATGGTGGAACCAAAGATTAAGGATGTCCCCACCTTACTAGAGGGTATGACTCAAGTCACTACCCTTAGATTCCCTGGGGGCATGGTGTGCCTCCAGTTTACAGGACTGTCAGTTCGTGAGACTTTTGGCCCGTTTCCTGACCTGATTCACCAGTTCCCACAGCCTCATGCATCAACAGCCTGTTGTCTGATCTGCCAATTTGGGTTCCTCAGCTCCCGAAATTACGTGGGTGAGAAGATTCTCCCAGACTGATCTCTGCACTACAGATGTGAGACTTGCCGGTCTATACAATTGTGTGAGCCAATTGTCCTTACTGCTCTGAGGTTTGTGAGCTGTTGCAACATGTTGCAGGTCCCTGGGACGTGAGGGAGGGAGGAGTGATGAGTAATATTCAGGATCATGGAATGGTAAAACATGTTGGAAAAGTTAAAAAGTTGGGATATCATTAACCTTCAACTCTTAGGGTCCAACCTAGTGCTGATCTTTCTAAAAGAAATTACTCATGCAAAAGATACAATGCTGAGGATTAGACTTCTAAAGGGCATTGCTATGGAATTTAGCAGAAATATTTTGACATTAATTGGAAGTCTTGTGTAGCAGACACTGCTGGTTAGTTTTCCATTCAAGTCTCCTTTTTGTGAAGGAACACTTGGTGGGAAATGCATCTAGTTAAAGACCACATTCCCTGGGCTTCTTTGCAGCCAGTAGACTCTATGACTACGTTCTAGCTGAGATCTAAGCAGAAGATTTGAGGTGGGACTACTAAGAAAGGGGTGCTGACATCTGGATCCTGTACTTCTGCCCATTTTCCCTTCCTGCTGCTTGAAATGCAGACAGGTGGTCCATAGTCAGCCATCCCAGACCACAAAGGGATCTGGAGCAGAAACCAGTGCTGACGCTGGTAGAGCAGAAGACAAAAGGAGGCTTAGTTCTTAATGACTAGGGAGCCACCAGATCAGTTCCACACTGCTCACCTAATTCCTTTATGTGAAAGAAAACAAACCCTTATGTCTTTATTTCACTGTTAGCTTAGGTTTTCTGTAACATGGTGCTAAACTAATCCTAACTGACATCCCAATAATCCTCCAGAGGAGGCAAATCCCACAAGGTTGTTTTGGCTCCCTGTTTTCCATAGCTCCCTTCTCTGACTGCAGCCCCCACCCACAACCACAGTGCGGCTCTTATTTTACCCAGTATAAATCCTTGCACGGCTGAGTGGGGGTGACAGGGGTGTGAGGGTGTGTGTGGGAGTGTTACCTGAGCAGACTAGACCAATCGGAATTTGGGACTGAGCCACAGAGAATGATTCTGTTAGTAGTGGAACTTGACACAGATCCTGATTTAAAGCGAGGACCTGACATGATGGGCCAGGTGTGAACTGAAGGGTCTTCAAAGAAAAAGAAATGGAGCCGATGTGCAAAGAGGAAACAAGGAAGTACTCAGAGAGCTTGGTGCTGTGAATGGAGAACGGGTTGACCATGTGACCCCCAAGTGACAGAGGAGCAGTTCTCTTTCTCCATTGAGGTCCGGGCTGGATTTTGTTTTCAATCCCTGCCTATACTCCTACACTGACCTCTTCTTTACTTTTTACTTTTTAATCTACTTTAAGTAGATTCCTGTTTACTGTGATGAAATTTTGAGGGGACAGAGACATTTTTGGATAAGACTTGCTGAAAGGCATGTTCCGTAATATTTAACGTAACATCCAGAATTTTGCTTTATCTCTGATAGCGTAGTGGTTACGAATCGGGCTGAGAACCTCAAGGTCAGCAGTTTGAAACTACCAGCTTTTCCATGTGAGAAAGGTGAGGCTTTCTGTGCCTGTAAAGATTTACAGCCTCAGAAACCCTGTACAGGGTCGCTATGAGTCAGAACTGACTCTATGGCACAAACCACCAATGGTAAGAAAAATACAAAACTAAAAAACATGCACTGCTTCCAATGACCACTCCATAGTTGGCACTGAGAAACACAGACTGTGGGCACCGTGACTGCAGATACCAATGCTGATATTTAAAGGGTTACATAATTCTAAACATAATGGCTATCATCTTGATGTATTGATGAAACAGAACATAATAGTATCATCATGTTCTGTATTTGCTTTGACATGCATGAACATTAAACATTGCAACACAGTTTTGACAGACTCTTGAGTGTTAAGGTGGGTGAGACATCAGGCTCCTAAGGCAAATTTGAAAATTCTGACTCCTGTTTCTTTCATTCTATTATATGTACATGAAACCTACTGATGTTACCATCATGCATCCATCAATAGCAAAGAACTGTTTTTAAAAGACTAAAATAAAAGGCTTGGTTCATTAAAAACAACTGATGATTCTTAGGTTAAAGCAGAAATAGAAAATATAAGGATGAAACTATAAACAATTAGGATTATTAGACACAAGAACAGGCTTCATAAGCAGGTAGAATGTTTTACCTGGAGGCCTCTGATGTTAGACAAATGTCTTTCTGAGCCAGTTTAGGTGTAGTATTTCTGGAAGGTAGAATATTAATTTAAAAGATGGTACTGATAGGGTGCTTACATTGATGTAAGCATGTGTTTGCAAAGCATTTAATATGTATTTTCCCTTTCACAAGGTCCATCATTTTAAAAAGGACAGACTCAAGAGATGCTTACAGAAGCTTTTAGTTCTTTATCTTAATTTTTACTTACAGTTTTGGTTTAGCCAGGACTGGAGGGGGCTCTTTGATGGGCGAAGAAGGTTCAGAGATTTTTGCTGCTTGTCCATTGAATCTCTCTGGGAAAAAATTGGGCCTGCTGTGATTGGTGGTAGGCATCCCACCCTCTGAAGATGCTTCACTTTCTTTGTCATCTTCAGGCAGATTGAAGTGCACACGGAGTCCAATCCGTGAGCTGGATCGGGGTTCGTTGTGGTTCACCAGAACCCCTTCGAGTTTGGGCTTGGGTGGTTGTTCCGGGTTGGGTGGAGACGGCTGCTGCTCGATGGCAGTCAGGTTGTTGATAGAACTGGCTGAGTGAAGAGACCCATTAGTGCTGAGCTCTTCATTTCCTAAAAGGACAATCACAGGACCTAGCGGTTAGCCTTAGCCTTATCCCTGAGTTGGGCATCTATACAAATGGAAAAATATTTAAATTGGGTGAGTATACTAATGGGAAAATGTTTCTCAAAATCAGAGAACATAATCTGGACATTAAAGAATGAAGAGGATACAGGGGAAAAAAAGAGAACTAAACTAAAAATCGAAATATTATTTTGAGAGGAATTTTATAAGACCAAGAAGATGATATTTAGGAGTATAAAGGAGTGTGGGTGGCATGGTGATAAAGCACTCGGCTGCTCACCGAAAGGCTGTAACAAGAACACACCAGCTGCTTTGAGGGAAAAAGATGCGGTAGTCTGTTTTTATGAGCATCATAACCTTTGAAATCCTATATACCCACTAGTTAGGTTCCAAAGGCCAGGTTGTTAGGTGAAAATCAATGTTATGCAAAAATGGAGGATGACTACATTGTTACATTATTGCCATATCATGTCATTATGTAACTGAGAATCACAGACCAGCCAAGTTTACACATTTCTCTCATCTCACACCTCAGCATTCATTATTGCCAACTTAAGTCGTTAAAGTGCAAAATTCTCAGATGGCAGATCTTTTACTGTCAATGTAAACGTGAAATGTCAATAATGATGTCATCAATAAGTGAGGAGTATGCGTAGGGAAGTTCTACTCTGTCCTTTAGGGTCACTGTGAGTCTGAATAGAATCCATGGCAATGGGCATCACAGACAATAGCAGGTATAACTGTGGCAATGGTGTGGTGGTGATTCTAAATGCAAGAAGAAAAGGCTGTGGAAAATGGAATATTGTTCAAGATTATTTCCCTTGATAACTTAAATATTTTTAGGAGAGTTAAACTAGTTTCATATGAAATCAGTAAGTAAGGCTTATACAAACTCTATATTTATATGGGGGTCAAGTCTTAACTGTTAAGGCATTTAAGGAGCCCTTACCTCTCACATTTAGTTGTGCGATGCTTGACACGGTGCCATATTTGTTGCTTGCAGTACATGTGAAGCACCCAGAATCCTCTGCAAATACCTCAGCAATAACCAAAGTACAGATCTCCTCTAGAGGCCAATAAAACAGAATGGTTAATTATGGAATATACTGCTATCAGATCATGATTAATGTAAGAAACTGGTTATTTAAATTTTCCTAACGTAATCAGTTAAAACAATTATTTGATTGAATTGATGGATTAGCAGGTAGAATGAGTCAAAGGATGAAGATCCAATAACTGCATACAAACAAACTGATCTGTATTAAAAGGGAATTACAAAGTAAAGAGCTCTGGTAGCGTAGTGATTACGAATCGGGCTGCTAATCTCATGGTCAGCAGTTCAAAACTACCAGCTGTTCCGCAGGAGAAAGATGAGGCTTTCTGCTCCTGTAAAGATTTACAGCCTTGGAAACCCTGTACAGGGTCGCTATAGGTTGGAACTGACTCCATATCACACCACCACCACATAATAATAATATAGTAAGTTATATATCATCGATTGTCAGGCTATCTTCTAATTTTATAGCATGAGTCCAGAAGACAGAAAATAGAATAGAGTAACAATCGACATGAAAAGCCACAAAAACAAGTGAAGAATCAAAGCCTGGAAGTTAAAGAAAGGGACCAATAAGGCATTTCTAAATCCAGGCCTCTCTCTGTTTTCATGGGGAACTTAGGCAGTGAGGCAATTTCAAACAAAAGCCACAATTTACAACTGGATAACAGATCCATTTTTTTGCTTCAGAGAGATTGACATAGCACTTCTAGAAAAGGAGCTAATAGTATTTAGCTGAGAGAGTCATTTGAAATTTGGAATAAAAGAAGAGTGAAATGATTATCTTCTGTTATAATGCTATGGATATTCTTTATGGATTATTCTGATAGACGGTATAAGCCCCTGCCAATAATTACACAGCTTGATTCCAAGATAGAGCCATCCTACTGAAGCCTGAAGTTATTACAATACATATTCCTTGATAACTGAAGAAGAGGAAGTATAAGACAGTAGTATAACCCCCTCAGATATCATTCAATACACCAGACATTAAAAACAAAGTTATTAAAATGCAGATTGTATTCAGAGGGGCATCTCAGTGCTTCATGAGAATGAAACTGAATGATGAGCTGAACTACCTGTAAGAAAGCTGGCCAGGAGACTGATACAGACAGTATTGAGTGCCTTAGTCAATAACCTCTCACCCTTTCTTCCTTTTTAATAGCATGCTGGTATTGTCCCACCCTCCTGGATGCTTTCCCATGGGCTTTAAGGCAAGCTGGCCTCTCTTGGCCTTGAGTGGTGAATTCCAATTTGTACAAGTCTGTGTATTTTTGCTAAGTGGTGGCAAAAATTTGGTCATTGAGATGTGAGGGCAAGTTTGCTGGTGAGAGTCTCGGCAAGTTTTCCTTATTCTTTATGCGGGACAAAAGGTAGCGGTATTCCCTATTTTTGTCTGTTGATATTGTCATCTGCGATGGCAGAATGGAATTTAAATAAAAAAAAAAGGTTTAGCCGCTGGTGACTACTGAGCTGCATTTCTTATGGATTCTTTTTATGTGGAAAAATAATTTTTGTTGTTGTTGTTGCTTAAATTGGCTAAGTCAGACCTTCTTTACTTGCTACCCAAAGAATTTAAATGATGGGAAGGCAAATCTTTCTTTTAGGGCCTCTCTGTCTTTTTCTAAGCCCTTGGTCTGGGCTTCTTTTTCTTGTTTCCCTGTTGAAATATTCAGACTCCTGCTCTCAGAAAATGATCTGATAAACTCATTCTCACTACTCTATACTATATTGGTCTGCTAAGATATAATAATCTGTTTTGAAAGGGTATTTGCTTATATAACCAGTAAGAAAGCACTCTCTAACTGGAAACTTTAGGAATTATGCCATTGTAGTTGTTTGGAGTGGAGACCTTTTTTGAATGACTCTGAAATTATTTTCTGTATGGGACTGTCTAATGAAAAATCCAGTTTGGGATGGAAGTGTTAAAGTTCTAAAATATTTTCAAGGGTAAAATACTCTTCACTACAAGCAGTTCAAGAGGAAAAACTACATCTGGTTTTCATTATGTATTCCCCAAGGGCCAGGTCTGCAATGCAGATGTCCAGGGTTGACTTCTGGAATGTCTTTCCATTCAGTTGTCAGAAAAGAGAATTATAATAATAAAATTCTTCCAAGGGATACAGATATAATCAGATTGTTCAAGATGGTCACCAGAGATGGCATTTAGATGTTTATATAAGTGGGTTGTGAGTGCCTTGCATTATTTAGAGGTAAGAACTTTACCTACAAAATGTTACTTACAGCTCATCTCTAGTATCCTCCCAACCAAACCTAATAACATCACAGGCATTTTATTGAAGCTCTGCAAATTTCTAAATCTGATATGCAAGCTTAGAGACATAGAAGCTGTAGAATTAGAGTTGACCTAACATTATGGAAATTACTCTGCCTCATTTAAGAAGTCATGAATAGGTAGAATCTGAGCACAGAGATAAAATATTCTTAAGAAACACTCTTCAATTACCAAGTAACAGACTCTTCATATTGGATATTGAATATAGGTATTCCAAAGTTTCATATGTTCCCCTTTTTCCCTTTCCTTATAGTAATAGCTAGAATCAGTTTGGTTCTTTTTATCTAAAACTTTTCCTAATTTTTTCCTTGTTCTTGACAAAGGAGTAATTCCTATTCGTTATCATACATTTATCAAATCACTGAACACATACTTGTGCATTAAAATAGAAAAGATCTTTTACCTGGCTCTGCCATGGACCGAGGTTCTGAAAGAGGGAGAAAAAAAACAAAAACAAGAGGCTTGTGAGCATTTGTTTTATTAAGGACCTATCTATTCATCAGAAGCTTCTTACAGCACTCTAAGCAACAAAGACAGAATGAGCATCACAGGGTGGCAGCTAAAGAGCAGTTATGATACCACACGTGGGGACACACCTGAGCTTCACTTAGGGTAAGTTTTCCTACCTAAGGGGGGAAATTTTACAGTGTTAGATGGGACTGACAACCAACCTGCTTTTATTGGTACTCCATCTATTATTTGAAAAAGGGTTCATGATGATTGAGAAGACATTTCTGGTTTTGGGCTCTACCATCTTAAAATAATGTAGAATATGCCTCCTGCTCATCAAGAACATCAAGATAGGTTCCTTGAGAGCGGACTCTTTATCTTAAAATTCTTTGGTATTCCTGAAAGTGCCCAGTGCAGTACCAAATAAGGTATTTGATGAATGTTTATAAAATTGCAGACACTTAATAACAATTCGCTGAACTTTACAATCTTTTACACTAACAAAACTGTTGAAGTTTTTTCCTTTTCATTTTAAATGGTTTCCACAATATAGTATTGTTGCTCCAACTGGTGGTAAAACTTGATAGTTCTGATTCATGTGTTGGATTAATTTAAATACTATTATTTTGTGATAGGTAGAAAGAAATAACACAGCAGCCAATCAATTTCAATGTATTATATGGTAGAAACGAAGTGAAAGCACTACATAAATACACATGATAAGAAATTTAAAACAAACCACTTGAATATATAAATAAGAAATACAAAGACCCAGTCAAATATGAAAAAGAGGTCCATCCCACATCTAATTGATAAAAGGCAAATTAAAACAAGTGGTCCCGGGACAACTTTGGCCTATAAAATTTATGAAGGTGGAAAGGAAAAAAAAAAAAAGTTAATGCCCATTTTGGTGAAGATCTAATATAGGTAGGACAGGATGTGTCCCAGTTTAACTGGGGTTGATATGGTTTATGCCTGGCGTCCCTGTGTAATTAGTAATAGCATTCTCTTTCACTTTAAAAACTGTCCCAGTTTGCATGATTTGTTGTGTGGTCGTTGTATAGTTCAACCTTTGGATGGCATCTTGACAACATACAATTCAAAAACTTTTCATTCTATTTTTTTCCCATGAACTTTTTGAAGCCCTCCTCAAGAAGCAAATGTGAATTTATATGAGCAATTCCAGTATTAGAAATTTATTTCAAGGTTATAACTATAGATATTCATAAAAATTTGCTCTATGAACATGCATTGATATGCAGTTTAGAATAATTAAAACTAGTGAACAATCTATGTTCTCTACAATGTTGTTGTTGTTAAGTGCCGTTGAGTCGGTTCCGACCCATAGCGACCCTGTACAGGGTTTCTGAGGGTGTAAATCTTTACTGGAGTAGAAAGCCTCATCTTTCTCCCGCGGAGCAGCTGGTAGTTTCGAACCACTGACCTTAAGATTCGCAGCCCGATTCGTAACCACTACGCTACCAGAGCTCCTTCTCTACAATAGACTAACTAAATATGTAATTGAATGTTGCCAATTTATTTTTAAAATAATTTAAAGAAAAATTTAAAAATAATTAACATGAAAAGATGTTCATGAAATGGGTAAATAAAAATTACAGAGTATGATTTTTTAAATTCTGAAACATACAGATAGAAAAATTCTGATTGCATCAAAATTTAACAGTATTTGGGATTTGGGGGGAAGCAGGATTGTAGGTGATTTTAGTTTACTCTTTTGATCATTCCCGTTTTTAGCTAGTTGTTAAGTAGTTGTAAAAATCGATGTCTAAGAACAAATTACCAACAATTCAGGGATGGTTAAAGGTGACGGTTAATAATGCCACTGAATTTTAGATGCAAAGTTCGTAAAAATGTCAAATGCTTTGTTACATATGCATTTACCACAATTTTTTAAAAAAGTACAAATTATAAGAAAAATAATTTTTAAACATCGACTTACTTTTTTGTAAAATCCTGAAATCTGGAGAATCTTCTATCAAGGTCCCTTCTCTATACCACTCAACCTTTGGAGAGGGAGCTCCTTTTACTCTGCATTCGAAGACAACCAGCTGACCCTCAGAGGCAGACAGATTTTGTAGCATCTGTAATGAGAAGACTATTGCTATTACAATGGCATATTGCTTGATAGCTAAGAAAGAGGAAGTAGAAGACAGTAGTATAAACCCTTAAAGACTATTGTGACAACCAAAATTTACACATTCTTGGAACCTACTTCCACTGCTGATTTAAAAAAGCAAACAAAGTTTGAATTTTCTCCAAATCCTCCATATCCCTGGCAGCTTCAGTTCTGGGGAAGTACATGAAGTCTATGCATTTTTGCATAATGCTCTTGGGCCCACATTAAGCTCTCAGCTTCAGTGATTGGTAGATTTATCATTGTTGTTGCTGTTAGTTGCATACAAGTTGTTCCCAACTCCTGGTGACCTTACATATGACAGAATGTAAACTTGTCCAGTCCTGCGCCAGCTTCTTGATCATTGGCATGTTTGTTTTTCTTATTCAGAGTTTATGTGGAGGCTTCCAAAAGTTCATGGAAAAATTCCATTATCTTCCAGTTTGCCACAAACTTTTTTTTTTTTTAAGTTTTTATTGTGAATTATGTGGGTTTGTGGGTTTACATGGAAGAACATCAGTTTAAATTCATCCTATCGTATTTCGTTTTATTGCAATGATCACAATCCCCTCCATGCTTCATCAAATAACCAAAGGATACACCCAACAGGCTCACTGCCCCCACCCCGGCCATCAGTACACAGACTCTCTCCCTCCCTGAGTCCAGTGTCCCCAGCCGCTCCATCTGTCCATGTCATCATTTCTGTCTCCATCCCTGGCATCACTGCCTCTCTGGGTAGGGTCATGTTCTCCGTTCTCTCTTGAAGGTCCCAGGGACCTCCGCTTCTAGGCTGCAAAATCAATCACTCCCCTCTTTTTGTCAAAAAACATCTACCTCTACATTTTTGACCCTCACAGTCAGTCCTGATGGCAATTATTCACTATTGTACCACAAGAGTCTTATCCCCATTTCCTTTCACCAGCTCTGTCCCAACAGATTGGAAATCATTCCGTGGAGATTCTACCTATCCCTGCCCCGTCTGGAACTAGGCTCCCTCTTGAAAGCTTGTAAGCCAGTCACTTCTTGCCTTTATAGCCCCCCCCCGCCATTTTGCATAGCCAATGTCTAAGTTGCCCATCCCTGTCAACCCTGTGTACCAAGGGGGTGGGAGTGATCCTTACTATAAAATTTTGTTCCCTTTTTCAGCAAAAAGAACATATCCAGATCAGTCATGAGGTACAATGCTGTCTGTGATAGGATAATATCCATGTGCCTACAGGGAAGACCAGTTAATACCACCATTATTCAAATTTACGCAACAACCACTAAAGCCAGTGAGGATGAAATAGAAGAATTCTACCAACTTCTTCATTCTGAAGTTGATCAAACATGCAATCAAGATGTATTGATCATTACTGGTGATTGGAATGCAAAGATTGGGAGCAAAGAGGAAGTAATTTGGAAAATATGGCTTTGGAGCTAGAAAATGATGCTGGAGAACGCATGATAGAATTCTGCAAAACCAATGATTTGCTCATTTCAAATACCTTCTTTAGACAGCATAACAGATGACTATACACATGGACTTCACCAGATGGAATACATAAAAATCAAATTGACTACATCTGCAGAAAGAGACGACGGAAAAGCTCCATATCACCAGTCCAAACAAGGCCAGGGGCAGACTGTGGAACATACCATCAATTGCTCATATTTAAATTCAAACTGAAGCTGAAAAAAATGAAAATAAGTCCAGAAGAGCCAAAATATGACCTTGAATATATCCCACTTGAATTTAGAGATCATCTGAAGAACAGATTTGATACATAAAACACTAAAGACCGAAGACCAGAAGAGTTATGGGATGACATCAAGAATATTATACATGAAGAAAACAAAAAGCCATTGAGAAGACAAGAAAGAAGGAAAAGGTCAAAATGGATGTCAGAAGAAAAACTGAAACTTGCTCTCCGCCATAGAGATGCTAAAGCAAATGGAAGAAATGAAGAGGTCCAAGAGCTCAACAGAAAATTTCAAAGATCAGATGGAGAAGATAAAGCCAAATATTACAGCAAAATGGGCAAAGATCTGGAGTCAGGAAACCAAAAAGGAAGAACACGCTCAGCATTTCTCAAGCTGGGGGAACTGAAGAAAAAATCCAAGCCTCGACTTTATTGAAAGATTATCTGGGCAAATTATTGAATGATGCAGAAAGCATCAAGAGAAGATGGAAGGAATACACAGAGTCACTGTA
>NW_006408538.1:11578215-11672382 GCF_000296735.1 Chrysochloris asiatica | reverse complement strand
TGTTTTTTCCCCCTCTTTCCCTTATCAGTGACCAATGTAGTCACCATGTTGGCATGTTTTGAGTTCATTGTTGGTACCATTGTATCCAATCCATCTCATTTTCTTTTCTTTGTTTAATTTAGTAGATTTAGTAAAAATGTAGTAACAATATTTTCATAAAGTACCTCTGCTTTGGAGTGACCAAGTAGAGTTTACTTCTAAGAAATAATAATAATAGTAATAAATCTGCAGTAAATATTGACTAGGCATATTCAGCATGAGAGTTATGTATTATGTCACAAAAGATCATGGTTGTTCATAATATGCAACAAAGTCCTGGGATGGCTGCTAACCTAATGACTGGAAGTTCGAGTCCACCCAGAGATGCCTTAGAAGAAAGTTCTGGCAATCTACTTCAGAAAAATCAGTCATTGAAAACCCTATGGAGCTCAGTTTTATTTGGAAACATATGGGGTCACCAGGAGTTAGAATGGTGTTGCTGTAGTCAAAACAACTGCCCTTCTGGTCTTGTCTTGTTTAAACTGTGTAACTCCTGGAAATTGGTGTTTGTTTTTTTTTCCTTATGTAGTCCTTACAGCTCAGTCTTCTGATCCATTGGGGGATAGATACACAGATAATGACAATCTTTGTAAAACTGTGCTCACATGTAAAATCTTGTGTGATTATAAGATATGCTGTAATTTTTGAAATCATCAAATGCTTTTCGACACTTTCATGAGAAAAGGTTTTCAAAAAACACTTTGAATTGTAAAATATTAGTATGTTCTATGACAGACTGCAGAAGAATGGAACCCACATTTTCCTTTCATAACTATTCTTATATCTATCATGATTTGTGAGCTGAAAGTCACACAGTCACTTGTTTAATTGGTACTGCATTTGGTGATGAGACGAATACTTCTTTGGCATGTATATGGGTATGTTTTTGTGTTTAATTTTGACCTAAAGTCTGTGAACATTAAAAAGTTAGGATTAAGTTTCCTGGACTTATCGTGTGGAGCTGTAGGATCAGCACTACACTGTAAAGTCGGCAGTTTGAACCCACCAGCTGCTCCTTGGAAACCCTATACAGGGTTAGAATTGACTCGATGGCACATAACAACAACAACAAATTCTATTAGTAACAAATGCTGAAAGGTTTTCTCTTATTTCAATGTTGAGATCTGCATTAAGGAACTATTGGCTCTTGCTTCAGTAATGGGAAAAGCAGTGCTTTTGTTATTTATGCTTATAAATGCTGTGTGATTGTTTATGATGGTTGCCTGAAAAACTTACACTATTTTGTACATGAGTCCCATGATAATTAGGGCATTTGCCTCAGGAATATAAACAAAAAACCCAACCCCATTGCCATTGAGTCAATTTCAACTCATAGTGATCCTATAGGCAAGGTCGAACTGCCCCAAAGATTTCAGAAGCACACTGTCACCTCTTTCTCCTGCAGAGTGACCGCTGGGTTAGAACCACAAATTTTATTGGTTAGCAGCCAAGCACTTTACTGCACCACCAGGGTCCCTTTCCTAAGAAATATAATGGTATATGGCTTTAGCTATAGTAGACGTGGAATCCTGGTGTGGCACTGTATGGTAAGCACTGGACTTCTAGCCACAAGGTTGGCAATTCAAACCCACCAGTAGTTCCTATGCAGTGTGGCTATGAGTCAGAACTGACTAGATGGCAGTTTATAACAACATAGTCGACTTACTTTACCTCAGAAGAGGATGTACGTTGATCTTGTGACTGTCCAGGGGCTCTGTAGTCAACATCAGTGCTCAGGTTTTCTGTGCATCCCCAAATTTGTTGAAGTAATTAAGGTTGGGTTCAGTGCAGCATTGTTTCTGAATTAACAAAGAGCTTTTGACGCAATAAAAATCTTGTCTATTGAAGTCCTGGCTTGGCGCTGTGGGTTAATGCGCTAGACTGCAAAGTTGGTTTGAACCGTGAGGTTGGCAGTTCAACCTCACCACTTGCTCCTCAGAAATCCTGGGTTGGAACCAACTTGACGGCACTTAACAACAATAACAACATCCCTTGTGTACCCCAAACAAAATCTGGTGATATGGATGGAATGCTCTTAATGAAAACAAACAAAAATCCTTGTTGCTGTTGAGTTGATGCTGATTTACAACGACCCTATAGGAAAAAGTAGCACTTTCCCATAGAGTTTCTTATGGAAGCAGACTGCCACATTATTCTCCCTTGGAGTGACTGGTGGATTCAAACTACTGACCTTTTGGTTAACAGCCCAGTGCCTGACTACTGTGCCACTAGGGCTCCTTTGACAAAAGCAATCAAGTGTCAATCCAGTCTTGTGTGTTGCTAGCAAGTTAGGGCCTGTGGCCTCCATCCTGACATCTAAGCAAATTCTGTGCTAAAATGCCAGCTTAAGACCTACTGGAAAATTCAGTGGAAGTCAAATAGCTCTCTGGGGATTCCTATTGTATAATGGGGCTTTCATTCCTTCTTGAAGCAAACAAATTAGAAAACAAAACCAAAAAATAGGTGGTAGGCAATGATTGCATAAATGAAATCAGGTATAGTTATAAAATGGATGGAATCAGAATACAGTTCATTTATATATTATGACATGGGTTTGTTCTGTTCATATGTGCTAATTCTCAACTTGCAAATGTTACATTAGAGCTCTGCTTGGGTACAGACCTCTGTGAGAGACCGTTGTGTTGTTGTAAGTGGTCAAGTTGATTTTGAACTCACAGTGATCTAAATGACAGAGGAGAACTGCCTCATAGGGTTCCAACAGTGGTGTGGCACTGTTAGCACTGGACTGCAAACCACCAAGTCAGCAGTTCAAACCCACCAGCCACTCTTTGGAAACCCTACTTAGGGTTGCTATGAGTCAGAACTGACTAGACGGCACTTCACAACAACAACAATCTTTATAGAAGCAGATTACCACTTCTTTCCCCATGAAGTGGCTGGTGGGTTCAAAACAATGACTTTCAGTAAGTAGCTGAGCACTTAACCAGTGCACCACCATGTCAAGTTGGTTCTGACTTATAGTAACCCTACATACAACAGAATGAACCACTGCCTGGTCCTGCACCATCCTCACAATTGTTGCTATGTTTGAGCCCATTGTTGAAGTCACTGTATCACTTCATCTCAGTGAGGGGCTTCCTCTTACTTGATGATCCTCTAATTTCCCAAACATGATGTCCTTCTCCAGGGACTGGTCCCTCCTGATAACATGTCCAAAGTACATGAGACAAAGTCTCACCATCCTCAGTTCCAAGGAGCATTCTGGCTATACGTCTTCCAAGACAGATATGTTGGCTCCTCTGGCAGTACATTCAATATTCTTTACTAATACTAATAATTGAATTGTATCAGTTCGTCTTCAGTCTTCCTTATTCATTGTCCAGCTTTCACATATATATGAGGTGACTGAAAATACCATGGCTTTTGCCAGGTGCACCTTAGTGTTCAAGGTGACATCTTTGCTTTTTAACTCTTTAAAGAGGTCTTGTGCAGCAGATTTGATCAATGCAACACATTGTTTGATTTCTTTTTTTTACTGAAAAGGTGCATTTATTTTATAAATGTGAACTCTATAATGAATTATTAAAGGGTTATCATGAAGCTGATGGTCTGCTAAGAATTAGGAGACAAAAACTTTTAGCATTACTTTCAAAATCTCAGCATCATTTCTTATTTGCTTGAAAGAACTATATAAGTCAATATTTCCTTTCATCTTCATTCATATGTTTTTTATATTTGGTTGTTTTCCACACTTGTCTTAACAAGAACTTGATAATATAACAAGATTGGTTTAATTTCTGCATAAACTTTCCACATAGGTTTGTTGCATTTTTTAGCTAGAATTCTCCCAAGTTCTGTGGAACCAGTCATCTTGTTGTATGTATGTATCTTGGTTGTCAAACAGGACACTTAGCAAGAGACTGGAAATTAATAAATCAATACCTATTATCTGTAATCTTTAAAATGGAAGATGTTTGTTAGATATTATAAAGATGAAGGTATAAAGAGAAAGAACACTAGACTAGGTATTCTGTAGATTATAAGCTTAGCTGACCTTGATAGTTCTTCCAATTAAGTGATATCTAAGGTTCCATTCATTTTGTTTGATTTCTTGACTGCTACTTCCATGGACATTAATTGTGGATCCAAATAAAATGATAGCTTCAATATTTTCCATTTATCATGATGTTGCTAATTGGTCCAGATGTGAAAATTTGTTGTTTTCTTTATGTTGAGGTGGAATCCATACTGAAGATTTTAGTCTTTGATCTTCATCAGAAAATGCTTTCAAGTTCTCTTCACATTCAGCAAGTAAGGTTGTATCATCTGTATATCCCGTTTGTTACTGAGTCTTCCTTCAATCCTGATGCGACATTCTTTTTCAGATAGTAACAACTTCTCAGATTATTTGCTTAGCATACAGATTGAATAAATATGGTAAAAGTATACAACCCTAACATACATCTTCCCTGATTTTTAATCATGCTGTATTTGATCATTTGCCTCTTGGTCTATGTATACTTCCACATGAGCACAATTAAATGTTCTGGAATTCTCATTCTGTGCAGTATTATCTAAAATTTGTTATGATCCCCACAGTCAAATGTCTTTGCATAGTCAATAAACTACAGGAAAACATCTTTCTGGTATTCTCTGTTTTCAGCCTAGAGTCATCTGATACTAAGCAATGATATCTCTCATTATTCCATGTCCTCTTCTGAATCCAACTTAAATTTCTAGTTGAATTTCAATTCCCTGTTGATGTACTGCTGACATTACTTGGTTGTTATTATTATTCATTTGACATTCAAGTCCAAGAATCAAATTCTATTTCAGAGCCCAGCCAAGATTTGAAGAATAGGTCTTTAAGTATGCAATAGGTCTTTAAGTTTCTGTGATGTGACAGGGAGGTTTATTCTACTTGTGGCACATCAAAGTGACAGGGAGGTTCATTCTACCTGTGGCACATCAGTAAAGTAGGACCAGTGATAATCTTACAAGATACTTAGAAAAAGCTGTTGAGAGTGATATTTTGAGGAATTTTAGGGTAATAATAATTGTTGCTGGAAAGTGTGCTTTTCTAAAAAGTCTCATGGGAAGGAAATGGCTCACATAGGTACATGTCAGTGTCTTAACCAGTTATGCTATTAGGTTGGTACCAATGGTCTGATTTGTACAGGCTTGAGCTATCACAATTACCTTCAACTTAATGAAGACAAGATAAATGAAACAACCCACAACCAGCAAAGATTAAATTAGTCTTTACTAAGAATTATGAATCTGAACTAAAGTCGTGATAATCAAAGTTATACACTCTCCTGAAGTAACAGTATCCAAAGCACACATCTGTTTTGTACATTACCATACTGATCATTCTTTGTAGGGTGACTTCATAGCACAGTACCTACAGAAACATGTCTTTCATGACCATTCAACATGGGATTTTTCTCGGTTTCTCCTAAAGATCCTCAGAAACCCAAAGCTATGAAAACAGCAATTCTTCCTCAGTTGAAATAAGAGTTATTTACCAGAGAAAAACAGCACCATATGTTTGCTTTGTAAGCACTATGCCAGGTGCTGCGATGTGAATTGAAAGGACACCAATATAATGTAGAGTCATATTTGAGGAAGGGCACCTTGCTTGCTGATTAAAAGATGTCCGCTCCAAGGTTCTTATCATCATTTGGTGCCTTTTTCTTATCCAGTAACCTTGGGGGGGTGGGGGGTGGGTAGCAAGTGAATGCGTATAATCTTTAAGATAGAATTTTGTTCTAAATCCATTTTTACTGATAAAAACTGTTTGACCGAAGGCTTGCCTGCCTCTTGCTTGTCACGGGTACCCAGTCAGAAATGTCTCTGGAATTGTTGGCTTGATGAGAAGGATCTATGTAATCTTCAGAAATCTGGATCCGGCCACTGACCCAGTTATTTCAGGGTTTCCTGCCTCTGCTATTATATAACGAACCTGCTCTTCACATTCTTGCTTCCCCTGCCCCCTTGCAGTCTTCAAATTACTGCTGAAGCAGCTGGAGCCAGGACCGCTGCAGCCTGGACAGTGTGCCAGAACAGCTGCTACTGGAGTGGGAGCAGAGCCGGGAGCTAAGAGTCTAATTTGATCATCTCCTTCTCTTCATACTCAAGAAGTGAGAGTCCTGTTTCCCCAGCAAGCAGAGTGAAAGTGCTTTCGTACCACATGGAGGATGGAGGACAGTCTTTCTCTACCCACAGTTAATTAAACCGTGTTAAAAGAAAAAGGTATTGCCTATGAGTAGAGCCATGCGCTAGCATATAGAATCCCATAGTCTTCTCTCAAACTCTATCACTTTTCATTTTGAATCTAATATCCCCATCTCTAAAAAGGAGGCAAAATACTTTAAATAAAATAATGCTTACAGAAAACTCTGCTCTCTAATTGTTGCTAAAAAAACAAAAAATACAATGACTTCTTGCTATTATTGGCAAAGTCGTGTTTTGCTGGACAATATAGAAAGTGAGTCAGAAGTTAGAATGCCAGAGGTCTTTAAAAAGGCAAAAACAGTAGGAATAGCCTGAACAAACATATACAAATTATTTATTAGTATGGCTCATAGCCATGTGATTACCAGGACCAGTGGCTCCAACTCAAATCTGCTAACGACACTGGCATGACTGTGACCTCAATCTTGCCCTCTGACGGAAACTAACGAAAGCACACAGTTGCTGATAAGTCCCTCTGGAATTTGAGCCGCTGCCTATCCTAATGTCCTCTGCCTGAAAAAATCCTGAATCCATTTATGAAGGCAAAAAAACACCGTCCCAAGGGTTGAGAAAACCTCATCAGCGTTTGAGTCTGTGTACTAAGGAAAAATTTCCAACCACGGATCCAATGCTTCCATACATTGTATCTACAAACAGCATATGTTGATGAGTAATTCATGTTCCCATTTATACTTACATTTATCAAAGGCATACAATCTGCCAATCAGATAATTGGAGGAAGTCACCAAAATTGCCACACAAAAGAAGCTCAACCTGATGTTCTAATGTTGTTATTAAATGCCTTCAAGTTGGTTCCAACTCACAGGAACCCTGTATAGAGTTTTTGAGGAGCAGCTGGTAAGCTTGAACCACAGACCCTGCGATTCAAATCAACCTTCCAGTTCAACGCACTAATCCACAACACCACACCAGGACTCCTGGTGTTCTAATAAGTGCATGAAAATTCAATGTAATGGGTAAACGGATATGTCCTTCTGGAATTTCTTTAATAATAAAAATAGCACTGGATCAATTATGACCTTTATGAATGCCTAGATCTGAGGGTGAGTCAAAAATTATCTGCACTCCAGTTATATCAAAATGCCCATCCACGTCTAGAGCTGATGACAACATTCAGCATGCACATGAAATGATTCTATCAAATAGAAGTGGATTATGTGGCAAATCATTTGTAAATCAGTCATGTCTCTGCCTATGAAATAATTCATAACACACTTGGGTTTCAAAAATTTTGTGTGAGATGGGTATCAAAACAATTCTTGGAAGAGCATAAACAGAAGCATTTGGACATCTGCAAACAAAAGTTGGACCAATACTTGAATACAGGTAAAAGTTCCTTTAAAAAACTCTTTACTGGTGATGAGACATGGATTCATCTCTAGGAGCCTGAAAGTAAATGGCAGAGTACGGAATGGAAAGATCCTCATTCGCCAACCAAGAAAAGTTCTAAAGCCAACCATCAGCTGGAAAATTGATGCTTACAGTTTTCAGGGATTCTCAAGGGCCCGTATTGGAACACTATCAGGAAAAAGTTCAATAATCAACACTGCTCTTTACAGTGAGATGCTCACTGAAGAGCTAAAGCCTCAACTTCAGATTAAATGCAGAGGACTGCTTTCCAAGGGTCTTATGATCTTACATGATAATACAAGTCTGTACTCCTCTGCCTACACTGTTGACACTCTGCAAAAACTTCGTTTTGAGATGTTAAAGCATCCTCCCTATATTCCATCAGATTTTCACCTGTTTGACTCCCTGAAAGCAGCCCTTTAAGAATGAAGATTCACCTCTGATGAAGAAATGAAGACAGTAGTGCATTCGTGGCTTGCAGCTCAGCCCTAAAACATTTTTTAGCAGGGGAATATGAAAGCTTGTTGACAGATGGACAAAGTGTATTGAAAAGCAAAGAGATTATGTCTTTTTATAAAAGTTAATTAAAATAAATTCTACAGCCACAATGCAGATAATTTTTAACTCATCCTCAGAGATATTAGAGATAATAATAATGGTAAAGAATCAAGGTGTTTGGGAGATAGAAAGCAAACAGCTTTATCATTATGATAAATATTGTACCAGAGGTATGTATTGTGGGACATCAGTGCAGGAAGGATCGGTGAAAATACAGATGTTTAGGAAGAAAGAAGGAGACTTCACTTGGTACTGGGTATAAATTATTCTGTGGTTTAGTTGCCTTGAAGAATCAGCACTACCTCTGAGGTGTGTCAAGTGGGTTCTAGTTGTTGTTAAGTGTCATTGAGTGAGTTCTGACTCATAGCAACCTTGGATAGGTTTTCCTGGGAGCAGTTGGTGGGTTTGAACCACTGACCTGGCAGTTAGCAGTCCAATAGTTATTCTGCCATGCCACTCCAGGACTTAACAAATGGGTAGGGCAAATGAAATTAAGTGTGCTGATTTCTGGACCACTTCAGCTCTTGTTGTAAGGATAGAAAATGACAAGGTCAGTGGTTCAAGCTCACCAGTCACTCCTTGGAAGCCATAAAACAGGGTAACTATGGGTCCGAAACCAACTCAATAGTGCTTAACAACTACAACTTAACAGTGAAAATAAAAGACAGAGTTTGTTAGATACACACAGGTCCACTTTTGAAAATAGCAAAGCTGAAACCCAAAATGCAAGTCAGGTAATTATAATGAACTTGAAAAATGGAGAGGATCTTGTTTCAGATGTATGCCTAAATCTTTACAGGAGCAAAAAGCCTCCTAGTTCTCTCATGGAGCAACTGGCAGATTCTGTAAAAAATAGCTGTTGGGGTGGTCCATCTTCAGAATCAAGGAAATCTTGGGGATAGCAGGTTGGCATGACAAAAGGGAACTCTGAGAAGAGGAAGAGACTAGTTTGACCTACTAGATGCTTTTAAAATAAGAACACATCCATCAAGGAACTAGGGGAAATTCATGGGGAGGGGTTGACACTAACTTTAAATGAGAATGCTCCCTGTAGGGACTAGTAGGCACCATTTGGGGAAAGATTGTAAACTCCAAAGTACCCAGTAAAGGGGAAATGGAGGAGGGGCTTTTTTCCCAGTTAGGTTAATAAAACTCTTTGTCAAATGGCCATGCGGTGCAGCTGCCCTTGTCTTCGGGGCTGGGTGCCCAATTTTGCAAAAGTGAATAAAGAAAACCTCACTCTCACTAAAATGAGTACAGGCTGGATTACTTGAGCATTTGTTAGTATAGACAAAACGTTTCTCACAGATTCCAACTGCTGACCTTGCGGTTTGCAGCCCAGCTCCTAATCCAGTACTCTACAAGGACTCCTTTACCTGATATGGATATGGGTAAATATGTCTCACTCTAGATTTCATGTTTGATTTTTGAAAATCATCTTGGATGTGTTGATATGGTAGCTCTTCCCTGAAGTGGAGGCTTCTATGAAATTTGTTAATCTTTCACCATACGTGTTCCATTGTATACTGAGAAAATAATCCAAGAAACTGGACTATATGAAGAAGAGCGTGGCATGAGTATTACAGAAAGGCTCATTAACAACCTGTGATATGCTATGCCAATGACTCAACCTTGCTAGATGAAAGTGAAGAGGACTTGAAGCACTTGTTGATGAAGATCAGAGAATACAGCCTAAAGTTTGGACAACAACTCAAAGTAAAGAAAGCAAAAATCCTCACAACTGGGCCAATGAACAACATCATTGTTAGAAATGAATCTCGATGTTGTGTAAAAGACACTCGGTGAGACTAAATTACCTTGGCAAAGCAAAATTTACTCCTGCAGGAGGGTTCATGTGCATAGCCGTACATACAGGAACAGGATTATAATTTTAAAAATATGTGTATATATATATTTTCCACATCAGGATAAAAGATTGAACTTGCTAAGGATTTCATTTTACTTGGATCCACAACGAATGCTCATGGAAGCAGCATCAAGATATCAAATGCCATATTTCATTGGATAAATCGGCTGCACAAGATCTTTAAAGTGTTAAAGAACAAAGATGTCAATTTGAGAAGTAAGGTGTGCTTGACCCAAGTCACAGCTTATTCACTGTCCAGCTTTCACATGCATACGAGGCATATTCAGTCACCTTGTATACATATGAAAACTGGACAATGAATAAGGAAGAGCAGAGAAGAATGGATGCATTTGAATGATGCTGTTAGTAAACAATGTTGAGAGTATCATGGACTGCCAGGTGGTGGTGGTGGTTATGTACCATAGAGTCGGTTCTGACTTTTAACAAACCTGTATAGGGTTTCCGAGGCTGTAAATCTCTACAAGGGAGCAGAAAGCTTTTCTTTCTCCTGAGAAACAGCTGGTAGTTTCAAACTGCTGACCTTGAGATTAGCAGTCAAACTCGTAACTACTAAGCTACCAGAGCTCATTATGGACTGCCAGAAGGACGAATAAATGTGTCTTGGAGAAATTACAGCCAGAAGTCTCCTTAGTAGTGAGGAGGATGAGACTTCATCTCATGTACCCTGGGCATGTTATCGGTATGAGAAACGCTATCAACACCCCGGATACCGTATCAGTTCCTCTTGATAATTGGAGGGTTGGTATAAATCCCCAACTAGGACCTTACCCCGATGGGTCTCCAGAGAGAGTTGGGGTAGGCCACCTTATCCTGTATGAGGTCACTGATGGGTTATCACTAGTGTTTACCGACCAACGCTCAAGAAATCCAATCTGTCCCCACTTTAGTGAGAGTGAGGCTTTATTAGTCGATTTTGCAGAATCTGGCATACAAGCCCAGAAGACAAGGTGGGCTGGTGTGCTCAGCAGCTGTTTCATAAGCATTTTACTCCCCGGCTCATGAGTCTCTCCCCTAGTTCCTCCATTAGTGGCTGAGTACTACAGGGTGAACAGTCTTCCCGGACCTATTTCCTTTTCATGGTTACATCCTTATTTTAAAGTTTTTACTTCTTGAACGGGTTCCCTTCCCCTCCCCTAGTTCATCCTGTTTACACAAATCCCAGGTACATGGGTTTTTGTGATTGCCATGCCAGCCAACAATTTGTGCCCTGGCTAGTTAGTAACTTCTTGGCCTTTTGTTCCCCTTTTAACTGAAGATGGACCAGTCTGGGATTTATTTCTCACATCAGGAAGGACCAGTCTCTGGAAAAGGGCATCATGTTTGGTAAAATAAAGGGTTCTTGAAAAAGAGGAAGCCCCCCCCGCCCCCTAAACAAAATGGATTGACACAGTGGCAGCAACAATGGGCTCAAACATAGAAACATTTGTCAGGGTGGGCAGTTCCGTTATGCATAGGGTGCTATGAGTTGGAACTGACTGGATGGCACCTACTGACAAGATACTGTGGAAGTTGTGCATTTAGTTTTTCCTCTAAGGATCAGCCTCCAGGGAAAGCAGTCACCATGTTTTGCAGTTTTGCTCTCAACCAGGGTTTCTCAACCTAGTCTATTACTGTTTTGGACTGGATAATTATTTATTGTGATGTGGTATGGGAGGGTCACTCTATCCTATGCACTGTATAATATTTAGCAACATTCTTGGCTTCTACCCACTAAATGCCAGCAGCACAAAGTCCTATTTGTGACAACTAAAAATGTCTTCACTGCCAAATGTCCCTGAGGTGGGAGGAGTGGGCCAAAATTAGCCCTAATTGAGAACTACGGCTCCAAACCAACACATAATTCATGATGAAAAACTCTTTGCTTTCCATATAAACAATAAGTAGTAAATCCAGACAAAGATTTAATCTATTTGTTCTTCATAATATCAAAAATTTTAATGTAACTCAGTTTTTCACCTTTGAACTTACTGTCTTGGGCAACATATAAACTAAGTTTATGTTATGTAAGGGAAAGAACAATAGCCTGAGAGAATGAGGGAAACTTGTTTCTAGTCCTGACTTTGCCATTAACTGTACTGTGACTTTGGAAAGGAGCCCTGGTGGTGCAGTGGTTAAACATTTGGTTAGCGGTTCAAGGCTACCAGTCACCCCATGGAAGAAAGATATGGCAGTTTCTTTCTCTAACATATACAGCCTTGGAAATCCTATGGGGTTACTACGAATTGGAATAGAACCAGTGATAACAAGTTTGTTTTTTTGTTTTTGGTAACTTTTGGGGGATATATATATACATATATATATATTCCTGTTTATTGTATTCAGGTAACCTTTCTTTTTTTCTTTATTTCCTGAAGTAAAGACTTTATGATCCCTCTCTTTTTCTTTGACTACTTCCTCAAGTGAGTAAAGACTTTACAATCTTTCTTTTTACTTTCCTAAAATAGGAATGCACACCTTAGAAATTTGAATTAGCCAACCAGGTAAGGTAAAGTTGTGCGGTTAAAGCCCTAACCAATGGGATGAGACACAGCCTTAAGACTCACGTCATGGATTAAAAACTCGAGTGGCCCGCCCACTCGGCGTGCTCATTGGCCTGTTTCTGTATGTACGGCTATGCGCATGCACTCTGTTGCAGGAATAAATTTTGCTTTGCCAAGGTAATTTAGTCTCACTGAGTGTCTTTTACGAGACATTGGAATTCATTTCTAACACTTGGAATAAATCACTTAATCTCTCTGACCTGTCCTTGATTTTTTTTTTTTAATTTGTAAATGAAGGATACTGACTAGCATTTCCAGCTTTAAATACAGCGTCTATACGATTCAGATTGTGTTGCCATTGTGGAATGGTGGAATGGTTAATGCCACGGAATAAAAAAAGAAAATTATTTGTCCTAGACTTAGGCTTTATATTAAGGTCCCTTAGCACATTTTGGAATCCTGGTATGGTGCTGCAGGATGATGTACTGGATCACAATGTCGGTTTGAACTGCAAGGTCAGCAGGTTCACACCCACCAGCCACTTCACAGAAACCCTAGACAAGGTCACTGTGAGTCTCAATCAACTCAACTGCACTTCACAATAACAAAGCACATTTTCTTTCATCTCCTGGAGCACTGAAGATATGTATGTGCAACCTGAATCTTTGGAAAGTCCAGCCACCCTACTGGAGTAGTGGCTAGAAATTGATCACCTGTTCTTGAGATGTGGCTACCATGTGTCAATCATAAGACAACCAGAGGGATCAATGTGATAAGGGGGGAAGCTATTTCTCTCATGACAAAAGGAATGTTACTAGAAACCTATGACTTGTGATAGTGTTGCAACAACTACCCTAACCAAAGAAACCACACAAACAAACCCAAAAAAGGAACCCAAATCCTATGTTGTACTTATAAGATATGAAAATCCTAAGATAAATATCAGTAAATCTTGGCCCCTTAACGCTTTCAATTGGATGCTGGAGTGTATTTAAAGCCAGGACAGAAAGAATACTATTTTGATTACCTTTGTAAACACAGGAGCCGCAATGATAGGGTTTCCATCCAATCCTTGCAGATAGTTGGTAGGACTCTGACACTGTTAGGAGGGAACCAATAAGAGTCACTGTTATTATTAAGTAGATAGATAGGAAGGTAGGTAGGTGTAGGTAGATAGATGATTGATAGATAGATGAATCTATAGAATTTGTTATATGAAATTAACTTTAAATCAAAAGACCAACATATTCTACATCTATGAATCACAGACTTCAAATTTTATACTGAATTGAGAACATTTCTGTCCAGGTCATGGTGACTAAATTATATGCCTCCCATTCCCTCTGCACATAAAGATCTATGTAATTAGTCTTGAAGGGCTTCCACAGAATCCCTGGGCCTTCACAGATCACAGTTTTAAAATCATTGGATAGTATAAAATTTGACTCCTCTGCGTTATTAAACAGGCTAAAAAAAACAATTCTGTTTACATGCTTTAAAAAGTTTGTAGATCAATAATTTAATTATCAGTTAGTACATAAGCTAACTGCAAAGCCCACGGTTCAAACCCACCAGCTGCTCCTCAGAAACCCTAGGTAGGGTCGCTATGAGTTGCAACTGACTCGATGGCACTTACAACAGCAACAACAAATGAAACACTATCAATCTACTGATATATAAGTAAATATGAATCTATTAGATAAAACAATATCAATATATTTAGATGACATGATTTCATATGTTTTAAATTATATGCAAACATATATAGTCTTATGCAGAGAAAATGCCTGACAGGTTGTACCAGAAATTATTACTAAGAAGTGCCTCTGAGGAGTGGGCGCCCAGGAGTAGAATCTTCAACAAGTTTTTACTTAATAAACTCTATACTTTCTGAATATTTTCACAATTAAGCATGTAAGCACTGGACTGAAAACCACAAGGTCAACTGTTCAAACCCACCAGTTGCTTCTCGGATACCATATACAGGGTAGCTATGAGTCAGAACCAACTCAAAGGCACTTAATAACAACATTGTTAGTATTAATTTGGTTAATGTTCATGGTTGTTCCATCTTAGAAAGTAGTTTCATAGTACAGAGTGTTTCTTCTAGGCCAGTGAGCTGTAAAGCTCATAGTGAATGCAATTAACCCCCTTCCTTCATAAAGTAGGAATGTCAGAGATAGTCCATTGCAAAGAATTTATTATCCTGTGAAATTTGTCTGTAAAGCTGGGGAATATGCTCCCCAAAACAAGAGGAACCACTGATATTAGACATCAGAAGTACCACGTGATTACTGTGATCACAGAAGTGTGAGGTCCAAGATGGTTAAGAAGTTGCAAAAAATTCAGTGAATTTCTCAGGAAGTGCCATGATCATGTCATATAAGACAGTGGTGGTCATAGCGTCTGCCTGTTACTGTCATGGTGCTCGGGTTTCACTTAGATTCTTGTACCTGTTGGACAGTTGACACACAGGGCTGCGCCACCACTGGCTGGGCGGATGGGGCCGCTGGAGGAATGGCTGCAGAGGTAGTAGAAGAGGATGACAGCTCATTTGGCTTCTGGATTCTGAGGAATTATTTAAAATATAGATTATAAAACAGACCTATTGTTGCGTCAGTTATTTCAGCAGATCTATCTAATGCCATCATGGCTTTATTATTGAATTAAAAAAAGAATCTTTATTCAGCCAAAATTCCACAAAAGTGGCGCTGTGGGTTAATACGCTGGACTGCAAAGTCGGTTTGAACCACAAGGTTGGCGGTTCAAGCTCACCAGTCGCTCCTCGGAAACCCTGTACAGGATTGCTGTGGGTCAGAACTGACTCGACGGCACTTAACAACAACAACAAATGGATTGAATTGTTGTAGTAAATTCTAATCTCTACACTGGCCGCTACTTGGAAACCCTACACAAGTTTTTATGAGTTGACTCGGAGGCACTTAGCAATAATACACCCCATTCATGTTTATATCATGGTATATACTACACTTTAAGGAGTTCTGGTAGTGTAGTGGGTACGAATCGGGCTGCTAATCTCATGGTTACAAGTTCGAAACCACCAGCTGTTCCACGGGAGAAAGATGAGGCTTTCTGCTCTCATAAAGATTTACAGTCTCGGAAACCCTGTACAGGGTTGCTATGAGTCGGAACCGACTCCACGGCACATAACAACAACAACAACAACTACACTTTATTGGAGTCCTGGTGTGGCACTGTGGGTTAATGCACTGGACTGCAAAGCTGTTTGAACTGCAAGGTCGGCAGTTCAAGCTCACCAGTCACTCCTGTGAAACCCTATACAGGGTCGCTATGGTCGGAACCGACTCGACAGCACTTCACAACAACAACAAATTGTACTGTGTCCTTTAAGAAAATCTATCAAGATTACCATTTTGGAGTCCCAAAGCACAGAAACCATAACCTCTGAACTGTCCTCTTTATCTTGAAGAATTTAACTGACCCAGCAGATCCTCTCCGAAGCCACTCTTTCAATCGAACCTGTTTGTTTGCAGGCGCCCTAATGAAGACTGAGGGGTCCTGGTACAGTGCTATAGGATAAGCACTGGACTGCTTATTGAACCGCAGTATTGGCAGTTGAAACCCACCAGCTGTTCCTCGGTTGCTATGAGTTGGAATTGACTCAACTGTACTTATCTACAACAATGAGACTAGATAAGTGTATTACTGAGATAATTTGTCTATAGCCATTCACGATGACAGAAACATGCTTAAACATATTTTGTTTGGAATAGACCTGAGCATGGATGAACTGGAGCCCCAGTAGCAATACTTTTGACTTAGCCTTGTGTGTGCATACACACACACATATATCCGAAATGTTGGCAGATCAAAAGACACTGCACGACTGTAAAAGAAAGGCCTAGTGATCTGTCTGTAAAGATTATTGCTGGTAAGTGCTGTCGAGTTGGGTCCGACTCATAGTGACCCTTGATTAGGGTTTCCGAGCAGCAGCTACCTGGTGGGCTTGAACTGCTGATCTTGTGACTAACAGTCCAGTGCTGATGCTAAAGTGCCATAGCAGGGCCCTCTGTAAAGGTTACAGCTAAGAAATCTCTTCAGAGCAATTCCACTCTTTAACCCATGGGCTTAGCATGAGTTGTAATCAACTCGATTTATATACAAGGGGGCTTCCAAAAGTTCATGGAAAAAATTCATTATCTTTTAACTGCATTTTTCTACAAACTTTTAAAAGCCCCTTCATAATCCTGGTGTGGCACTGAGGATTAATGCACTGGACTGAAAAATTGGTTTGAACTACAAGGTCAGTGGTTCAAGCTCACCAGCCGCTCCTCAGAAACCCTATACAAGGTTACTATGAGTCTGAACAGACTTGATGGCACTTAACAACAACAACATGTATACTTTATGATGATCAGATACTGTGTTCTTGAATTTTTGTAATGGTTCAAGCTCACCAGTTGCTCCTTGGAAACCCTATATAGGGTTGCTATAGGTTGGAACTGACTTGACGGCACTTATCAACAACAACAGGCTATTTTTTATTTATTTAGTTTACTCTGTAGTTGGAAGTATTATGACATTTCATAGGTGATACTTCATTTTAAAATATCAAGAATATTACCAATAATATGCTAGGAAAGACTTAAGGAAAAGAAGTAGAGTTGCCTCCAAATCTACCCGGTGTTTTCTTCTGAGGTCAGAACCTGGAACCACTCCTGAAGATTTCAAGTTTTAACCAATTACCAGCTTTCTCAATATCTGAGAAAGCTAAGAAAGAGGCTTATAGTCTACTAGATAGAAAAGTAGATTTACCGATTCATCTCTTCTTTGTTAGGGTCCCCTTCTGAGTCAGAAGAAGAAACCCCTGGAGAAATAAAAGCAAAACATGACATTTTTAAGATGGTAATTTCTTAAACTGCTTCCTAGGCATTTGAAGACCTACTGAGTCTTAGACCTAGAAATGATTTCCTACACAAATGCTTAGTTTTACAGATGAGGAAACAGGCTAAGAAACTGAAGACTTTATTTAAAGTCACATATCTATTTAGTGATAGAATTCAAATAAAAAGGTCCAACTTCCAAGCACTCTTACATGTAAAGCATCTGCCGATGCCTTTGGACCAACAGAGGATATCTTTGCAGACATTTCGTGGTGGCCACAAATCCTCTTGCCTAACACAGATTGAGTAAGGGAAGGGATTAAGTTGGATTTCAAATATTGTAGCTGTAGGTGGATACTCTTCCGTCCAGTTCTAATATTAACAAGCTGCACCTCATTTTGGTAATGAGGATGTTTGAAACCCTTGCTACAAAGAGGAAAAAAATATCAGCAGCCCAATCTCAGTGCTGTTAGCAGAGCTTTGATCCCAAATTTAATTCTAAAAATAGTGATTCTAGGAAGATACAAGAGTTAAATTTGGAGGTATTTATTGCACTCCAAAAATTCAAGGCTAGAAACATACCAACACACTTATATTTATCATTTTATTCAATAAATGTTCATTGAACAGGCACTATTTGCTTGGTACTATGCAAGGTTTTTAGAGTGCCAGTGTGGCGTTGTAGGATGATGTACTGGACCGCAAGGTTGGTTTGAACAGCAAGGTTGGCAGTTCAAATCCACCAGCTGCTCTTCAGAAACCCCAGACAGGGTCTCAACAAGTAGGAACAACTCAATGGCACTTGACAACAACAACATGAAAGGTATTAAAAATATTAAGAAGAATAAGACAGCCCTGGCTCTACAATCTAGCTGCTAAATGGGCATTTACACCATAGCAATACAATGTTGACTGCTAAACTAAAAGCTTACATAAAGTATTATCAGTGATAGAGGTGCTGCTAAATATGGTCTCAAAAAACTCAGAGTGTGAGATAAATAGGAATAGGACATAAAAGGAACATAAGTTGATTTCTTTCTAAAAGCAGCTATGGAAGTTTGGTGCCAGTGTAAACACCTTTCCAAGTTTCTTAACTGGTCTCCCTACATCCAACCTTGACTCCTTGCAGCATATTCTTAACTAGCAGCCAGAGTGATCCTCTTAAAAATGAAGTCAGATCATGTCATGCCTCTGCTCAGAATCTCCCAGAACTTTCCATGTACTTCAGCCTAAAAAGTGAAGTCTGTGCAATGACATACAAGAACCTATACAATCTGTTTACCTGACTTTCTCCCAGCCCTCTCTTAAATTTCTAATATCATCTCCTGTTGCTTTTCTTCTCTCTCTCCACTCTGGCAACATTAGTTTATCTCTGTATCTTAAGACAGGCACACTTCCATCTCTCAGGCCCACTCACTGTCTGAACTTTCTCCCATGAATAGCCTTGTGGCTCACTCACTCATTTCCTTTAGGTCTTCATTCAAATGTTATCTATTCAGTAGGTCTTCCCTGATCACCCTACCTTAAATTGTAACTCACTCACACACATATATCTACATATGCATACACTCACATATATACATAGTCACACATGCAAACACCAATCATGCACACACATATTCACAACGTCACACATACACACAGTCTCATATACAAGCACACACACAAGCATACACACATATACATACAGTAACACAGTAATATACACAATCATACATACACATCACACCAGGGTGAGTAAAAAATTATCCTCACTCTGCCTGTAGAACTTATTTTAATCAACTTTTAGAGAACACAAATACATCATTTTTTGACATAAGCTCCTTGTTTTTCAATACACATTGTCCATCTGTCAATAAGCTTTCACATTCCCTTAGTTTTAAATGTTTTAGGCTGTGCAGTGAGTCACAAATGCACTGCTGTCTTCACTTCTTCATCAGAGGTGAACCTTAGTCCCAAAGGGCTGCTTTCAGAGGACCAAACAGGTAAAAGTGCGATGGAGCAAGATCAGGACTTTAGGGAGGATGCTTTATGGTAACAGCCATAATTAATTAAGGAATTAAAATGAAGAAACTGAGACATATTAATCGAGGAATTAAATAAATGAGACACGGGGGAACCTGCGCATGAAGAATTCATTGTTTTTGCAAAGCAACAATGAACTATTTTCTTTTCTTTTCCTTTTCTCTTTGGATGGCAGAGCCACAAAGAGTTGTTTTATTATTTTTTATGCACAGATCCCTAGTTAAATTTTTCTCTTGTTGAATCATTCTCTGATTTATTCTGATTTTATTAGTATCCCTTTACTTTAGATTTTGACTCTCCTACACTTTAGTATATTTTCATTAAAAGTTAGAAGCCACACATTAGCTACATTTTATTCTACTTGTAATCATAGGTAGTTTTAATACTTATATTAACAATGTTCTTAAGACTGCTAGGAGACAGGATTTGTCAGTTGAATTACTACCAGCTTAGGTTTAGTGATTGTAAACATTCTTCCTTGTAGCCTTAGTTTAAGGCAATAAAGAATCCCACAGCCATAAATAAGGGCTGTGGGTACAAGAATTCCTAAAAACAATTAGATAAAGGCTATGGGTATAAACAGATACTAAATAAAAAGTCTGACTTAGACGTTCTTAAATTAATGATCAGTAAACTAGAGAAGTTGTTTTTCATAGCCTCAGTTTCCCTGATAAGTGATGTTTTTGTAGGCTATAAACAGATAGTGTATGGAAGAAGTTAATGGAGAGTTAATTACACCCAACAACTAAAATTAACAAGACTTAACAGACAAAGGTTAAGAAATATGTGAAGGTTAACTTGCTTCTCAGAGAAAAGAATAGATTTATGTAGGAACAAATGTTTAACTAAAAGGTTTCAAGGTGCCTGAATGTCTCCTATGCCTTGAGATAATGTTTTTGCTGTAACTTCTCATCCCTGTTGTAAGTTTAAGAATTGTAAACCATAAGGAATGTGCCCCAAGATAGATTGTACCTTGATGTCATTGATTACTATGTATGCAATGTTTTCTGTAATGGTATATAAGGGGGTTGTAAGATAGTATAAGAAGAAGTAGAAGAAAGGTAGTAGAACAAGGAAGTAGAAGAAAGAAGTAGAAGTAAGTAGAAGTAGAGGTAAGTAAGAATAGAGGCAAGAAGTAGAGGTAAGAGTAAGTAGAGGAAGGTAGAAAAAAGGAGAGAGGTAAGAGTGAGAGAAGTAAGTAGAAGCAGAAGTAGGGAGAGAAGAAGGAATATGAGGTGGAGAGGAGATGAGACAAGAATGGAGGGAGGATAGAGGGAGTAATGTAGAGAAGAAGCATGGGAGTGGAGTAGTGAAAATAGTAATGTAGATAATTAGGAGTAGTAGTGTAGAAAGAAAAAGAATAAGAGTAATGTAGAGAAGGAGACAGTAAAGAAATGGAAGGAGGGGAAGGGAGAAAAGAAACAGAAGAGATGAGCAGGAGGGGAGCAGGAGAGGAGAGAATGAAAGCAGGAGCAGGGGAGGGGAGAAAGGAAGCAGAAGAGATGAGCAGGAGAGCAGGGGAGTAAAAAATGAGCAGGACAGTAAAAAATGAGAGAAGTAGAGTAGTATAGAAATGAGAAGAATAAAGCATGTAATAAGAAGATTTTGAATTTATCACGACCCATGACTCCATGTACTCCTTATCGCTGACATCCGCACCCGCCTTCGGAAAAAACCCTGGAATAAATATGCCGGTGCAGGCTCTCGGCAGCTTTAACACCTCAAAACTAAGTTTTTGCAGAGTATCAACAGTGAGGGCAGAGATGTGTGGACAAGCATTGTCATGCAAGATCACAATGCCCTGGGAAAGCAGTCCTCTGCATTTAATTTGAAGTTTAGGTTTCAGTTCTTCAGAGAGCACATAACTGTGAATAGCGCTGTTAATTGTTGAACTGTTTTCCTGATAGTGTTTCAATACGGGCCCTTGAGAATCCCCAAAAACCGTAAGCATCAATTTTCCAGCTGATGGTTGGCTTTTGAACTTCTCTTGGTTGACGATTGAGGCTCTTTCCATTCCTTATTCTGCCGTAGTGGTGCATGCATGTCTCAGCACCACTAACAATTATTTTTAATAAACTTCTACCTTCCTTTAAGCATCGGTCCAAATGTTGTTTACAGATTTCCAGACGCTTCTGTTTATGCTCTTCTATGAGTTGTTTCGGTACCCATCATGCACAAATTTTTTTAAAACCCAAGTCTGTTGTGGATTATTTCATAGACAGAGCCATGGCTGACTTGCAAATGGTTTTCCACATAATCCACTGTGACTTATCTATTCTACAGAATCATTTCACATGCACACTCAGTGTTGTTATCAGCCGTGGACATGAATGGACGTTTTAACATAACCAGAGTACACATCATTTTTTACTCACCTTCATACATACACACTCATGCACACACACACACTTCATATGCATTTTCCTTGTTTTTCTTCTATAGTGTTAATAAATGAAGTACCCATCATTTATATATTTTACCTATAATTTATGTTTAAATATTCTTTATATATTTTACTTACCTCATTTATTTTCTGCCTCTCCCTTTGCAATGTAAGGTCCATGAGCCCATAACCCAGGGACTGTTGTCTATTATTTTGGTTCCCTGTTGCACCTCCATTGCCTAAATTAGCGTGTGGCATAGTAGGTCCACAATAAGGATGTATTACAACTCTGTGCCTTCTTAGTAATTGCACTGTTCAATGAGTTTTTTGTTTACCTTCTATATAAATCTCAGCAGAAGTTGAATCTGTCCCATAGATATTAGAAGCGAAGCAGGAATAGCGTCCTGTGTCCTCTTCAAAGGCTTCAGCAATGGTCAGCGAGTGCAGATTTCCTGCCTGGATGATATGGATGTCTGGGGAATTTTCAAGCTCCTTGCCTTCACAGTACCACCTGTAAGGAAGGAAATATGGCCATTGGATATGACAAAAAAGATGAGAATTAATGACATAGATGGCTCCAGGTGTTCCCTTCAAAGAAAACTCTGGCAAACTTCATTTGGAATCAGAACATTAAACAATAAGTTTGATTGTACCAATGAGAATAGTTGGCAATCTTCAAATCACATTAATTAATAATTTACTCAGGAAATTAGAAATTGGTTTCTATTATTAACAATGACATAACTGAAAGAAAATGGATGGGGAAGTAAACACAATCAACCAGGAAGAACAAGGTCTTTCATCAAGAACTTCACTTTTCAAATGATTTACAGGTTCCTATACCAAGATCAGCACTGTAGGATCAGCACGGGAGCTCTAGGAGCTCTAGTAGCATAGTGGTTACGAATCAGGCTGCGAACCTCAAGGTCAGTAGTTCGAAACTACCAGCTGTTCCACAGGAGAAAGATAAGGCTTTCTGCTCCCGTAAAGATTTACAGTCTCGGAAACCCTGTACTGGGTCGCTATGGGTCGGAATTGACTCGATGGCACTTAACAACAACAACAATATCAAGACTTATACTCCTGCTGTGGTTCTGTAGGATCAGCACTGGACTGCAAACCTCAATGTCAGCAGCTCAAACTCACCAGCTGCTCCTCAGAAACCCTATACAGTGTCACTAGGAGTGAGTCAGAACTGACTTGATGGCACTTAACAACAACAACAACAAAAAAAAAAACAACATACTCACTCCTCAACCAACATAGTGAGATTTTGAGGACTAGATGAGTATTATGCAAAAATGGAGAATGACAACATCAGATCACAAAATAGATGAGTATATCATTACATAACTGCCAAATTGCATCATCACATAACCACCAAATTTTATCATTATTTAGCTGTCAAATCACACCATTATGTAATCGCCAAACCACTCAGAATTATGACCCAGCCAAACTGACACAGAACCTTAACCATCACAGCTAGCGTTACTCTCACCTCTCTCTTCGCATTTGATCCTTGTCAGACATATGTCTTAATGTACAAAATGGTTGGATAGTAGATCTTACTACTGTTGTAAATGCGAAATGCCAGATAACGAGGTCATCGATAAATGAGGAGGTGTATGATGTGCTAAGTTCTGCCTTCATCTATTTGGAGATAATCTAAGCAATATTAATAGTTTATGAAGTAAAGTACATTCATTTCCTACTATTGAATTACATCTGACCTAATTAACGGGAAATTAATTTGTTCTGTATCTTGAGTCATTGGAATAAGGAGGACAGTTCATATTGCCCCAGAAGTGGACCCAATCTGGCAAGTAGCCTAAGTTAAATATGTTCCTATAGGTTATGATATTTTATTTTAATTCTGTATACTTGAAGTTTGAATTTTTATTACAATAGCCAAAAGATTACACAAAAAATGCATAAAATGTTTAAAATGTGAATCCCTAATAAGAGAAATGCTCATTAAAGCTACATAGAAATACTATTACTTATGTGTCATTGTTCAAAATAACAAAAGATTGGAAACAACCCACGTGTCCATCATGAAGGGAATAATGAAATAAACTATGGTCATACAATGGAACACTATGCAACACTAAAAAGAGAATGAGAAAAGTTACTATGTACTTATATGAGTCCTGGTGTGGCACTGTAGGATAATGCACTAGACCTCATGGTCTGCAGTTCAAACTCACCAGCCGCTCCTCAGAAACCCTATACAGGGTTGCTATGAGTTTGAACCAACTTGACGACACTTAACAATAACATTGATATGAGAAAAACCCCAAGTATATAGTCAAATTTTAAACAAGAAGGCACAGAATATATATACTGGAGTCCTGGATAATGCAAGGTCAATTTGAGCCACCAGGTCGGTGGTTCAAACTCACCAGCTGTTCCTCAGGAACCCTCTACAGGGTTACTCTGAGCCAGAAACGACTTGACAACACTGACAACAACAACTACATATATATATAGACTCCTGGTATGTGGCCCTGTAGGATCAGCACTGGACTGCAAACCACAATGTCAGTGGCTCAAATCCCAACCCACCAGCAGCTGCTCCTTGGAAACACTATACAGGGTCACTATGAGTCAGAACTGACACCATGACACCTAACAACAACAACAGAAATATATATATATATATAAGAATATATTCATGTTGTTTGCATTTACCTAAAGAAAACTGAAAATAATTGGCAAACAAAATGCCTATCAGGGGTGAGGTAAGCAAGATGGATGAGGACAGGAAAAGAGACTAAGAGACACTGGATTCTATGAAGAAGAATGGGGCATCAGCATTGGAAGAAGACTCATTAACAACCTGTGATGTGCAGATGATACAACTTTGCAAGCAAAGAGGACTTGAAATACTTATTGATGAAGATCAAAGACCACAGCCTTCAGTATGTATTGCATCTCAATGTAAAGAAAATGAACATCCTCACAACTAGACCAGTAAATAGCATCATGATAAACAGAGAAAAGATTGAGGTTGTCAGAGACTTCAGTTTTCTTGGATCACAGTCAATGCTCATGGAAACAGCAGTCAAGAAATCAAAGGACATATTGTATTAGGCACACCTGCTGCAGGAGATCTCTTTAAAGTGTTCAGAGCAAAAATGTCACTTTGAGGACTAAGGTGCACCTGCTCCAAATTATGATATTTTCAATATCCTCATATGCATATGAAAATTGGACAATGGATAAGGAAGATCGGAGAAGAGTTGATGCATTTTAATTATGATGTTGGAGAATATTGAAAGTACCATGGACTGCCAGAAGAACAAATAAATCTGTGTTGGAAGAAGTACAGCCAGAATGTTCCTTAGAAGCCAGGATGGTGAGACTTTGTCTCTCATTCTTTGAACTTGTTGCCAGGAGGGATGAGTCCCTGGAGGAGGAAATCATGCTTGGAAAATGGAGGGCCAGCAAAAAAGAGGAAGACCGCCAACAAGATGGATTGACACCGTGGCAGCAACAGTAGGTTCAAACATAGCAACAACTGTGAAGATGATTCAAGGGCTGGGCAGTATTTGATTCTGCACAATAGATTGACTATGAGTCAATCTATCATGGGGTAACTCTGAGTCAGAACTAACTTGACGGCACCTAACAGCAACTTAAGTGGAAGACTGCAGAATTTGGGGTGGGGGGAAATTAGAGAGATGAAAACACTGCTGTTAGAGAGTACAGACCTTCTATAGAAGTGTAAGGTGGTGGTGATGGTGTTTGTGTGCCATGGAGTCGGTTCCAACTCATAGCGACCCTGTGTAGGGTTTCCAAGCCTGTAAATCTTTATGGGAGCAGAATGCCTCATCTTTCTCCTGTGGAATGGCTGGTAGTTTTGAACAGCTTACCTTGAAGTTAGTAGCCCACCTCAAAAACACTATGCTACCAGAGCTCCTTATAGAAGTATATAGATTTATGATATGTTAAAAAAGAATAGCTTCACATTTTGACATTGTTTAATAAAGATTTCTATGATTTTGACTTACCCTTGTTCCCTTTAGCCTAGACGGTGCTCTGTATGTTCTCTCCTTTAGCCATTTTATCTCATCCCATTCTTAACTCACCTCAAATTTTAACTTATTACTTCTGCTTTGGATAGATAATAGTCAAATTTACATTTTCAACCTCGACTTCTAGATTCCTACTTCCATGACAATTGCCTTTACTTACTTGTACATTCCACCTACGTTGGTCTTCTGTCATAAGTTATGCCTCTGCTCAAAGGTCACCTTCCCTGACCCTCTTCCTAATGGAAACCCCTATACCCTGCTTTATTATTACCCTAATTATTATCTTATTATTAGCATCTTCTTATAACTATCTGAGGTTATCTAATGTACTTGTTTACTTTGCTACTGTTTGCTTCCTGCACTGGATTGTAAAGCCCACTACAGAGAGCACCTAAATGAGTGTCCCTGGCTCAAGGTAGGTGTTGTTAAGTGCTGTTTAGTTGGTTCTGACACATAGGTACCTTGGATAGGATTATCCTAAACAGTGCTTATCCAATGCTTGTCCTACAGAGTCACCGCACTCCCAAGCACATGGTTATGTGCTGTGGAGTCGGTTTCGACTCATAGGGTTTTCAAAGCTGTAAATCTTTATGGGAGCAGAAAGCCTCATCCTTCTCCCGTGAAACAGCTGGTAGTCTCAAACTTCTGACTATGAGATTGGCAGCCAGATTCGAAACCACTGTGCTACCAGAGATAGGCACATGGTACTCAGAGAGATACTCAGAAAATATGTAGTTGTTGAAAGAATATTTAAAAATATTAACCTAATATTAGTAAATAACAACAAAATATTGAGTTAATATTTTGTAAGCTGTTTGCTAAGATTGTTATTTACTTCATCAAATTTTGTCGTTGTTGTTGTTAGGTGCTGTCGAGTTGGTACAGAACCATAACAACACTATGCACAACAAAATGAAATGCTGCCCAGTTCTGTGCCAACCTCACCATAACTCAAATGCATCAATTCTTCTACTGTCTTCTTTAGTTGTTGCCAAACTTTCACATTCATATGAGGTTACTGATAATTCCATGACTAAGGTGAGGTGCACCTTAGTCCTCAAACTGACATCTTAAAAGAGGTCTTGTACAGCATACTTGCCTAATGCAATACAATGTTTGATACCTTGACTGCTTCTTCCATGATGTTGCTGGTTGATCCAAGAAAAATATAGTCTTTTGGTATCTGTAGTCTGTAGATCTTTCTGGTCTCCTCTGCTTTCAGACAAGGTTCATCTGACATCAGCAATGCTATCCCTTGTTACACATTCTCATCTGAATCCGGCTTGAACCTCTGGCAGTTCCCTGTCCGTGTACTGTTGGAGCCATTTTTAAATTACCTTTAGAAAAATTTTATTTGCAGGTGATAGTAATGATATTGTTTGATGATTTCTGTATTCCATTGGGCCACTTTTTTGGAATGGGCACAAATATGGATCTCTTCCAATCAGTTGGCCAGCTAAGCTGTCTTCCAAATTTCTTGGCACAGATGAGTGAGTCCCTGCAGTGCTTCATCAGTTTCTTGAAAGATTTCAATTTGTTTCCATCAATTCCTGGAGCCTTGTTCTTTGCCAATGCTTTCAGTGCACCTTGTACTTCTTCCTTCAGTATCACTGGCTCTTGGTCACATGCTACTTCTTCAAATGGTTGAACATTTACCATTTCTTTTTCATGTAGTGACTCTGTATTCCCTCCATCTTCTTTTGATGCTTTCTGCATCATTCAATATTTTGCTCATTGAATCCTTTAATATCACAAGTTAAGGCTTGAATTTTTTTCCACAGTTCTCTCATTTTGAGAAATTCTGAGTGTGGTCTTCCTTTTTGATTTTCTAACTCCAGATCTTTGCACATTTCGTTGTAATATTTGACTTTGTCTTCTCGAGATGACCTTTTGAAATTTTGTATTCAGTTCTTTTACCTCTTCTTTTCTTCTATTTGCTTTAGCATGTCTAAGCTGGAGAGTAAGTTTCAGAGTCTCTTCTGGTATCTATTTTGGTCGTTTTCTTCTTTCTTGTCTTCATAATGACCTTTGCTTTCTTCTTGTATGATGTTCTTGATGTCATCCCACAACTCTTCTGGTCTTCGGTCATTAGTGTCTAATTCATCAAATCTATTCTACAGATTATCTCTAAATTCAGGTGGGATGTGTTCAAGGTCATATTTTGGTTCTCATGGACTTGTATTAATTCTCTTCAGCTTCAGCCTGAACTTGCATATGAGCAATCAGTGTGATGCCATTACTCTTTAACTCATTATTCCTTGCATAATAAACCATGTGGTTGTAAGATTCAGAACCAGTCCATTTCAGATCACCAATGGCTAGGATATTGGTGTTAATGCATTGCCTTGCATTTTTGACAAATTGCAATTTTCCTAGATTCATACTTCATACATTCCATGTTTCAATTATTAATGGATGTTTACAGCTATTTCTCATTTTGAGTTGTGCCCCATTAGCAAATGAATGTCCTGAAAGCTTTACTCTATTGGTATCATCACGGTCAACTCTACTTTGAAAGGCAGCTCTTCCCCCATTGTATTTTGAATAAACAAAACTATTTTCATATAATTGTTGTTATTAGGTGCCATCCAGTTGGTTCCGGCTCCTAGTGACCCAACAGAAAGAAACACTGTGTGGTCCTGTATCATCCTCACAATTAAATTGTTCCTATGTTTGAGCTCATTGTGGGAGCCACTGTGTCAATCTCTCTCATAGAGTATCTTCCTCTTTTTCATTGATGCTCCACTTTACCAAGCATGACGTTCTTCTCCAGGGAATGGTCCCTCCTGATGAAATGTCCAAAGTACATGAGATAAGGTCTCACCATTCTAGCTTCTAAGGAGCATTCCGGCTGGCAATGCTTCTTCCAACATAAATGTGTTTGCTCTTCTGGCAGTCTATGGCATAATCAATATGATTCCCCAACATCATAATTCAAAGCCATCAATTCTTCTTCAGTCTTCCTTATTCACTGACTAGCTTTCTCATGCATATGAGGTGATTGAAGAAATCATGAGTCTGATGCACTTTAGTCTTCAAAGTAAATCTTTGCATTTTAACATTTGAAAGAGATTGATTTTTTGCAGCAGATTTGTCAATGTAATACATGGTTTGATTTAACTGCTGCTTCCATGGATACTGATTATGTATCCAAGTAAAATACTAACATATTGTTTGCCTTTACACTATATTGACAATTGTACTGATGATGCAAAAGCTATGGTGGATAAAATTACTGATGCATTAACAGCAGAAATCAAGGTACTATCACAAAACTGACTAGTGGTCACTGTGTTCTTTATTGCCATACTTGTGGTTTAAAAGGGCCAGGTTTGCGTACAAATGTTCTTGTTGAAACAGAAAAATCATTAATTTTATTGGATCTTCATTTTGAGTCCTTGCCTTTTAATTATTCTGTGTGGTGAAATGGGAAATAGCATAAAGTATTTTAGTTACATCCTTATGACTGAGTTAAGAGTTAAATCAATTGTTTAATTCATGAAACAATACTTTGGGAGAACATTAGCTTTACATTCGTCCTATCCTATATTGTTTCATTGCCATGGTTATAATCCCCTCCATGCATCATCAACCAACCAAAGGGTATACTCTGCAAACCTGCCCCTGGTCATCAGCACACAGCCCCTCTCCCTCTCTGGGTCTAGAGTCCCCAGCCACTCCATCTCTCCAAGTCATCATCTCTACCTCCATCTCCATCACTGTTTCTCTGTGTAGTGGAGATCCCAGGGAACTCCACCCCTGGACTGTAAAGTCAATCCCTCCCCTCCTTTTGCTACAAAACGTCCACCTTTATTTACATCTCCAACGCTCACAGTCAGTCCTGATAACAATTATTCACTATTGTGCCACATCAGTGCTATCTTCATCTCCTTTTATCAGCCCTGCCCAGACAGATTGGATACTGCTTAGTGGAGATTCTACCCTCCTCCACGCCCTCAGGATCTAGGCTCCCTCTTGTAAGCTTGTACGCTAGTCACTTCTTGCCTCTGAAGCCCCCCATTTGGGTAGCCAATGTCCAAGTTGCCCATCCCTGTCTACCCTGTGTATCGAGGGGGTGGGAATGGTCCTCACTGTAAAGATTTGTTCCTTCTTTTGAGCTACTGCATCCATAGGTGTAGGCCAAGTTCATTAAATTGTATCTGATCACTCCTTTTTTTTTCCTCTTCTTTCTTCTTCTAGTTGAGTTATGATCATCCAGCCACTGAAGCCAGGTCAAGTGAGTATTATCTACAAGTGTGGGTGTTCTTGTGCCTATGCCTTCTCTTATCAGCTGGACGCTTCACTCTCCACTCTAGTTATCTGTGGTTATGTCATTGACCCTAGGCCCAGGAGTCCCCAGGTCTTGTCACACTGCTGGCCATCCAGCTCTCCACCTGGGTTCACAGAAGTCTATTGAAGGTGGTAGGGATTAGCTCACAGCTTCATTGCTGTTTTTCCTTCATTTCCCCTTATCAGTGAACAATGTGGTCACCAGTCAGAGTGCATGTTTGCTCATGTATTTCCCTTGAGTCTTAATCTTGGAAGGGAGGTTGCCCTGAGGGGACCCGACCACTTGCCTTAATGTCTCCTGGGTGAGCAATTTGCTTGCTCTTGTAGTAGTCAGTTGGACTGCCATTATATATTTTTCCTGTCAGTCTATCTTTCAAGAAGTATCTTCTGTTCTACTAGCCACTCCAGGCTGGTCTGCTTGTCCTTTTTGGAAATTTCCAACCTCAGAAGATTCTGGGTGGGGTTCATGATTCCACCTATGGTCTTATGTAATGCAGAGGCTCCGCAGGAAGTCTCCTTCACTGGGCAAGTTGTAGCCCCATTTTAGTATTTCAATCAGGTATAGGCAGAAGACAGACTTACAAGCTTTCTATGGTGATATTTCTGGCTATTCCTTTCTCTCCCCCTCTAGTGTCTATTTTATAATGGTATGCAAGGGAAACCAAGATTCAAAAGATAACCAAGCATCTTAACATTATTTCCCCGCTTTTGCCCATTCCAACTATATCTCAATCCCTGTATCCCAGAGCCCTGTTGTTCCAAGGTTGTGCATACATCATTATTTACCTCTATCCCATTTAGCCCATGCAAACCTGCCTGTTTTCCCATCCACCTTGTCTTCCATTCCCCTCCCTCTTCTTGTGTATTGTTCTCCTCCCCAGCCCCCAAACTATCCTGTGTCTATTCCCTACCCTGTGCTCCACCCTCCCCTCTCTCCCCTCACCCCACACCCCACATCCTGGTAATGAAACAATACTTTTTTAACTTGAAAGAAGGACTGATGGACATACTCTGGATATTCAGTCTTGGTATTCAACAAACATATTCTCAAAAAGGAAGAAAGTAAATCTGTCATTTCAAGCAAAAACAACTGACAGTATTTGTTGCTGATGAAAATGTTTGTGATTTCAAGGGAAAATTAGAATTTTGGAAAACCCATCTTCTCCCACAGTGAATTTAGGGCTTCTCAACAGTTAAAAAACTTCTTGGTAAAATCAGTGAGGACATTAAGAAATGCCATTTTTTAGGTCAGAGAAAGATGACAGACTAAGCAGAAAGGATGTGCGGACTTTCTGCAGCTAGGATACAGAAAACTGGATGAGACAGATACAGAGGATGGTTCTGGAACTCTGAACTCCAGTGGAAGGGATAGAAAGTGGATCAAGTGCTTACTGGGAGAAAAGGTTGAATAGTCGCAGCAAGAAAGGAGGTGATGGATGAGCAATGACTGTGGGCAGAACCTGTCACAGTCATCTTGATAGCTGGTGAATGGCTTTAGAGATGAAACCTACCTGTGAACCACAGAAAGAAAAGTGCAATTTTATTTTATCATCTTTTTAAAACCAGTGTACAACCCCAATGAGTCTCCTACTTTCCAGGTGGTCTCAGCCACACACAGATTGTGAACCCTGGGGAGGAGCTATATTCAATAACCTCAACTAGGCAGGTTCTAATCCAAATGTACAAAGTCAATCTTGGCCAGCATTGGACTGGCTCTCACAAGGAGAGGGGGTTGAATGCACATGTGGGGTAGATTAAAAAAGTGAAGGAAAAAAGATGGGTGATCTGTGTGGGCCCACAGGATGCAGCATGGCCATTTTGAACTTTCCCAGGCAGCTTTGAAAGCAAGAAGCCAGTAGGTGGCACAACACACTGCTTATTGGCAGAGAAAAGCCACTGACTCCTTTTTTTTTCTGTGTGGCATTTTGTTGTTGTTGATTTTGTTTGTATGCTTTCCTTCTTCTTGCATCATAGGACAGGAGACAGAACTGTGGCCATACAGCCAAGTCAAAGCTGTACTCTCTACAACCCCACCAACTGGGCAAAAGGCAATACCAGTCGCTATACACCAGAGCAGCAAATACAAATAACATCACCTAAATCCACTTTGAATTGAACAGCATGAGCAATGAACAGAGAAACTCATCTCCTGATCACACATACGAGGAAGCAATTGGTGAGTACCTAAGAATACACCAACATACATTCATCAACAGTACAAATACAATAACACCACACTGTCTAGAAAGCAGCTGAAAATTTCTGTTCACATGAAGAAACAAGACAGAGTAGGTCAAACAAATGACCAAGAGGCAGAGGTAGAAATCGTTTTGAGGCAAAAGAGGCACTGGAACTACCTGAAAAAGAATTAAAGAAAATGATATAGATGTACATCCAATCGTTTCAAAGAAAGGTTAAGGAAAACAAGCAAGAATTCAGAAAAACAGTACACGAACAATCAAATAAAATAGATACAACACTGGAGACAATACAAAACCTGCAAACAGAAATACAGAACATCATTACTAACATAGCAGAAGTGGGTAATATACTAAAAGGTCAAAGGAGTATAACTGAGTCAATAGAAGCCAGGAGTAGCAAGCTTGAAGATAAATCTCTTAATACTAGTAATATAGAAGAATAATCAGAGAAAAGAATGAACAAAGTCTGAAGAAAGCCTAAGGTTCATGTGGGACAACATGAAGATGAATACTCTACAAGTGATCTGAATTCCAGAACAGGAAGAGACAAAGAAAACCACAGAAAAGATCACTGAAGAGCTGCTGGAAGAAAATTTCCCTAACATCATGAAAGATGAGATGAAAAGTACTCAAGAAGCTGAAGAAACTCCAAACAGGATAAACCCCAAAAGAAAATATATCATAATCAAACTCCAAAATCAAAGACAAGGAAAAGAATCCTGAAAGCAGCTTGGGGAAAATGAAATGTTATCTACAAAGGAAAACCAATAAGATTAAGTTCTGACTTCTCAGCAGAAACCATGCAGGTGAGAAGGCAATGAGCAAACATGTAACAAAATCTGAAAAAACAACTGCCAAGGAAGAATCATATACCCAGCAAAACTGTTGCTCAAACATGATAGTGAAATTAGAACATTTCAAAATACAGGATACTAAGGAATTTGTAAAAGCCAAGCTAACTTTACAAAAATTACTAAAGGGAGTCCTTTGGACTGAGAACCAACAGAAGCAGACAACAACCACAGATTGGTATACGTGGCAGCACCATCGAGAATTCAATCCAGATATAAAAGTATCCTCCCGTAGCGTAGTGGTTACGAATTGGGCTGTGAATCTCAAGGTCAGCAGTTCGAAATTACCAGCTGTTCCGCAGGAGAAAGATAAGGCTTTCTGCTCCCATAAAGATTTACAGCCTCGGAAACCCTGTACAGGGTCACTATGAGTCAGAACCGACTCCATGGCACATAACAACAACATAGAAGTATCCAGAGTGAAACAAAACTACAAGACTGAAGACAGAGAAGCAGAGATATCAATCCATAATGAAGACAGTTGCAGAGAAAAGAGAGGGAAAACTTTAGTTACAGAATACCAAATGATGAGGAAGTCAAGTGGATTTCAAGATAAAACAGAGTGCTTGCTTATATTTTGGGGAAAAATTAATAAATTATAGGGTAGCCTCAAAGAAACTTAATACACTTTCACATCAAATCAAGAAAAGAAAAATCTAGATTTTATAGATATTTAAACTATGAGGAAATTGACAATAAAAAGCACACACACACAAAATGAACTCAGCACAGGAAAAAATACAAAACAAAGAAACCAGCAGCACCACACAAAAAACACACACAGCAAAATGACTGTAATGAATTCATATCTTTCAATAATTATGCTGAACATCAATGGATTAAACACACCAGTTAAGGGACAGAGAGTAATGGAATGGATAAGAAACTGGATCCTTCAATATTCTGTCTACAAGAGACACACCTTATAATCAAAGACAAACATAGATTAAAAATTAAAGGATGGAAAAAATATGATCAAGCTAGTGGCAATCAAAAATGAGCAGGAGTGGCAATATTAATCTCTGATAAAATAGACTTTAAGGTAAAAACCAACATAAGAGACAATGAAGGACATTAACTCATGATTAAAGGGTCAATTGAACAAGAGAACATAACCATAATAAATATCTATGTTCCCAATGAAAGAGCCTCAAATACATAAATCAAACTCTAAGGAAATTGAAGAAATAGATAACTCTACAATAATAGTAGGAGATTTTAATACACCACTGTCAGAAAAGGACAGAACAACCAGAAAGAAAGTCAACATAGACACAGAGGAACTAAACAGCACAATCAATCAACTGGACCTCATAGATTTGTACAGAGCACTCAACCAAACAACAGCACAATACACATTATTTTTCAGTGCATGTGGAGCATACTCCAGAATAGACCATATGTTACAGTCAAAGCAAGTCTCAATAAATTTTAAAACATCAAAATACTACAAACTGTCTTCTTAGGTGACAATGCTATAAAATTAGAAATCAACAATAGGAAGATCAAGGAAACAAAATCAAATACACGGAAACCAAATAACCTCATGCTTAAAAAAATAAAGACATCTCTGAAAAAGGAAACTAGTGAAACAATACCATTTACAGTAGCATCCAAAGAATGAAATACTTAGGAATAAATTTAACCAGAGAAACAAAACACCTATACAAAGAAAACAACAAAGCACTATTACAGGAAGCCAAAAGAGATTTACAAAAATGAAAGATTATACCATGCTCATGGATAGGAATACTAAACATGAAAATGTTAATACTACCCACAGCAATCCAGATTCCAATAACATTCTTTAAAGAGATGGAAAAAATGATCACAAACTCTATATGGAAAGGAAAGAGACCTTGTATAAGCAAAGCATTGCTCAAGAACATGAACAAAGTTGGGGGCCTCTCACTTGCTGATCTCGAAATTTACTATATAGTCACCTATATAGTCACAGTGGTCAAAAACAGCCTGGTACTGGCACAATGAAAGATACTTAGATCAATGGAACAGAATTGTGAACCCAGAAGTAAATCCATCCATCTATAATCAACTGATTTTTGAAAATGACCAAAACACATTAAATGGGCAAGAGATAGTCTCTTCAACAAATGGTACTGGCAAAACTGGAAATCGATTTACAAAAGAACAAAACAAGACCCTATCTCATACCATGTACAAAAACAAATTCAACATGGATGAAAGACCTAAATGTAAAACTTAGAAATATAAGGATCATCAGTGGAAAAATAGAGATAAACTTAGGGACTCTAATACATGGCATAAACACACCATCAAACATTGCAAAAAACACACAAACAGTAGAAGACAAAATAGATGACTAGGATCTCCTATAAATTAGAAAGTTACGTGCATCAAAAGATTTCACCAAGATAATAAAAAAGGGAGCCCAGACAAGAAAATTTGTTTTTTGCAATGACATATCAGACAAGGGATTAATACCTAAAATTTTCAGAGAACTACAACACCTCTATAAGAAAATGACAAACAACCAATTAAAAAATGGGCACAGACCACAGACAGTTCACCAAGGAGGACATTCAAGCAGCCAACAAACATATGAAGAAATGCTCATGATCATTAGCCATTGCTGTTGTTGTTAAGTGCTGTGAGTCAATTATATAGTGATCCTGTATAGGGTTTCCAAGGAGCATCTGGTGAGCTTGAACCATTCACACTGGTTCAAACTGACCTTACAGTACAGGCATTAGCCCTCAGCACCACACGAGAACTCTCCAATAGCCACTGTTTTTGTTAAGTGTCAGTGAGTCAGTCTGACTCATAGCAACCCTGTATAGGGTTCCCAAGGAGCAAATGCAAATCAAAACAACAATGAGTTATCATCTCACACCAACATTAATAGTGAAGTTTAAAAACAACAACAGAAAACAGCCAATGCAGAAGATGGTGTGTAGAGACCAGGACCCTCCTATATTGCTGGTGGGACCGTAAAATGCTACAACCACTATGGAAAATTATGTCTGCTTCCTCAGAAAGCTGGAAATAGAAATACGTTTTGACTCAGCAATCCCTCTACTTGGTATATATCCACAAGAACTACAAGTCAGGACACGAGACCTGCACACCAAAGTTCATCGATGCACTATTCACAACAGTAAAAAGATGGAGACAGCCTAAGTGCCCATCAATGAAAGAAAGGATAAACAAAATTTGGTGGTACATACATTGGAACACTATGCAACCTTGAAGAATAATGATGAATCTGCAAAGCACCTCATAACATATATGTGCCTGGAGGACATTATTCTTAGTGAAATTAGTCAATCACAAAAGGGCAAATATTGCATGAGACCATTATTGTTTAACAGTTTAAGAAAAAATTTCCAGGCCTCCCTCCTGTCCCGCCACTGCCATATCAAGCAGGTTGGTAAGGGCCGAGACCGCAGCCAGGCCAAGGACGATGTCAAGAAGGATGAAAACAGCAACCAGAGTTCAATGTCCGGTGTCTATCAACTCCAGGTGGACAGCAGCACCAACTCACCCCAGCCCCCAGCAGAACGAGTCTGTGAGCCACATGTCTGACTTCTGCACACTCAGCCCCCCACTCTGGGGCAGGAGATGCTGGCAGAGCCCTCCTTGCCTGCCTCAGAAGTGACTGGTGAACCTCCCACCTTGGCGAAGGAAGAACCCATTCCTCTGGAGACACAGGTCATAGAGGAAGAAGTCAACTAAGGTGATCTGCCCCTGAAGCAGTTGTATGTGGACCAACCAGCAGTGTCACCGACTGCCTCAGAAAGCTAGCACCCCTCAGCACCCTCCATCTCGTACTCAGACCTCTATTTATCGCGTTCTGCTTCTGGCCATGCTCTGTTGCTGGGGTAAAGAGGCTGCACATAGGAGCCTTCTGGGCTGGAAAGCTGACCTAGGACTTGGGGAGGTCGCACCATCTTCCTGTCTCTGGCACCTGAGAAGAGGAGCAGTCGTGTCCTTTTTGTACCCAAAGTAGATGGTGCCTGTGCTACCTCATGATTCATCTGTCACCTCCAGGCAGCCAACTCTGCTGCAGAACCACTGGACTAAGCAGCTGTCACTTCAAGAGAGGAGAGAATGTGAAAGGCACCCTCTGGGGAAGAGTGTACCCGAGGCTACTTGAACAAGATTTGTGGACTTGCCCGGAGGGCTATGAGCCCCACCTCGTAGGCTTCTGGTGGAGAAGGATTTGGAGGAAAGGGACAGGGCTCTTCTCCAGGTGGGGACAGAATGTTCATGTAGATGTCTTGCCCATGAGTGAGACTGTCCTACTTACAGTGGGCTGTCTAGCTGCTATCAATCCTTTGTACCCCCGTAACTCTTTTCTGGCCCCAAACACAAACATGCACACTTTCCCTTTTTTCACCTGTACTTTTTCATTCCGGGTCCCCTGCCTCCTGCCATGGCTTCCAGCACTTTTGCCACAAACTGCCCCAGTTAAGAATGAGGTTCTGGCAAATGTTCCCATTCCAGACAGTACTCCTTCAGTTCAGACAGATTTTCTAGACATCAGGAAATTCATCAGGTTCATCCTTTTCTTTGAGATCTGCATGTTTAAGTGAACTTGGTGATTTTATTTTTTGTTTAAAACAAAAAGTTTAAGAAAATGGAAATGAGCAAAAGTGAGTGAAGACATATTTTAGCACTGCATAGAATATTTTTTAAATTAAATGATTTGAAATATGAAAAAGAAAGAAAGAAAAGGTTTTCATGCTAAAAGAGACATTCTTTAATGATTATTGGGGTGAGAGAGAGGTGAGAGTAATTCATTGACTACAGGGTAGACACATGTTAGCTTGGGTGTCTGGGAGGGCAGTATACAAGGAGGGGGAGGGCAATACACAAGAAGAGGCAGGGTGGTAGATGAACAATGAAGATACAGGAAGACTTAGGGAGGTATGCATGGGCTCAATGGAATAAAGGTGAATAGTGTGATTTATACACAACCTTGGAACAACAGTGTTCTGTGAGTAGATATATATTGATCAAGATATAGAATGAATGGGTAAAGGAGGGGGGGAATGTTTATATGTTTGACTGTCTTGTGGATACTGGTTTCCCCTGCCTACTATTGTAAAATAGACATTTATGGAAGGATCCTTTTACATCAAGGAACAAGCTTGTTTCTTGTTTCTTCAATGCACTGGGTTGATAAGGATGGGCAATTTAGACATTAGCTATCAAAAATGGGGGCTACAAAGGCACAAAGTGGCTGACTTACAAGCTTTCATGAGTGTGCTTAGTTTCAGAATGGGGGGTGGTGCGGTAAGGTAGAATCCCTACCAAGTAGTTTTCCTCTTTTCCAGATGGATCTGGTGAAATGGGATTAGGGGGTAATGGTGATAGGATTTTATGACTCAATTGTGAATAATTGTTAGCAGGAGTCATTGTGATTGTCACAATTGTAATTGTAGAAGATGTGTAACTAAAAAGGAGGAGTAGTTAATCTTTCATTTCAGGAACAGATAATCCCAGGACCATCAAGAAGAAAGAGCATGAGTGGAGCTGAGATCCTGCCTAGAAAACTGGCGACAGCAGAGATGGTGGCAGAAGAGGTGACAGAGCAGCTGCGGGCTCTAGGCCCATGGACTGAGTAAGGCTGTGTGTCTGTGGGCAGGAGCCTGGTTTGCAGAACGAGCCCTTTGGACACTTAAATGAATATATATTTTTTGTTTTGTATGTGTACATCAAATATTTTTGCTTTGTTCATTTGTGAAATATAAGCTGTAAGTGGGGAGCCACAGGGAAGAAGTAGGGTAATTGTTGCTTCAGGGAGGGGATTATAATACAAGGTGTTTACTTTTTTTGATACAAAGCTTATGATATTGTCTACAAACCTTCACTCAATTCACAATAAAAAGTTTTTTTTTAAAGAAATGCATTTTTGATATTATATAATAAAATATGTCAATATTGTAAGTTCTTCATTTTCCAAATGACCAATGTGCTATGTTATCTGCTCAAAGTTCAAGACAGACAGATGAATTTTAATATAACAAAGTATAAAACTTCATAGGTACAGTTTCAGGTTTCATATTGCAGCTAACCTTTAAGAAACTACTGCTAGTTGAATTTTAATGTGGTTTCAAACAAGAATAGCCACAATTATCTGGAAAAGTTATGAAATACTCCTGTTTCTAACTCTGTATTTATGTAAAGCCGGATTTCCCCCCCATTTATTTCAAATACAAACAACATTGCAATAAACTGAATGCAGAGGAAGTATGAGAATCCAGCTATCTTTTATTAAGCCAGATATTAAAGAGATTTGCAAAAATGGAAAACAATGCTACTCTTCTCACTAATTTTTATTTTGAAAAATATTGTTATTGTTGATAAAATCATTTATGTTAACATGTTTATTATTGCTACTTAAATGAATTAATAAGTGATTATATAATTTTTCTCAGTTTAAATTTAAAAGTTATTGTTTCTAATTTAATTTCTAATAGCACTTTATTTCTAAATGTTTATCAATATAACTCACCATTGCAGAAACTCCTGGGTTCTCAATAATTTTTAAGACTGTAAACAGGGGTCCTAGAAACAGATACAAATTTGAGGACCACAGGCATATTTAGTAGCAATCTAGAAGGAAATACATAAGAATTCCCCTCTAGAAATAAAAATGATTGAATGAAATAAAAAGAAATGAAAACAGTCTGCTCCTTAACAACGTTTGACTTTCTAAGCAATAACTACAATCATTTGATAAAATAAATATAAATAGCTATTTTTAAAATGAATAAACCTTCCCTTGTACAAAAAGTATTACCTCAATTCTTTCGAGAACATTTACCAAAATGAGAGTGGAAACATTTATGAGCAATTGGATAGTCAGAAGGAGATAAGCAGAATGATTCAAATGCCCAAACTCTCTGTCAAGGAGTTTTTATTCTTACTCAGATGGCCAGATTGGCTTCAGCCAGGTCCAAAGAACAATCAGTAACCACCACTCTGGCTTTAGCATCATGACCTACTCAGAAATAACACACAAGCAGGGTGGCTTATGAAACAACGGAATTATTTACCCAGCTACCCTGAAGACTTTCCTTAAACGCCTGCCCATGTTAGGGAATGCTTTCATAGAAATGCTCTGACCAGCTGCATGTTTTTAGAATGCCAAATTCTGATGACACGACAGAATGACAATGAATGCTAGATGTGATTCACACCCCAGCAGAAATGAGTCAGTGATCTGGAGAACAGGACAGCTCTAGTCGACAAAGACGGGTCAACCTTCATGTGCTGAGAGAGCTTGCCAGATCTGCTAATGTGATTAGCTTCCAAATTCATGAGGGAGGACACAGAAGACACACATTTTTTAGATTTAACTGGACTCTTTTGCTGCCTATCACCATGCTGCTGGTAGGCTAATAATTCATCTAAAATGTGGCTTGGATAAATACTATGACTCATTGTTTTAGCACATTAGCAACTTCTAAAGGTAACTTGAAAGTGTTATTCTGACTCAGCCATAATAATGCTCATTAAAAGAATGATGACTCAGTCTTTCTTTATCTCTGCCTCAGCCCTTCCAATGTTCCTATTCTACCTCCTATTATTCCTTCCCTCTCCTTGTTGTTGTTGCTGTTAAGTGCTGTCCAGTTGTTTCTGACTCACGGTGACCCTGTATAGGGTTTCCTAGGAGCAACTGTTGAGTTTGAACCGCCAACCTTGCAGTTCAAACAGAGCTTGTGGCCCAGTGCTTATCCTACAGCTCCATAACCTCTCCTAATATCCTGCCATTATTTTCCTTCATGGAAACTATATGTCATGTGCAATTACATATTTATTTGTAGGCTTATTTGTGTAGGGTTTCCGAGGAGCGGCTGGTGAGTTTGAACGGCCAATACTGCAGTCCAAACCAACCTTGAGGTCTAATGCTTATCTTATGGCACTACACCAAGACTCAAAATCTGATTATAGACAAGAGTGCATAGTGTGTACCCATAGATCCCCAATTCCCCTGGCTATTGCCAGCTCCCAGGGACACTGCCCTGTCTCTCTAGCACACATTTGCTACTCTGGCTTCAGTATGGCTGTGCTTGTTGTGCAGCCCAAGCAGGGGAAGGAGGAAGAATTGACTTCCACTGCTGTTCTAAATGTAGCTTCTAGATCACATTCATCTCAGATGAATCCCACCTTGGTTGCCCCTGGGCCCCTTCCTACTTATTGCATCTTTAGTCTCTGAGCCTGAAGTAGCCAAAGGGTCCTAACTCCACAGCAGTCCTTTCTGGAATAAAGTTTGAGTTTTGGATTTCTTTGTCAATTAGATTCCATCTACTTAGAGGCAGATTATCCATGAAGCTAATAAAGCCTCTGTTTTCCTCCCCGATATGGTCCCTTTTCAGAGTCATGCACCTTTCACAATTCTGTATTCTTTATCTTAAAGATACCTCTCCCCAGATGGAATACACCTCAGGACCCACAAAACCCAGATGTACCCCTTTTTAAATGATTTCTATCTTTGAAGAGATTCTAAAAGATTCAGGTCTATAAATGCTATTTTCTAGTATTTTTCAGTTAGAGTTCAGTTTGTCGTTTTCATATGATCTCTTATTAGCTATGAAATCACTTCTAGTCTGGTTTCTGCACCTATTACTTCTCATGCAGTCAGCAATGGTGATTATTAAATCAAGTGACACTTCTCAGCTTCCATCTTCCCCAAATCCAAATCCATTGCTTTGCAGTCATTTCCAACTCATGGTGACTCCGTGTGTTAGAGTAGAACTGAGACCCACCAGGTTGGTTTTTGTTGTTGTTGTTGTTGGCTGTAATCTTTATGGCCACAAATCACCAGACCTCGCATCCATGGTGTTGCTGGCCTCTTAATTAGTTTTCAGTGTATTTGACTATTTATTCCTTTTTGAAGCAACTCTTTTTTTAATATAACACTCTTCATTTTTCTTCTGCCAGTTAGGATGCACCTTTCTAGTCTTCTTTGGGGACTCTTCCTCATCTACCCAAATCTAAACGTTGGAATTCCTTAACAACGTAGTCTGGATGGAAGTGATACTCAAAATAATTAACAACTGATTCAGAATGGATGTTGTAACAAATCAGAATGCAATCAGCATGCAGAGCTATCCACGATGTACTGACTATATCAGCCCTAGGCTTAGTAACCAAATTTCTTCTCAAAAAAGTATGAGAAAGATAATTACAAACCAATTTCGTATTTGAACAAAAATTCTAAACAAAATATTAGCAAACTAAATCCGGCAATATATAAAAAGTTAATGGACTATGACTAAGTTATATTTGTCTCAAAAATATAAGATTGGCTTAACATTATAAAATCATTATGATTAATCATATTAATAAAATCATAAGATTCAGAAAAAGTGTTTGATAAAATTCAACATCTATTCATGATTTTTTAAAATTCTTAAGGTTCTGTAGTAAAGGAACTAACAACAAACATCCTACTAAAGGGTCAGAAGTGGAAACCATTGCCTTTAAGTTCACCATTCCTATCCAGTATTGTACTGGTGGGCTTAAACAGCTTGAAAGGCAAGAAGATGAAATAGGAGATACAACATTAGAATAGAAGAGAACTTCAAAAACTCTCTATATAAAGTTTCATGAATTTAGCAAGGTTATTGGTTAGAAACCAAAGCAACACTCATGGAAGCAGCGATCAAGAAATCAAATGACATATTGCATTAGGCAAATCTGCTACACAAGACCTCTTTAAAGTGCTCAAGAGCAAAGATGTGAATTTGAGGAACAAGGTGCACCTGACCCAGTCATGGTATTTTCCATAACCTCATATATATGTGAAAGTTGAACATTGACTAAGGAAGACCATAGAAGAATTGATGCTTTTGAGTTATGGTGTTGGAGGAGAATATGAAAAGTACCATGGACTGCCAAAATCTGTGTTGGTAGAAGTACAGCCAGAATGCTCCTAGGAAGCTAGGATGGCCAGACTTTGTCTCTCATACTTCAGACATGTGGTCAAGAGGGACCAGTCCCTGGAGAAGGATATCATGTTTGGTAAAATGGAGGGTCAGAGAAAAAGAGGAAGACCCCCAACGAGATGGATGAGCACAGTGGCAGCAATAATGGGCTCAAGCATAGCAACGATTGTGAGACTGACGCAGGACTGCCAGTTAGGATGCAACTTTCTAGTCTCTTAGTGAATCTTCCTTATCTACCAGTGTTTGGTTCTGTTGTATATAGATAAGGCTGCTAAGAGTTGGTACCAACTCTAGGGTACCTAACAATAACAACAATGGTTAGAAAACATTTTTAAATGTTTAAAATGTCAAGGTTTTTGCTATTTATATTGTATCACAATGATTTTTTTTTTCGTTTTATGGATAAAATCATAAGAGGAAATTATTGAAATGGTGGGATTGAGATAAGGGATGTGATCAAATGACAGATCATTGTAATTGCCTTTATTTATTATTATTGTGTTTTTTTTTGTATTTTCACTATTTTCTACAAAATAATATAAACACTACGTTATAATCAGTAAAACTAACATTAAAGAAAATAAACTCCCAGCAAAAAATATAATTGTTAGTTTGTCTTCATTTTTATATATCAAAGAGCTGTTTTGCAAATGTACATTTATCAGAAGATCATCTAATTAGCAATAAAGATGATTTTATCAAGGACTTTTCACTAAGGTTCCATTTTCCATGACAATCACAAAGTTTAAAAATGAAAAACATACTTTCCAGTTATCCACATGTTCTATATCCACTGCATAAAATATCTGAATGCAATACTAGTTTTTATTTTTAACAATTGTATCTAGTTATTTAATTAACTCTGCACCCTAAGATCGTATTCCAATTCAAAAATTAAAACGTATGTATGAGTGCTGAGGGGAAAAAAATTTCAGAAGATTCAGTCTGGCAATCTTTGGGAGTGGGATATTGAGAGATTAATTATAGAAGGTTGTTATTGATGTTAGTGCCTTGGAGTCAGTTCCAACTCATAGCGACCCTGTATAGGAATTCTGAGGAGCAGCTGGTGAATTTGAACCTCCAACTTGTGGTTCAAACCAATCATTCGGAAGTGAGGGTGGCTTCTTTTGGAGAGCTAGACCTTTATCCCCTGGAGTATGTGGGGATACAGAGGTTTATACCTAACACTTGACTACAAATCTTTAAAGGTGAAAGGGTGTTCAGTGTTGCCCAACAAGAAGGAGCAAGGAGAAAAAAAATGTTAGTATGAGCAGTCTACATTCCAGAATTTGAAAAAGTAATGCTGGGAATTTTCCTATGCTCCAAGCTGACTGGTTTTCTGTGGCAAACCATAGAAATTAGCCTGATTTATCATCTCCAAAGGGATACTGTCTCAGAGGAACACTTGCCAGGGTGAGGTGACTCCAAAAGAAAGAGTTTGCGAGGTCCTGGTGTGGCGTTATAGGATAAACACTGGATTGTTACCCTCAAGGTAGGTTCAAACCCACTAGCCACTCTTCGGAACCCCTATACAGGGTTTACCTTGTGTCTGTGAGTTGGAACCTACACTTAACCACTGCAACAAAATTTACTGTTGGAGTAAAGTCTGAGAAAGGAGATGTGAAAATATTAGCTCGAGATTGCAACATCTGGGCCAAAGAAAAACAGCAGTGGGAGGTTCCAGGGAGTGAGGGGTGGGAATGGGTGGGGGGTGTTCTCTGAAGAAACAGAAACAACCAGACGCTTGTAAAACACAAATTGTCCAATATTGTTGTTGCTGTTAAGTGTCATTGAGTCGGTTGCAAACCTATATAGGGTTTCCGAGGAGTGACTAGGGAACTTGAACCATGAACTTTGCAGTTCAAACTGACTTCGCAGTCCAGCGCATTAACCCACAGCACCTTACGAGACTGTAAATCTATTCAGGGGCAGAAGATCTCATCTTTCTCTTGCAGAGGGGCTGGGAGATTCGAACTGCTGACCTTGCGGTTTGCAGCCCAACTTGTAACCCACTAGCAACCAAGGTTCCTTACATGGCACATAATCAGCATTTATTATTTGTTAGATGAATGAATAGATGAAAGATTCTAGATTTTTCCAAAAGGTGGAAAAAGGCATTGTAAATAATGTAATATGACATCTTCTATATCGTATTAGATTTCTTTATGCCTATGTTATTATTTTTAACATACTGTTGTGTTTTTCTAGTGCCATTTAGTTGATTTTGAGTCATTGCAATCCCAGGTGTATAAAATAGAACTGCTCCTAAGAGTTTTCAAAGCTCTGACCTTTTGGAAACCTGTCTTTTGAGGTGTCTCTAGGTGTGTTTGGACCACTGATCTTTATGCTAATCATCGACTGCTTAACCATTTGTACCACATACAGTTGTTAAGTGCTGTTGAGTCAGTTCTGATTCATAGCGACCCTTTATAGGGAATCCAAGGAGCAGCTGGTGAGTTTGAACCTCCAACCTTGTGGTTCAAGCCGACCTTGCAACCCAGTGCTTTATCCCACAATGCCACACCAGGACCACATAGTACTCACAGGTAAATGTCTGAAAGTAGTAGTAACAAAACTTAACAGCCATAGCAGGTATTGACATCTGTAACAGGTAAATTTGTGCTACTTCAGAAGGTTGTGTACAAGCACAGTGTGACCCAGCTGTGCATTCCAGGGGAAGAATTTGGAGTCAGGATATAAAAAGAGATTATGGCCATTTGCTGTGAGTTCCTCAGACTCTTTCATCTATGGGTTATACATGAATGTATTTCATTTCTTAAGATAGCTCCCTCAGTGATGTAAGTGCAAGACTAGCAAGGTTTCAAAATCACTTTCTTCAAGGGATGTAAGATCCTACTCCTACTTATAAAACAAATGCTACCCACTTAACTTTGAAATTAACAATAGATGCACAAAAATGACATTTCATCTTGTTAAACTAGGGTTGTCAGAGCAGTCACTGATAAAATATTGGCGCTCATAGACACAAAATAATCCTTTAGTTGCCCTGTATACTTATTATGTATTCTTGCTAAGTTAACAAAAAGGTCAGGATTCTTTTCTAAATGACACACATTGATGTTTAACAAAATATCAATAATAACAAAACTTCACATTATTTTATTTAAAAAATACATCTTTAAAGGACTCTTTTGGACTAGGGGCTGTGGTCTGCAGAGTCTTAAGTCTTGTGGAGGAGTTTCAGTAGTGAACAAACAACTAGGATCCACCCCTCTTCAATCCCAACAGTGTTAATTCTCTCTTCTCTCTCTCTCTCTCTCTCTCTCTCTCTCTCTCTCTCACACACACACAGCATAAATATATGCATGAAATGAACAACATGTATGGATTTTGTTTGTTTGTTTGTTTACAGGAGGGAATAGAGGAAAGTTATTGCTAAAAAAGTTTAGCAGACACTATTCTGGTAGATCACGGTTAGAAGTTGGTTCCAAGTGCTGCTTGTATATATAGTCTCTTTGTAATTACAGAGGCATTACATCAGACTTCTCAGTATCCAGGTCACCCTTTGGAATGGTTTCAGTTCTGCTACCTTCTCATTTGACCTTTAGTCCTACATTTTCAACTGGCTATTGCAAATGGCCCCTGTATCCCCTCAGACTCAGTGTCTATATTTCAAATCTTCATCTACCTCCTCCACAAACCAGTCTCTTTTACTTTGTTGCCTTTACCAGTGTTTACATCTTTCTCTCAGGTACCCAACTTGAAACTCATGGAGTAATATTTTTACACATCCTTCCTTTCTAGTCCAAGAACTCAAGTTGAAGTTGTTTTGTTTTGTTTCTAAATATCTTACATTTCTATTTCTTACATTATATATTTTATGTATCTTTTATTTTCATTCCTACTGTCCCCATTCTGGTCCAATCAGAGCATCTGTTTTCTGGGATACCTTCCATAGCTTCCTAAGTGACCTCAAGGCTCCATTCTTTTCTGGTCTAATCCATACTTGCCCACTAATTGTCCTTAAAGATCCCCTTTCATCCTGCTTCACTTCTCTATACTGTACTTTAAATGGTTTCCAGTATGCTTTGCTTCCAAGGCTCCTCAAAATCATACTCCACTCTCCTTTACAGTTAGCTCACTCTCCTCCATGTGTTTCCCAGCGCATATAAAAGTTTTGTTTACACCAAACTGTAGTCTATTCAAAGTGTAATGTTGTTGTGAAGTGCTGGTCTAGTCAATTCCGACCCACAACGACCCTGTATAGGATTTCCGAGGAGCAGCTTGAACCGCCGACCTTGCAGTTCAAATGGCTTTGCAGTCTGGTGCATTACCCCATAGCGTCACACCAGGATGCTCAATGTGCAATAGCATTATGAAAAAGTTGGAAGGATAATGAGAATCACCACAGTGGGACACAGAGACATGAAGTGAGTGCATGCTGTTGGAAAAAATGGTGTCAATTGACTTCTTCGATGCAGGGCTGCCACAGACCTTCAATTTATAAAACATTCAATGCACATGATGTGCAATACAACAAGAATTCCTGCTGTGGCACTGTACGGTCAGCACTGGATTGTGAACCACAAGGGCAGCAGTTCAAACCCACCAACTGCTCCTAGGAAAATAGGCTTGCTATGAGTTGGAATTGACTCAACAACTCTTAACAACAACAATGAAAAAAGGAGGTGTGCCTGTATAAATGTAATGAGTTGCCCTAGCCTCAGAGGATGCATGTCTTCTGTCTGCCTCTTTAATCTTCGCTCTCATCTTTCCTTGCTCGGTGACCTATATTCTTGACATAAACAAGTACTATGCGTCCCTGAACACATTTGCCATTGGGTCTTTCCACATAATTTCCCTTTCCACCCATGGTCTCCTCAAATCAGAGTATCACCTTTGGGACTAACTTTTCCTGTTGTTGTTAGGTGCCATTGAGTCCCTTCTTAATCATAGCTACCTTATGTACAACAGAATGAAACACTGCCCAGTCCTTCCTGCACCATGTTCACAACCATTGTTAAGTCTGAGCCTGTTATACTGCTGCCTCTGCACCAATCCATCTCATTGACTGACTCTCACTTTAGCAAGCATGATGTCCTTCTTCAGGACTGGTCCCTCCTAATAACATGTCTGAAATAAGAGAGATGAAGGCTCACCATCCTGGCTTCTAAGGAGCATTCTGGCTGTACTTCTTCCAACACAGATTCATTTTTACTTCTAGCAGTCCATGAAACTTTTAATTTTCTTCTCTAACACCACAACTCAACTGCATTAATTCTTCTACAGTCTTCCCTGTTCATTGTCCAACTTTTACATGTATTTGAAGCTATTGAAAATGCCATAGTTTGGGTCAAGCACACCTTAGTCCTCAAAATGACATCTGTGCTCATGAATACTTTATAGAGGTCTTGTGCAGCAGGCTTGCCTAATGCAATAGAATAGGTTGTTTGATTTCTTGACTGGTGACATTGTTTTCAGCATCACAATATCAGGCAAGCCACACTGACAGATGAGTAGTGGAACTCTTCCTATATCTTGCCCTAAAGGCAATGTAGTATACATCTTCCTCTGAGTCACCGTTGCACACATATCTGTTACAGCCCGTTGTTGTTCTTAGGTTCATATGTTGTCATCGTTGTTAAGTGCCGTCGAGTTGGTTCTGACTCATAGCAACCCTGTATATGGTATCTGAGGAGTGGTTTGTGAGCTTGAACTGCTAACCTTATGGTTCAAACCAACCTTATAGTCTAGTGCATTAACCCGCAGCACCACACAGGTACATGTTAGTTCTCTGAGGGGCATCTTTGCTAGGGTTATATTCATCAATACCCAATATTGGAATCCTGGTGTAGCGCTATAGGGCAAAGCACTGGACTGCTCCTTGGAAACCCTAGACAGGGTTCCTATGGGTCGCAATGGACTCAACGGCACTAACAACAAATGAGTTCCCATGTGGTGCAAATGGTTGGTGTGCTCACTGCTAATGAAAAAGCTGGAGGTTTGAGTCCACGCAGAGGCATCTCAGAAGCAAGGTCAGATGATCTGTTTCTGAAATATCAGCCATTGGAAACCTTTGGAGCACAGTTCTACTCTGACACACATGGATAGAATCGCTTTGAACTGAAATTGATTTGATGGCAATAGGATTAATATGCTACCTGGACAATTCTTTCTCAATATAATTATGAAACTGAGTACTAATTCATCCAGGAAATATTTAGTGAATACCCACTACTTTGTTGTGGTGTGGCACTGTGGGTTAATGTGCCAGACTGCAAAGCCGTTTGAACTGCAGGGTCGGCAGTTCAAGCTCACCAGCTGCTCCTCGAAACCCTATATAGGGTCACTATGGGTCAGAACCGACTTGACAGCACTTTAACAACAACAAAGTAGTGCTGTTGTTGTTGTTAAGTGTTGTTGAGTCAGTTCCGACTCAGATTGACCCTGCATAAGGTTTCTGAGGAGGAGCTGGTGGATTTGAACTGCCGACCTTGCTTGTTGTCCAGTGCTTAGCCTACAGTGCCACACCAAGACTCCACCTATTACTTTGGTGGTGGTGTGTATCGTAGAGTCGGTTCCGACTAATAGTGACCCTGCATAGGGTTTCTGAGGCTGTAAATCTTTACAGGAGCAGAAAGCCTCATCTTTCTCCCATGGAGCCGCTGGTATTTTCGAACTGCTGACCTTGAGGTTAGCAGCCCGACTCCTTACCTACTACTTTAGTGAATATCAAACCAGTGGTGAGAAAGCAAGCATAAATTCTATCCACAAAGGAATTCTTTCCAGGTAGAATTCATATTGATACAAGGCAATTACATACATTTCTCTTTCACTTTGAAATTAGTAAAATTTAAACTGGCTGACTAAGTTGTTTTTGAGTGAGCACCAGATTACTTTGTTTTTTCACATAATGAATTGTTGTTGTCAGGTGCCATCGAGTCGGAACCGACTCATAGCGACTCCATGCACATAATGAATACGTTATCATTTTTCCTGGTCTATTTTTCCCAGTGCTGTGCTCGTATTTTCTTTCTTTTTTTAATATGAAACTGTCATAGTCAAGAAAAGAGTTCTTGAATGATCAGGTCTGATTTTTGTTTTAGGGCAGGAAGGCTCAGTTTATCTTTTATGTCTAGAAACTGGTGGCCTGGACAGGGCTAACCAAGCACAGTGAATGTATACCATAACTGGAGAGCTCACAGGCTCACTCAGATTGAGTGGTATCCATTGGGGTGCTGTGAAAACAATCTCCCCAGTGTTAGTCATTAGAGCTCTAGGGAGTGTCCTCAGGTATGTTTAGAGTAGACAAGCAGACAGTGCCCTGAGATCCTCTGAAACTCTATATGGGGTCGCTATGAGTCAGAGCTGACTCAATGGCACTCAACAACAACATACCCTTTGCCATAAATTAGGTCAATGATCTTACTCCTGATTTACAGCTAAGGTGAATTTCTTAGTTTCCAGTTTATCTATTCATCAGTTCATTTAACATTTCTGAGTGGCTCTTATGAACTAGAAGCTGTGCTTGGTGCTCAAAACACAAAGGCAAAAACAACAGAGCCCTTTGCTGTCCAGAGATCAGTTGGATCAAACGATAGTAAAATGCATATGCCGTTGTAAATATAATGTTGCTTTTAAGGTGTCCTGGTGTGGCGCTGTGGGTTAATGTGCTAGACTGTACACTCAGTTTGAACTGCAAGATTGGTGGTTCAAGCTCACCAGTTGCTCCTTGGAAACCCTCTAGAGGGTTGCTATGTGTCAGAACCAACTCGACGGCACTTAACAACAACAACAATAATGGACTTCTGGAGTCCTGGTATGGTGCTATGGGTTAATGTGCTGGACTACAAGGTCTCTTTGAACTGCAAGGTCAGCAGTTCAAGCTCACCAGTTGCTCCTCGGAAACTCTATACAGGGTCATTATTAGTCGGTAGTGACTTGACGGCATTTAACGACAACAATGGACTTCTGGTGTGGTGCTGTAGTATCAGCACTGGATTAAGAACCACAAGGTCGGCAGCTCAAACTCATCAGCTCAGCTGCTCCCTGGAAACCCAGTACAGGGTTGCTGTGAGTTGGAACCGACTCGACAGCACTTCACAACCACAAGGGTTCAGTGGCTAAGTGTTTGTATGCTAAATGAAAATTGTCAGTTCAAACCCACTAGCCACTTTGCAAGTGATAAATGTGTAGCTTGGAAGATGAGGTTGCAATTCCAGTCTGTCTTGAAGGGTTGCTGAATCACAGTTGACTCAACAGCAGTGGGTTTGTGGGTTTTGGTACACTGATTTTTAAACACAAAACTCAACATAAGGACATCTTTGGACCAGGATTCCATTAATTGATATGTACATATAAATTTAGAATACAGATATTACTAGTGTCCTATAAAATGAATGTTTTATGAGAAGATGCAGTTCTGGTGTGGTGCTATATGATAAGCACTGGACTGCAAGCTCATTTGAATTGTAGGTCAGAGGTTCAAACTCACCAGCCACTCCTTGGAAACCCTACATAGACAGGGTCACTACGAGTCGGTTCCGACTCGATGGCACTTAACAACAACAACATCTGAAAAGATGACCCCCAAACCAGACCCACTGCCATTGAGTCAATTCAGACTCATAGGACGTGAATCTTTATGGGAGTAAGCAGCCTAATCCTTCTCCCATGGATTGGCTGGCATTGACTAAAAACAAGGCTCCAGGAACTAACAGAATAAAAAGGGAAAGCCTGCAACAAGCTGATGTTGTGCAAGAAGCAGGCACTCACTTTTCCATGCCAGGAAATGTTGAAGATAGTTACCTTGCCAACCAACAGGAAGAGATTCATATTTGTGGGAAGCATATTAAAAGTATCATGGACTATCTTTCTTAGGAGAAGTACAGGCAGAATGCTTCTTGGAAGTGAGGATGGCAAGAATTGGACTCTTGTACTTTGGACATGTTGTCAGGAAGGATCAGTTCCTGGAGAAGGACAGCATGCTTGGTAAAGTGGAGGGTGAGTGAAAAAGAGGAAGACTCCCAATGACATGGATTGACACAGTGGCAACAATGGGCTCAAGTTTACCAGTTGTGAAGATGGTGCAGGCAGTATTTTGTTCTGTGGTACACAGGGTTGCTATGACGTAGTACTAACTCAACAGTACCTAACAACAACAACTGATCGATTTTAGAAGCTTGAGTTTTGCTCTACATTTTTCTCATATTCTATCCAAGACCTTCTATTATGTCCCTGGTGAGAACAGTCAGTAGTGGCAGCTGGACACAATCTAGTTCTGGTCTCATGTAAGAAGCGATTCAATTAGTCTATTAGTCCCATGGAGTTATGAGGTGGAGCTGTAGGATAAGCACTGGACTGCAAAACACAAGGTCTGTGATTCAAACCTACCAGACACTCCTTGATAATTCTATACAGGGTCATTATGTGTCAGAACCAACTCGACAATACTTAGTAACAAAAACAACATTAATCCCATGGACTAATTTAAAAAAAATTTTTTTTGAATCTTTGCTTTCCTTCATTCTTTTTTGCTCCATATGAGTAGAGTACAATAGTTATATCTTAAATAGCTATCCATAAACTTTTAAGAGCTCAGATATTACTCACCAAACAAGGATGCAGAACATTATCTTTGTAAATTGATATGATTATTGACTAAATTGCCCCCTTAGACTTTGATTCCAAACCTTTTGAACCCGTAAAGCAATCCTGTAAATTGTTTGGATATGTCTAAGAAGCCTCCATAACTGCTTCTTTATGTGGTTTGTTGTATGTGTGGGTAAACAGCACAAAAACATATGTATACATATGCCTACAGATACACCTATGCATACACATGTATTCACTCACATATACCTTCTTATATGAGAAGGGCTTTTAAACATTTCATGGGAAAACTCCATTATCTTTTCCCCCTTCTCCATTTCATTCCATTTTTCCATTAATTTTTTGAAGTCTTCTTACATATAAATCCATTTCTACCTATATAACCACATACTTATTTTACAGTTGTTTTTACTGTTGCAAAATTGTATATGTTAAAGCATGTACTGAAGTTGTATCTTTTTCTTGTGTACTTTGTAGTGTTTTTATTTAGCTTGGTCACGTTGTGCTTATTTCACCCATAGTTAGGATTACCTTTCCCATTATCAAAAGTATCAAATATCTATTAACAAGAAACTGATTTCCCCTTCCTCTCCCTTCTATCCGTAGTGACCATCAAAGAACTTTGTTTTCTGTGTGTATCTATTCTTGACTTTTTATAACAATGAGGGAATACAATATTTGCCTTTTGTGATTGATTTACTTCATCCAGCATAATATCTTTCTCAACTACAAATTTTATGAAATCCAAATACAGATTGAGTATTTACAAGAAAAAGTTAGCATCCAAATTGAGTATGTTATAAATATAGAATTCACACTGGATTTCAAAGGCATAGATATGGTGACAAAAGGGATACAAAGTACTTTTTAAATGATTTTTATATTGATTACATGTTGAAATGAAGACATTTTTATATATTATTAAATGAGTGGCACAAATGGTTAAGCACTGCACTGGTAACCGAAAGGCTGGTGGTTCGAGCCCTTCTAGAGGTGACTTAAAAGAAAGGCTTGGAGTTCTACTTCCCAAGTTCACAACCTTGAGAACCTTGTGGATCGGTTCTACTCTGTAACAAACACATGGGTACCTATGAGTTGGAATCCACTCAACAGCAACTAATAACTAGGGAAAAAAAAGTTAATGTATGGCTAAAAACATTTTTCTAGACAATACTGCTTTAGACAATCACAAGTGTTTTTCTCAAAGGGAGTATATACTTTTTGAAAGAGCATACTCAAAAGACAATATAGTTAGAAGGATGATGGTACATGAGAAATGGCTATCAAACATTACGAATGGGACAGTTTTACCTTACTTGAGGTGGTGGAATTCCTACCACTATGCAATCCAACTGTACTCGGGTTCCTTCTGGAACTTCTCGGCTCCGTAACTTTTGAGTGAACCGAGGAGGTTGTCCCAGAGGTTCTTCATAGTACAATGATGAAGGTGAAGACCCTGGGGTAATGTCTCCACCAGTAGCCTCATTGGCAGCTTCCAGTCTTTTGGCTTCTTGCCGTTCAAGGGCATGGTTCACTTCATTATCTCTAGTATCTGCAGGAATGGGGATGGGAACAGATCTTTCTCGTGTCTCTGACAGATCTGAGAAACTGGAGCTGTTTTCCTGCATTACTTTGTTTTGGGATTCTAATTTGCTCTTGTGGTTTTTGCAGGCACGGGGTCTAATCCTTTTGGAGCTATGTGCTTTGAAAAGAGAGGACAACTCTTCAATGAAATCGGCAGCCTTGTTTAAGAAAACTTTTTTGGACTGGGTTTCTGAACTATATTGTGGCTTTTTTGCTACCTCGTTAGAGCTGGTATGACGTTGAGTGTTATCCTGGCAGAAGTTAGGGTCAAAACTTGATTTAGGTGAATGTTTCATCTGATCAGAAGAAAGACGTTTTCGACCTTGAGAATCATCTGCTTTCTCCAAAGGGTCATGATTGATGGCCAGTCTTGCCAGATTGACACTTTCATCTAATTCTTCTTGGCTCAGAAAAGCAGAAAGATCTGGAAGATCATCTTGGCCTCCTACACCTTCAGCAGCTCCAGAAGGACCGCCAAAATGAAAAGCGTTGGAAGAAGGCTCTGCTCTACTTCTCTCATTGTTTCCCCGATGTCTGGTTTCAGCTAAGTAGCTTTCTCTTAGAAGTTGAGATATGGAAGTAGAAGCTTCTATGCTGTCGTCTTGCATGCTGTCACAAAATAATAATAATCACAAAAAGTTTGGATCATTTCTAGGGAATAGCAAGCCTATGTTTATTATAACATGGTGAATTCCTAAGAACTTAAAACTTGAAATAAAGAATTGCTTTAAGTGTGGTATTTTAGAAACTCTATTTTCAAAATTTATGCATTATTCTGAAATTTAAAAATAAATAGGAATTGAATAAGTATTTCCAGAAACTGAAATTGAAAACATTGTTGATTGCCTCTTTATTAAACTCTTTAAATATGTCTAATTGTGGAAGCTATGCTGTCATTGTAAATACCATTAAGTCAGTTCTGACTCATAGCGACCCTGTATAGGGTTTCCGAGGAGTAGCTGCTGAGCTTGAACTGCCAACTTTGCAGTCCAGCACACTAACCCACAGCACCACATTAGGACTCCATGATATAACTATAGTGACCTTAAATACAATTTTAGTATGTAATTTTGATAACACCTGTAAAGGGCTTTGAGTTACAAAGTGCTTTCATAGACAAATAGAGATTTTCCCTCACGTCTACACCACCTTTGCCTTGGATATAATAGAATTATAACAATTTAGAGATATTGAAAACATAATCCACCTAGTTATTAAAAAATATGAATTTATCTAACTCGTGAAAATAAATGCTTTAGTTATCTGACTAGGGGCAAGTTGTTTAAACTTAATATTGCTTATATATATATGTTCAATCTATTCTTGAAAACTGATTATTTAGCTTCTTCAAATAAAGTAAAATTAATTTAATTTCTACCAAGATGAGTTAGAAACTAAATTTAAAAAAAAATCTTTTATATTAACATTGGTTAGGAGGGACTAGGAGTGGCACTATAGGCTACGCACTGAACTGTTAGCCCTGAAATTGGCAGTTCAAACCCACCAGCTGCTCCTCGGAAACCCTATACAGGGTCACTTGGAGCCAGAATGGACTCAAGGGCACTGAGCAACAATAATAACAAGAGAGAATATGAGAGACAGGCAAATAGAGGTACTAGGCTGGAGATTTTTCACTGTACACCTTTCCTAACTTTTGAATTTTAGTTATATCAATATTGTTGTTAGGTATCGGTGAGTAGCTTCCAACTGATAGTGATCCTATGCACAACAGAATGAAACTGCCTGTTACTGCCTATTAAAATATGTTGTTGTTGTTAAGTGCCACCGAGTCGGTTCCAACTCATAGTGACCCTGTATAGGGTTTCCAAGGGGCAGCTGGTGAATTTGAACTACCAACCTTGTGGTTCAAACTGACCTTGAGGTCCAGTGCTTTATCCCAGAGTGCCACACCATGATTCCAATATGTTGCCTATTAAAAATACATACTTTTTTGTCTTAAGAAAACAGTTCAACAACGTTAGTTCAAAGGTTCCCTGAACTAAAAAATCTGATAATGCAAATGAAATCTATATTATTAATATTGTATACATTTATTCATTCAAACAATAACAAACCTCAGATTACTCATCTGTAAAGTGGGGTAATAAGGGTAACCACCTCATAGGTCAAAGTGATGATTAAATTAAACAAATGTGCCTGACATTTAGTAAGTTGCGGTTGTTATAATGTCAACTTCGACTATATTTCATGGTTTCCACTTTTAGATGAAAAGTGAAGTCAGAACTAGTGAAGTGACTGGATCCAAGGGCAAACTTTGAAGAGACTCTGAACTCTAGACTTGTAGCTAATTCACTGTATCTATATTCTATTGCTGAAATTCAATTTTGTACTACCAATTGCATTTTGTGTCACTGTAGAATAACCACTGGACTGCTAAACTGCAAGGTCGGCAGTTCAAACTCACCAGTACTCCTTGAAGAAAAGCTGAGACTTTCTGCTCCTACCAAGATTTATAGCCCCAGAAATCCTACAGGCTTGCTCTGAATCAGAATCAACTTGATGGCAGTGGGTTTGGATTCAGGATTTATAACCTATTGAAATACATAAAGTCTCTCTGCCTTCAGATTTTTGTATATATTCTCTGCTTGGCCTGCCCTCTATGCCCATTCCTCTTTACTACCTCACCTGGCCAAATGCTACATGGTCTTCAACTCTTAGCTTAGTCATTACCCACTCTTGGATTTGTTCTCTTGCCTGGGTTGTGCACCTCTCTCCAGTGTGTTCCCAAATCTTACTGTCCTTACCTCCAAGCATAATATTTATGACAGTAAATGAAATGTGTTTATTTATTTATTTATTTTTGCATTACTCACTTTATTTTGGATACCATCATATCTACACACACAACTTAAAGTATGTGATCAACAAATATTGGTTGAATTCTTTTTTTCACTAGAATTTCCTTAGAAATTTATTGGTATTTATTCTTTTTTCTCTTTTTAATTGTAGTGTGATGTAGGACTGATAAGTAGATACTCAATTTACAAAGAAAACTTGTAGACACAAAGAAATAAACATAAAGTGGTTAAGGCAATCATAACTTTAAAGTGATTTTCAAATAAAACTTCCTTTATGCTAGATAAAATAACTGGGATCATGTTTTGATTTAATACTGGAATTATTATAGGACTTCTGATTATAAACAGAAAACCTGGGTATGAATCTAGCTTCAACACTAAATAAGTTTGATATCTTGGACAAGTCACTTAATATGTCTGAACTTCAGTTTTCTTCATCTAAAATGTGTGTTTAAGTTGTTAAAGTGATAAATACTACCTAAAATAAGACATAAAAAATATGTCACTTTCTTCTTAAAGCATTAACTTAAAAACTATGTTACAAAAATTGTACTTAAAAAATGTAGGTGTCTTTTATTCATTCAATAAATATTTACTGAGCATCTACTGTATGCCTATGCATAACAGAATAAAATACTGACCAGGCCTGAGCTAATTGTCACAATTGTTGCTATGTTTGAGTCCATTGTGGCTGCCATTACTTCAATCCATCTTGTTGAGGGTCTTCTTCTTTTTCATTGACCCTCTACTTCACCAAGCATGATGTTGTTCTCTAGGGACTGATCCTTCCTAACAACTTGTCCAAAACAAAGTCTTGCAATTCTCTATTCAAAGGAGCATTCTTGTCCTTTTTCCAAGAAAGCTTTGTTTGTTCTTCTGGAAGTTCATACTTTTCAATATTTCTCATACACCGATTCTTCTATGGTCCTCCTTATTCATTGTCCAACTTTCACATACATATGAAGCAATTCAAAATACCAAGGTTGGGATCAAATGCACCTTAGTCATCAAAGTGACAGTTCTTTTACAGCAGATTTGCCTAACGCAATACATTGTTTGATTCCTTGACTGCTGCTTCCATGAGTGTTGATTGTGGATTCAAGCAAAATGAAGTCTTTGACAACTTCAATATTTTTTCCGTTTAGCATGAAGGTATTTATTGGCCTAGTTGTGAGGATTTTTGTTTCCTTTACATCGAGGTGCTATCCGAACTGATGGCTGTGGTTTATGATCGCCACCGGTATTTTAAGTCCTCTTAGCTTTCAGCAAGCAAGGTTATGCCATCTGCATATCTCAAATAGTTAATGAGTCTTCCCCCAATCCTGATGCCACATTCTTCTTCATATAATCCATCTTCTTGGAATATTTGCTCAGCAGACAGATGGAGTAAGTATGGTGAAAGGATATACCCTGACATACACATTTCCTGATTTTAAACAATTCAGTATCCCCTAGTTCTATTTTAACAATTGCCTGTTGGTCTAAGTACACATTCCTCATGAGCGCTATGAAATGTTCTGGAATACCCATTTTTCTCAGTGTTATCCATAGTTTGTCATGATCCTACATAGTCAAATGCCTTGCATAGTCAGTAAAGCAAAAGTAAACATCTTTCTGGGAGTGTGGTGACTCCATACAATAAGCATTGAACTATGAACCGCAAGATCTGCGGTTAGAACCTATCAGCTGCTCTGTGAGAGAAAGATGAGGCTTTCTGCTCCTATGAAGATTTAAAGCCTCGGAAACCAATATAGGGATGCTATGAGTTGGAACTGACACAGCAACACTTACTAACAACAAAAACATCTTTCTTGCATTCTCTGCTTTTAGCCCAAATCCATCTGATGTCAGCAATAATATCACTAGTTCCGTGTTCTCCCCTGAATCTAGCTTGAATTTTTGTCAGGTCCCTGTCGATGTACTGCTGCAACTGTTTTGGGATTCTCTTCAGCAAAATTTTACTTGCTTGTGATATTATTATTTGATAATTTTTACATTCCATTGGGTCACTTTTCTTTGGAATGGGTTCAGATATGATCTCTTCCCATTGGTTGACCAGGTAGTTGTCTTCTAAGTTGCTGCATCAGTTTGTTGAAAGATTTCAACTTGTAATTTGTCAATATTTTTTGTCAGTGCCTTCATTGTAGCTTGGACTTCTTTCAGTATCATCACTTCTTTATCAGATGCTACCTATTGAAGTGGTTGAGCATCGACCAATTCTTTTTAGTACAGTGACTGCGTACTCCTTCCATCGTCTTTAGATGCTTCCTGATTTGTTCAATATTTTACCCATATAATCCTTCAATATTGCAAATCTAGGCTTGAATTTTTTTTTTCAGTTCTTCTAGCTTGAGAAATGCTGAGTGTGTTCTTCCCTTTTGGTTTTCTAACTTCAGGTCTTGGCACATTTCATTACAATACTTGACTTTGTCTTCTTGAGCTGCCTTTTAAATTTTTCTGTTCAGCTCCTTTACTTCTTCATTTCTTTGGGTTGTTTTACTTTCTCTATGATCAACAGTAAATTTCAGAGTCTCTTTTGTCATTAATTTTGTCTTTTCTTTCTTTTCTGTCATTTTAATGACCATTTGCTTTCTTTATGTATGATGTTCTTGATGTCATCCCACAACTCTAATCATTAGTGTTTAATGCATCATATCTCTTCTTGAGATGATCTCTAAATTCAGGTGGAATATATTCAAGGTCATATTTTGGCTCATATGGACTTTTTAATTTTCTTCAGCTTCAGCACGAACTTCAATCTCAGCAATTGATAATCAGTTCCACCATTGGCTTCTGGCCTTGTTTTGGCTGATGATTAAGTTTCTCCATCATCTCTTCCCACAGACGCAGTCAATTTGATTCCTGTGCATTCCATCTGGTGAGGCCCATGTGTATAGTTTCCTTTTATGTTGTTGAAAAAATGTACTTACAATGAATAAGTCATTGGTCTTACAAAATTCTATCATGCCATCTCTCCTTCATTGTTTTTATCACCAAGACTATATTTTTCAACTATTTACCCTTCCTTTTTGTTTTCAATTTTCACCTTCCAATCACCAGTAATTATTAAAACATCTTGATTGCATTTTTTATCAATTTTAGACTGTAGAAGTTGGTAGAATTCTTCATTATCTCTGGCTTTAGTGGACTGTGCATGAATTTGAATAATTGTGCTATTAACCAGCCTTCCTTGTAGCTGAATTAATGTTATCCTATCGCAAGGAGCTCTGGTAGCATAGTGGTTATGAATCAGACTGCTAACCTCAGGGTTAGCAGTTCAAAACTACCAGCTGTTACGTGGGAGAAAGATGAGGCTTTCTGCTCCCGTAAAAATTTACAGCCTTGGAAACCCTGTACATGGTTGCTATGAGCCGGAACTGACTCCACGGCACATAACAACAATAACAACATCACACACAGTCTTGTACTTTAAGATAGTTTTTGAAATGCTCTTTTTGATGATGAATGTGATGCCACTGCTCTTCTATTTTTTTGTCCGCAGCATAGTAAACCATAAGATTGTACAATTTAAAACGACCAAACTGTGCATTTCGGCTCACTAATGCCTCGGGTTCTCAATCTTTATTTGTTCCTGTTCATTTTTAACAGCTTCTAGTTTTCCTAGATTCATACTTCGTACATACCATGCTCCAATTAATAATGGATGTTTGCAATTGTTTCTTCTCATTTTTAATCTTGTCCCAAGCAAATAAAGGTCCCCAAAGCACTGCTTCATCCAAGTCATTAAGGTCAGTTCTATTTTAAGGAGGCAGCTCTCCCTCAGTTGTATTTTGAGTGTCTTCCAATTGAAGGGGTTCATATTCACTATATCAGAAAATGCTATTCTGTTATTCATAATATTTTCAGCGACTAGCCTTTCAGAAGTGGTCTGCCTCTCCTTGTTCTTTGTCTTAGTCTGGAAGCTCCGTTAAAACCTGTCAAGCATGAGTGATCCTGCTAGTATTTGAAATACTGGTGGCATAGCTTCCAGCATCACACTGACAGATGAGTGAATAGTGAGACAGTCTAGTAGGGAAGATATAATTATTCAGAAGACAAATAAAATAAGATAAGGAGCTAGAAAATGATGGCATGTTTGAAGCTTGGAGGTTAAAAGTTTGATATCTTAGCTAGGAAGGTCAGGCAAAATTTCTGAACGAAGGGGGAAGTTAACAAAATGATCATTTGGGGGAAGAATGTTCATGACAGAGGAGGAAGTAAGAGTCAAGATCTCAGTCAGGTGAGAGTGAGGGGAAGTGCAGGAAAATGGGGAGTAGAAGGACTTAGGGCTGCCTGGGATTAACATAGTCCACAAAGACAATACTCTACATCTTACTTTGGTGAGTATTATCTGGAATACTAAAAGCTCATGAGTGACCATCTGAGGTGCAACTATTGCAAAAGAAAGAAATGATGAAAATTGAAGACACTTGGAATCAGTTAGCCCAATAGACCAATGCAGCAGGTAAACCTCAGTCACCATGACTCTGAGACCAGAAGAACTAGATGGTGCCTGGCTACCACTACCAAACTGCTCTGAAAGGGAGACAGTCATGGAAAATGTGGAACAAAAATCAAAATTATTAAAAAAAAAAAAAAAGACTGGGCTTACTAGTCAGAAAGAGTCTGGAGGAACCCAAGACTCATGACCCAATTTTCAGCCAAGCAGTAGACAGATATATAGGGAGGACAATAGCACTAGTAAGTTAGGCTCACCATGAGATGGTCAATCATCTGAGGTCAAAAGGTTAACGTTTAGCTCTTTACAAAGTTGAGAAGGATGGGAAGGAGGGTGGAATGGAAATAGGAACCACAGGGAGGAAATGGTATTAACTGTTGCTGCATGGATAGGATTGTCATTGTTAAGTGCCGTCGAGTTGGTTCTGGTTCATAGTGACCCTGTATAAGGTTTCTGAGGAATGGCTGGTGAGCTTGATTGACCTTGTGGTTCAAACAAACCTTGCAGCCCAGCGCATTAACCTGTGGCACCACACCAGGGCTCCATGGAGGGGACTGCAGCCATTGAAATGTAACACAATGTCTGATTTATTGAATGCAAAACTGATTATCTTGTCTGTAAACTGTCACTCAATTCACAATAAAAAAGGAAAGACAGTATGGAGCCAGAACAGGTAAGGCCTTGTAGACTGTGGAAAGGACTTCAAATTTTATTGACAGTGTGAATAGGAAATCATTTTAAAGTTTTGAGACGCATATGGTGGTGGTAGTTATGTGCCGTGGAGTCAGTTCCAATTCATAGCGACCCTGTACAGGGTTTCTGAGGCTGTAAATCTTTAAGGGAGCAGAAAGCCTCATCTTTCTCCCGTGGAACAGCTGGTAGTTTCAAACTGCTGACCTTGCGGTTCCACAGTTCAATTCGTACCCACTATGCTACCAGAGCTCCTTATGGATTTTAAAAAGATCAATCTGGCTACTATGCAAAGGTTCCATTTGAAAGTGGGCAAGCAGTTTGGTTAGGAGGCTATTTAATATGCTATGCAAGCAGGGGTGGATTATGCAATAAGCAAAGTAAACATCGGCTTACTTGTGTTTACTTACTATTCTGTAAAGGAGTCCTGGTAGTGTAGTGGATTATAAATTAGGCTGCTGACTGCAAGGTCAGCAGTTTGAATTTACCAGTCCCCTCATGGGAGACAGATGAGGCTTTCTGTTCCCAGAAAGATTTACAGCCTCAGAAACCCTGTACAGGGTTGGATGAATTGGAACCAACTCAATGGCACACAAAAACCCACCTCCACCACTAACCTGTAGTGGGCAAAGTTAATATGGTGAAAACATGTGAAACTGTTCCCTACAGATTAGCAAGGTAAACCTGTGCTTACTTCGCTTACTGCATACTTCATCTCTTTGATGTAATAGGAAGGTGATGTGGGTTTGGAAGTGAATCAGATGCCAGCCATAACTAGAAGTAGTATCTTTGATGTGGTGAAAACTGTGAAATTGTTCAATAAGTAAGCACATGTAAACTCGTGCTTACCTTGTTTGTTGGGTTATCCAATACTGTATGCCAGAGATAACAGTGGCTTGGACCAATGAGTGATAGCAGTAGGAGGTGGTAAGAAATGGTAAGATTTGAGATCTTTTTTGAAGATACAACACCAACAGGGTTTGTTGATGGATTGAAAGTGGGCTATAAGAGATAACAGTCAAGGGTGACCTAATCTTTATAGCCTGAGCAACTGCCTGAGTGGTGGAGTCACCAACGGGGCCTGGCATGCGCAGGACTCAGGGAGAGAACTCAGGGCTTTCTTAGGAAATCTTCATTTGGGCTATCAGGGTTAACAGTTGGCTTGTTGCCTCTTTCTGTTATTTTTATGAAACTGAAACTTCGATTTTCTTCTACTTTCAAGATAAGAATAAGTAATTGCTCCCAAACCAAATAATATAGTATTAATGAAGTGGTCATGGGTTGGAAAGGAAACAATTAATGTGATATCCATCATCAAGATGTTGTTGTTAAGTGCTTTCGAGTCAGTTCCAACTCATAGCAACCCTGTCTAGGGTTTCCAAGGAGTAACTGGTGAGTTTGAACCGCCAACCTTGCGGTTCAAACTGACCTTATGGTCCAGTGCTTTATCCTACAGCACCACACCAGGACTCCAGAATGTTGTTGTTGTTGTTGTTGTTGTTAAGTGCCTTCGAGTCAGTTCCGACCCATAGCGACCCTGGATAGGGTTTCTGAGGAGCGGCTGGTGAGCTGCAGGTAATAATTTTTAAAGAAATACTTCTGCTTTCTAGGTCAACACACACACAAACCTAATCTTTAACAATTATTTTAAAAGAGAACCAGAATAGAAACTAACAGACATGTTGAAGTAACTCAACTGTAAACTGGAGATAAGCAAGTCACCCTGCTTCCTTCACAGGTTTATTTCCGAAAACATTTAAAATTGTAACTTGCCATACAAATTTAGAGTCCTGGTGTGACACTGTAGGAGAAGCACTGGACTGCAAGTTTGGTTTGAACTGCAAGATCAGTGGTTCAAATCCAACAGCCACTTCTCAGAACCCCTATAGAGGGTTGCTATGAATTAGAATCTACTCCATAGCACAAAACAAAATCAACATATAAATTTAAGGTAATCTCATTAGGCTGATGTGCATTTATTATGCCTAGAATGTTCTCTAGGAGGAATAATTGACACAATATGATTAGCTCCCTCTACTTAGTGCGAATAGTTTACTGTTTGCCTTGCTTCTTATATTCCAGGATGTTGCCAATTTAAAAATCAGAATCATTCTTGGAGAAACTATTCATAGGCCAAGAACCAAATTCCTAGTCGAGAGGAATCAGTCCTAAAGAGTTGGTTGCAGATCACCTTTTTCAATCTGGCTACAGATGGGATACACTTTGAGGTAAATCCATCGGCACTGTGACAGTTTTCATCTCTTCACTATTTACAATGATCATCTCCATCTCAGTTTTATTTCTAGTTTACTTTTAGTGTGAATGGCATTAGTAATTTAATACATGAGCATATATTGGATTATTAGGGTTGTTGTGCTGTCGAGTCGGTTCCAATCTGTAGCCACCCTGTATAAGCAGGCGTGGGGAACCTTTTTTCTGCCAATGGCCATTTGGATATTTATAACATCATTCGTGGGCTATAAAAAAATTATCAACTTAAAAATTAACTTGCTGTATTTGGTCAAACATTTAATTAACTCACTCTTAACATGATGACTAGAACTGCAGTTGCCATGGCAGAGTTAGACCAAAAGATTTCATGGCCCTTATACGGCCTGTGGGCCAGATGTTCCCTACTCCTGCTGTATAGGGCTTCCAAGGCTGTACATTTTTATGGGCACAGAAAGCCTCTTCTTTCTTCCTTAGAATGGACAATGGGCTCGAACTGCTGACCTTATGGTGCACAGTCCAGCAAATATTGTACGGAGCCACCATATTCTGCATTACGAGGGTATGTGGTAATATAGCACAATAATATGCAAATAATATGATTAGGTCCATTCTCTCAAAGATTCTTCTGTTTCAAAGAGGAAAAATGGCAGACAAAAAAATAAATAAATACAAATACGTATAAGATAGACTAGAATGTTGGAATAAAGAAGCAGAGCAGAGGTTAGTGGGAATCTGTTTAAGGAGGGAAATTCCTTAAAGCTCAAAGATTAAAAGAATAAGATTTTTAGATGATAGGCCAAAGATGAGTAGGCCATTCTCTCATTATTGCTTTAATTGCATTTAGTAAAAGTAGGAAGATAGGGAAGAGAGTACAGATTTCATGTGAGCAAGAGAAAACTATGAAGTGTATGTTTTCATACATATAAGAGGATAATCAGATAGTGAAGCACTAGTGTAAAGGCTGGCTCAATAGGATAAGTAAATTACATGTTCAGCATTTTGAGCCCATCAGCCGCTCCACAGGAGAAAGATGAGGCATTCTGCTTCTATAAAGATTTAAAGCCTTGGAACAGGGTTGCTATAAGTTGAAACCAACTTGACAACACTTAACAAAACATAAAAATAAGTGTATCGAATAATGAAGCCTGAGCTTACATTTAGTACTTAATCTAAACGACGACAGCAAAAGAATCGTGTAAAAATATGTATAGTGTATGTAGAATGGCTAATGAAAGTCACTCAAGAAGCCTACAGAAAACTAGGTCTAAAAAGGGTTTGGTGGGAGTTACAAAAATGCTAGGCATGGAAAGTTTGATTTCATTCTCAAGACGTCATCATGCATAAGGAACCTAGTTATTTTATGTTGTTAAATACCGTTGAGTTGGTTCAGACTCGTAGTGACCCTGTATAAGGTTTCCAAAGAGCGGCTGGTGGGTTTGAACAGTGAACCTTGCGGTCCAGTGCATTAACCCACAGTGCCACACTAGGACTATCCTTATTCTATAGAAAAATCCCAAATGAGAAACATTTGCTAATAATCGCCATTAGCTCAAAGATGAATTTTAAATAAGAAAGATACGGAATAAAATTAACATTTTCCATCCTCCTTCAATCTTTTAACGTTTTCTCACTTTTTTTTTTTTTATTTAAGGTGCTCCGGTAGCGTAATGGTGACGAATCGGGCTGCGAACCTCAAGGTCAGCAGTTCGAAACTACCAGTGGTTCCACGGGAGAAAGATGAGGCTTTCTGCTCCCTTAAAGATTTATAGCCTCGGAAACCTGGATGTACAGGGTCGCTATGAGTTGGAACCGACTCCATGGCACACAACCACCACCACCATTTTTTTTAGGTGATTAAGAACTTGGAGGAGGGAAAATTTACAAAAGATAACATCCCTAATAAATTGACTTATATTGTTGCCAAATAGGCTCTGAATCTCAAGTTCTAGTGCTAGTCTAAGCAGTTCTAAGTGCTAGTCTTAAGCTAGTCTAAGTTCTAAGCAGTTGGTCCGAAGGCTAGGATGTTCCCCTCCCAGGGCATGAAGTGAGTGGATTCTGACTCTAGATAAAGGTCTTTGCACCACTAAGTCTGTGGCGAGTCTAGCAAGGTAACTCTATGTGTCCAGGCACTTTAAGAACTCTTTAGGAACTGAATTCACATCAATTCTCTTGCCCACTAAATTATGTCTGCTGGAAAGAACGACTTAAATTTCTAAAAGCTTTCAAGTTCCATGTTGTCTACACTTGAATTACACAGGGCTCTAGTTTTGAAATCTTGGTGTGGCGCTGTGGTTTAATGCGCTGGACTGCAAAGTTCGATCGAATTGCAAAGCCTGTGGTTCAAGCTCACCAGCCACTCCTCGGAAACCCTATACAGGGTCGCTATGGGTCGGAACGGACATGGCGGCACTTAACAACAACTAGGTTTGAAAGTACTGTGTCAACTGTGGACATCATAGGGAATTTAAGAAAATATTTCTGTGGTACTTGAGTCTTCTTTATCTACTGTTGTCAAGAGCCGTTGAGTCCGTTCCGACCCATACTGACCCTGTATTGGGTTTCTAAGGAGCGGCTGGTGGATTTGAACTGCCAACCTTGTGGTTGACAGTCCAGTGCTTATCCTATAACACTGCACAGGACTTCGTCTTTTAGTAGAGGGGAACAAACCAGAAAGAAAACCCTTTCATCCTTCTATCTTCTTAATAGGCAATAACACCATGAAATTAGCAAAGCTTTTGTCAAATTGCAATGTGAAATTGCTGGGGTTAGTGGTACCATTTATCTTATATTTGCAGGTTAGTGAGCTGAGTCCATTATTCCTATTACATATAGGATCTAACTGTTGAAAAATTTAGTAGCCACTTTTTATATGCTAACCTTAATTCATTAAGGCCCCTACTAAATGAAACTTGATTTACCTGCTGCTTCATTTCTTCAAAAGTAAATTTGCAAAAACCGTCTTTGTGAGTTCTAAATTCTAGACTGGATAATAATTCATTCAATTTCTTGTATCCCTGAATTAGGAATTTGAGCCCTGTTCCACTGAATATGTGCCTTTGTAGGCACACTGTAATAGACACATGCAATAAAGTTTGCGTTCTAAATTATAAATATATGAAAGACTGAAGTTTTAAGACAGTATTATGAGTTAACCATGGTTATGGCATTAGCCACACTCTATAAGTAGTGACAGAGACAAACGTCTAGAATTTGGGCAGTGTCCAACTGTGTTTCATAGTCCATTATTATAAGATTCTGTAATGTCTATAATTTTGTTCCTTGACACCTCTTTTAGTGTCTTCATATCTTAGATTTTCTGACACTACCTTGCTCATTGTCAAATCATGTATCAGACAGCATATCTTAATTTCTATATTTTAAAAAAGACTTATTTATCTACAATTATGTTGAGTTGTTGCGAAGTGCCGCCGAGTCAGTTCTAACTCATAGTGACCCTGTAAAGGTTTCCTAGGGGTGGTTAGTGGGTTTGAACCACCGACCTTTTGGTTAGCAGTCCAGTGCTTATCCTACAGTGCCACAGACCTTTTTAATTTCCTTAAAAAAAGGACTGTGGGTTTCATCTGAACTGAAGAATTACTATTAAGGGGAGACTATAAAGTTACGTCAGATCTTTAATTTAAGACATGTAAAATCTGTTATTCTAGTCTTAAAAAAGTAAAAGTAATTAAATCATAGTATTTTGAGAAAGAAAAGTGAATAGCTGTTTTGTTTCTTGCCAGCTGAATGGTGTTAGTAACTTTAACACGTATGAGTAAGTGTCGGCAGATAAGATAAGAAAATTTCTTAACACTATTACTTCAGTGTTCACGTTTGGGAACAGAAATACAGAATAATCCATCTTCCCTTTTTCTTTGCTCATAGGGTATTTAAAATATAAGTCAAGATGTGCATCTAATTACTCACTGCTAATAGTGCATGTACTAGGCCAAACACTTGCCACTGACTATCAAGTGCCTTTCTGATGTAGCTGAGAAGGGAGAGAGAGAGAAAGGAGAAAGAAACAGCAATGTCCTTTGAGCAAGACTTTCTGCAGCTGTTGTGTACATTAATCCAGGGAGCAGATCTCCCAACACTAAATATAGCAAGCATATCCTTTTACATGATAAAAAAAATTTAAATGAAAGTCTTTAACTATGGAGTCATATTATTTTATATTTGATTTCCTTTAAGAAGGAAATAGACATTCCACACATACTCTCTAGGGAAACATCATTATTTTACTAAATGAATGTGTGGAAAATGCCACTGATGCATGTAACATGTCACCATTTCCTCTGTTGAGATATTTTTCCTGAGGACCCAACTATGTTGCCATGTCTGTGAGTATCATGAAGCCCCTTCAAGGTTTTTACATGTAGAAAGCTTTATTTTTCACAGAATTTTGTATACCATTATATATTATAGAAAGTTACTCTAGGTTTTGCTCTAAGCAACAGGAATTAGCTCTCTGAAATATCCCTTATCCCATTGTCAGTGCTCTGTTATCAAAACACATTTGTGAATTTAAATCTGGATATTACCTTTCTTTTTTTAGTTGACCCAGATGAGGATGTCCAACCCAGGCACTCCACTGCGATGGTTACTATCCAAAGAGAACTTTTAGATGGAAGAACAGGAGAAAAAGAAAATTCTTCACGCCCTTGGAAACAGAAAGTAGCCGTCCATAGAGAGTGCGGAGTTAACCTTATTTTCACTGAAGATGGCTGTAAGAAGCTGGACAACCTGTCACCAGTGAAGTCAGAGCATTTGTCAGCTCACAGGTCCCAAGTTATTTTGAGCTGTATAAACCATGTGCCTGTTAAACATTCCACCTGATTGGACAGGAGAAAACTGAGCAAAGGGATTCCATGGCAGGACAGCACCTATGGGGGGTGGTAAATCAATTTTTCCACCTATACAATATTACTTATAGACAGAGACTCTGACTGTTTATTGATTTAGGTTTCGAGTTAATATTGAATATATCACAATATGTTCTGTCAGTCAAAGAAAATGACATTATTTGCAAAATGTGCCAAAATTCCTGATTTTGAAGAAAAAAAAAAGTTAAAAGCCTTGATTTTAATTAATGGAAAATTTACTCTTATTCAATTACTGACTTATTTTAGGACATTAGGTTCTGAAAAACCAACGCGAAGCAGAGGCCTAACTGAGAGTTGTTGTTTTATTTTCCTTTTCCAACTGTCCAAAGGCTAACTTTTAAGGTTGCTAATCGAAGAGGAGAAACATCAGCCTGAAATAGACCAGGGACAATTAGTTAGAACAAACATTTTCAGAGAAAAAAAAGTCAGATATTGCTTAAAAGTCTAAATGGCTTTATAACATATTACAATTCTTATTCATGTGCTGCTACCTGGGAACACATTTTTTAATATTATTTTGAAAATGTCTCTGCCAGATGTCTTCTTTCATAAACACTACCAACTAGCAAGAAAGAATCATTAACCAAACCAACGTCTGATCAAATGCCTACTTTGTATTTTGTTGTTGTTAAGTACCATCGAGTTGATTCTGACTCACAGTTACCCTGCATAGGGTTTCTGAGGAGTGGCTGGTGAGCTTGAACCACCAACCTTATGTATCAAACTGACTTTGCAGTCCAGCGCATTAACCCACAGTGCCACATCAGGACTCCTTGTAAAATATTGTTGTTGTTGTTAAGTACTGTGGAGTTGGTTCAGACTCATAGTGACCCTGCACAGGGTTCCCAAGGCTATAAATCTTTACGGGAGCAGAAAGCCTCATCTTTCTCGGGGGGAACAGCTGGTAGTTTCGAACTGTATAGGCCCTTAGATATCCATTTCCTACATTCTCAGAAATGTGAATTTGGGGAAAAGTTTGCTTCATTGCTGAATACAGATTAGCTGATGCTCTAACATCAGTCCTAAAAGAAACCTAGGCTTTGAAAATTCTGACTTAAATTCCACTGATTATTTTAAAAATAATCTTCTAGTCTGATAATTTGAATATATTGCTCTGAATCTATCTTTCTTAATTAAATCACTCAATTGCTTATAGGGTTTCTTTGCAGTCATTCACTCATTCCTTCAACAAATACTTCTTGAATGACTGCTATAACAGACTTTTGGTGTGGCACGGTAGGATCAGCAGTTCAAACCCACCAGTTGATCCTCAGAAACCCTATACAGGATCACTATGAGTCAGAATGACTCAATGGACTTAACAACAACAACTATAATGACAGGCACTGGGTATAAAGTAGTGCACAAAATACACAAACAATTCCTGACTCAATGAGCTTCACGGAAAGATCTTCTAATCCTTTTCAGTCACCTTGAGAATAAATAACCACAGTACATTAGATAGATATAAAATTTCTTTGTTTACTATGATACCATCAGAGTTTTACTACACCTTTTGTTACTGGAATTAATGTTTGCATAAAGTAGAAAAGTGAGTTGAGGAAAACTTAAACAATCCAGATCAAAATAATTCTTGTTAAGAAAGAAAGTAAATACAGGAGAAACTAAATTATCTGGGTAGGTTATTTTCATTATTACAATAATCCAGACCTTCAATGTACTTCATTTGCTCTCACCTAATTCTATGCTGATACCAACACCAGACTGCTTAATTGTTTTTCTGCATTTTAACTTATGTGGATGCTCCAACAATCCTTTTTTATTTAAATAGCTTATTTATATTTTAAGGCATAAACAATACAAGTCTTGACTGGAGACATGGGCAAGTTGAACCTCTATCTCAGATAGCTAATAGGTCTGCTACAAATTGATCTTCCAATGGAAAATGCTTACATACAATGTAAGTGAATACATTTTCACTTTTTGGTGCCATGATAAGTTGGTATCCTACCCTTCACTCAAGTATAGAATGCTCATGTGAGAAAAGATCCATGCTGAAAGATAGAATAGAGTTGGTTGGGCAATGGAATTAGGAATCAATACATAGATATAGAAAATGTTTTAAATGCTGAAGAAAGGCTATAGACAAAAGAATCCAAAATGGCAGTAATCTTTCTTGTCTCATTTTAACTGCATTCTTTTCAATACAAACAGTGTACAGATTTTTTTAGCTCTTTGACAAAAAGCGGGATATACATATCTTCAATTAATAATAGTCAGCGATTGTAGATGCCCTACTTACAATATATCAGACTCATAAATTTAAAATATAATTTTTCATTTCAAATTTTAGTTTCTGCTCCCAAATGAACTCAATCTCAACATTGCTTCTCATCAGTAGCAATTATATAAATATTACACCACAAGCCTCCTTGCATTCAGATTTTACCAAGTTTATTGATAACAAAAGATACGCTCTAAAATTGTTTTTAATGACCAAAACAGTTAAAAAGCAAACTTCATAAGTTACATACAAACACAAGGGTACATACATGTCTTAAGGTTTCCCCATAAAGTTGAGTGACCCATCCAACACATGTGTTTATTGTGGTTTCAACATGATCCTGTGCCTCTCTTCAGCTGCTTTTTAAATTCAGTCACTGAGCTACAGAAATAATTTACTCACATTGGGATCATCCACAGGAATGCCAAGGAGTCTGGAAGATCTACGACACAGGAAGTCTTCACTTGGAGGGTAAGCAAGTAAGAGTTTCTGTGTGAGTAGATTCATATTCATTTTTTCTTTTTTTTTGCATTTGCTAAGTTTTCTATATTACTGGATTTTTAATTCTCTAAAAGACATTGCTCACAAATTATCAAAAAGTCAACAGGTTTTGCTTGAAGTTAGTAGATTTATATTGGGGCACTCTCTTTCAGTATCAGATAACACACGCACACACACACGCACACACACAGTCTTGTTTTTAAAGAACAAAGTTGTACATGTTCTCTAACTTTTTTTAATAAGAAAAATTCCTACACCAAAGACAGATTTTTGATCATCCAAAACAATAGATAGATGGTGGATTATAAAAGGTCTTATACAAACTCCTTAATAGAATATAATTGGGATATACAACTAAATCCTTATGAAATTTCTTTTTAATCTAAACTATTGTAAAAATGATTGTCTGAGAAAACTGAAGACATTTTAGAAACTATTTACAAGTTCAAAACGTTTTAGTTTTTTAAAAAAACAAATCTATTTATATATACATATACAACAATGGAGCCCTGGTATACAAGCTGGGCTACTAACTGCAAGGTCAGTAGTTCAAATCTACCAGTCATTCCACAGGACAAAAAAGGAAGCTTTCTGCTCCTGTAAAGAAAGATTTACAGCCTTAGAAACAGGGTTGTTATGAGTCGGAACCAACTTCACAGCACACAACCACCACCATCACATATGTAACGATACACAGAACACCTGTTTAAAAACTTATACTGAAGAGTAAATTTCCAGTTACCTGTTTGAGAAAAAGGACCATTCCTCCCATATCAATCAACCAGGATCATCCAAAGTCCAAATCTTACTGCTTAACTTGTGTCTGCTATGAAAGTAACATGAAGGAAATGTGATACTGCCCCGCCAGTGTAATGAGGGGTATTTACAGGGTTCTGATGCAGATCCAGGGACAGTCATTTAGAACAGATTGCTCTTTCAGATCAACTTTAATAACTCAGTCTACAAAACATTCTCAGCCTGCAGAAATAGTGGGGGTGGAAAATGACTAAGATGACTAAGGAGATAGGCTTTTGGGATCTCTCCTTAGACTTCATGAAAATTATAATAATAAAGACATACACTATCATAACTACAGGAAAGCAATCAGTTGTTGTAATACTTAATATTTGTCCCCACATTCTAGAGTAATTGAATTAAAGCTATACCATGTGGTTTCCAGGAGTGTATTCTGGACTTAGAATCACAAGGTCATAGTGGTTCAAGCCCACCACCCACTTCTCAAGAGAAAGTTGAGACTTTCTGTCCCACAAAGATTTACAGCCTCGGAAACCCTATACAGGGTCGCCATGAGTTGGAGCCAACTGGAAGACACTTAACAACAACAACATGTGGTTTCCATTAAAACATAATAAGGCTTCCCTTACTTCTGCTTTTGATATGAGTACAGTTCAGACATTTCTTAAAAAGTATGATTTCCAAGAAGGAAATCTGTTTTCAGAATTTTTAAAAAGAGCATCCTGCAATGAACATTTAGTAAAAATAGCCAAAATAATTAGTATCCTGTGTGTACTCTTGAAGGTGTATAGTTGATTCCCATTTCTCATCACAGTAATAAAATGGTTATACAAACACACACAGATAAATATATTATCTGGGTAATAATAAGCTAACTATTATTATTAATCTTTGTTAGGTATTTGTACTAAGCACTACGCTAAGCTCTTTATGTAAATTGTGCCTTAGTTCATGTACTCCTTCAACAGTCAATGAAGTAGGTACTACTATAATTCTCATTTTATAGATGAGAACTTAGGGCTTCAAAACAGGATGCAAGCTTGCCTAAAGCCACACAGTGAGCTACTCAACTAAGATGGAACAAAGGCTGACTCTAAGTTTGTGTAAGCAGTTGCACTGCAGTTATTTAAATGTCCATATTTCTAATGTTTTTGTGAAATAATTAGTGTAAAAAATAATAAATATAAAGCACACTCTCTTTTTATAAGTATTTTGAAGGAGTGCTATTTAAGACTTTAAGTGAATAATTTTTTCTAACTGAATCCAGCCCTGAAAGTCTTGTATGACTAAAAAACTAACAGAGGAGAAAACATGGAAGAAAAAGCAAATGCTTTCAAATACAAGTGCATTCTTTCTGCAAAATTTTAGCTGGAAAAAATATGAAGTCTGGAGTGTTTGGCATTAACACTAAAAGGTAGGGCCCTGGAAAATGTACTGAAGGCTTTGGCAGACCAATTTTTTGTTTTTGTTTTTGTTTATTACAACACTGTACTAAGACAATGTAAGAGCTTTGTTCTTTTGAAATGAAATTTAAATGCTTTAATGCTGTTTCTCAACCATCAACATGGATCAATAAATTTTTTTGTGAATTAGGGGTGGGAAAATAACAGTTTGAATATTTTCTCTTCATAGCCTTAACACTGAATATCTTAAATGCCAGCATGCCAGGCTCTGGCTGATTCCACTCAGATTCTATTTTGGGGCAGCACTAACAACTCAGAAAGCTGACAACAAAGTTCAGTGTTCTTACGCATGACCCTTGAACACTAATGACATAAGGAAAATGGGAATTCATATCTGTTTTTCTTATGAATGTGGTATACACTGGGCATAGCCTTAAATTCTTTTTCATTTACTGCCAAGTATTGTTATCTGCAAGATGTCCTGGTGGTGCAGTAAGGTCAACAGTGGGCTGCTGGCATCAGAAACCCCATGGAGCAATTCTACTTTGTCCTATGTGGTCACTGTGAGTCGGAATCTACTCAACGTCAATAGGTTATTGTTATTGTTACCTGCATGTTATGAAGGCTCAAAAATTTTTTTAACTCTCCCAAAGCTACCCAACCTGTGAACTGTGCAATTGAATAGAATTCAAACCTAGGCCTTTTCAATTAAAAACTTACTCTGTTTTCATTGTTGCTGTTGTTAAGTGCCATCAAGTCGGTTCAACCCATAACAACACTGTATAGGGTTTCTGAGGAGCAGGTGGTAAGCTTGAACTGCCGACCTTGTGGTTCAAATGACTTTTCAGTCCAGCTCATTAACCCATGGTGCAACACCAGAACTTTTTCATTAGCCCCATATTTTTCTCATGAAGAGTCATTATGTATGTTATTTTAAAAACAGGTATTTCCCCAAAGAGGAAGTTCATAATTATGTTCATATATATTGGTGGGAAATCACATATATTTTCATATATGGTGGTGGTGGTTGTGTGCCACCGAGTTGGTTCCGACTCAGAGCAACCCTGTGTAAGGTTTCTGAAGCTATAAATCTTTACTGGAGCAGAAAGTCTTTCTCCCAGGAGCGGCTAGTAGATTCAAACTTATGCTTGTGCTTAGAAGCCCAACTCATAATCCCAATTTATACACCACCAGGATGCTTATTTTCATGTATACTGGTTTTTAAAGTTAGTACTTTAGTTTGTGGGCTTACTTGATAAAAGCAAGAAAAGAACAGAAAAATAGCATTTGACTAAGTTTAAGACTATTTTCAGGGAAGAACACACTCATCAGTTATCTCAAGTTGAAATAACTGAAGAAAAAATTCAGACCTTGGCTTGGAATATTGAAGGATGGGGAGTCCTGGTGTGGCACTGGGGGTTAATGCGCCAGACTGCAAAGCCGTTTGAACTGCAAGGTCAGCGGTTCAAGCTCACCAGCCGCTCCTAGGAAACCCTGTACAGGGTCGCAATGGGTCGGAACCGACTCGACAGCACTTAACAACAACAACTGGCAAAATATTTCATGATGCAGGAAACAGCAAAAGAAGATGGACGGTTCACACAGAATCATTACACCAACCAAAAGAAATGGTCGATGCTCAACCATTTCAAGTGGTACCGTGTGATCAAGAACCGATAGAACTGAAGGTAGAAGTTCAAGCTGCACTGAAGGCATTGGCAACAAAACCAAGAACTCCAGGATTTGACAAATTACAAACTGAAATCTTTCAACAAACTGATGCAGCACTGGAGGCTCTCACTCATCTCAGCCAAGAAGTTTGGAAGACAGCTACCTGGCCAACTGATTAGAAAAGATCTGTATTTGTGTACATTCCAGAGAAAGGAGGTTCAAGGGAATGTGGAAATCATCTAACAATATCATTAATCCCACATGGTAGTAAAATTTTGCTGAAGATAGTTAAAAAATGATTGCAGCAGTACATCAAAAGAGAGCTGAAGAAATTCAAGCCAGATTCAGAAAAGGACATGGAACAAAGGATGGAGAACAAAGGAAGGATCTTGCTAAAAGCCAACATGCCAGTTTGAGGACTAACAGGAGCAAGAACCAATGTATTGTATTTTCAGCAGCCTCATTTGCATGTGAAAGCTGGACAATGAATAAGGAAGACCATAAAAAAATCAATGCAGTTTGCCATACAATTGCTGTGATGCTGGAAGTTATAACACCTGTATTTTAAATATCAGCAGGGTCACTCATAGTGGATAGATTTCAGCTGAGTTTAAAGACTGGGACAAACTAGGAAGAAGGGGAGAATGACTACTTAGGAATATTTAGCCACTGGAAACCTTAGGAATAGCCAGTAGGCAGTACCAGAATATTAAATTCTGAAACATGATGAAGAGCACCAGAATATTGTCAGATACAGTGCCAGAAAATGAGCCCCTCAGGTTGAAAGGCACTCAACATGTGAAAAGCTGCCTCTTCAAAGTAGAGTTGACCTTAATGACAATAATGGAGTAAAGCCAACAGGGCCTACATTTCCTGATGGGGCACAATTCACAATGAGGAGAAACACCTGTAAAATAAACAACCCTTAATAACTGAAACATGGAATGCACGAAGTATGAATCTAGGAAAATTGTAAATTGTCAAAAATGAAATGAACACATAAACATCAATATCTAGGCATTAGTGAGCTGAAATGGACTGGTATTGGTCATTTTTAATCTGACAATCACATGGTTTACTATGCCAAGAATGACAAATTGAAGCGGAATGGGGATACCTTCATCATCATAAAGAACATTTCAAGACCTGTCTTGAAGTACAACACTGTGATGGATAATATCCATAAGTCTACAAGGAAGAACAGTCAATACCACTATTATTCAAATTTACACTCCAACCATTAAAGCCAGTGATGATAAAACTGAAGAATTCTACCAAATTTTTCAGTCTGAAATTGATCAAATATGTAATAACTATGCATTCATAATTACTACTGATTGGAATACAAAGGTTGGAAACAAAGAGGAAGGATCAATAGTTGGAAAATATGGTCTTGGTGATAAAAACGATGCTGGAGATGGCATGATAGAATTTGCAAGACCAATGACTTCTTCATTGCAAGTACCTTTTTTAAAACAACATCTGGACATTACTAAATGGAATACACAGAAATCAAATTGCATCTATGGAAAGAGACAGTGGGAAAGCATCAGCCAAAACATGGCCAGGGCCAGCCTGTGGATCAGACCATAAATTACTTATATGCAAGTTCAGGCTGAAGCTGAAAAATTAAAACAAGTTCACAAGAACCGAAATATGAGCTTGAACATATTTCACCTGAATTTAAAGATCATCTGAAGAACAAATATGATTCATTTAGACACTTAAGACCAGAAGAGTTGTAGGATGACATCAAGAACATCATACAGGAAGAAACAAAGGGTCATTAAGAAGATAAGAAAGAAGGAAAAGACCAAAATGGATGTCAGAGGGACTCTGAAACTTGCTCTTCAGTGTAGAGGTGCTAAAGCAAATGGAAGAAATGATTAGGTAAAGAGTTGAACAGAAAAATTTAAAGGTCAGCTTGAGAAGACAAAGTCAAATATTATGACAAAATGTGCAAAGATCTGGAGTTAGAAAACGAAAAGTGAAGAGCACACTCAGCATTTCTCAAACTGAGGGAACTGAAGAAAAAATTCAGGCTTTGACTTGAAATACTGAAGGATTCTATGGACAAAAATATTGAATGATGTAGAAAGCACCAAAAGAAGATAGAAGGAATACACAGAGCCACTTACCAAAAATAAATGGTTGATGTTCAACCATTTCTAGAGGTAGCATGTGACCAAGAGTCAATGATACTGAAGGAAGGAGTCCAAGGTACATTGAAGGAATTGACAAAGAACAAGGCTCTTAGAATTGATGGAATACAAATTGAAGTCTTTCAACAAACTGATGAAGCACTGGAGGCATTCACTCATCTATGGCAAGAAATTTAGAAGACAGCTACCTGGCCAGCTGATTGGAAGAGATCCATATTTGTGCCCATTCCAAAGAGAGGTGATGCAATGGAATGCAGAAATCATTGGACAATCAATATTCTATGCAAATAAAATTTAAAGATAATTTAAAAATGGCTGCAACAGCACAATGGCAGAGAACTGCCAGAAGTTCAAGCTGGATTCAGATGAGGACATGGGACAAGGTACATCATTGTTGGTGCCAGATGGATCTTGGCTGAAAACAGACAATACCAGAAAGATGTTTATCTGTGATTTATTGACTACCTGTGTTTTATTGTATGGATCATGGCAAACTATGGACAACATTTCAGAAAATGAGTATTCTAGTACACTTAATTGTGCTCATAAAGAACCTGTACATAGACTAAGAGGCAGTTGTTTAAATAGAACAAGGAAACACTGAATGGTTTAAAATTAGGAAAAGTGTGCGTTAGGATTGTGTTCTTTCACCACACTTGTTTAATGTGTATGATGAGCACATAATTAGAGAAGGTGGACTATATATATTTAAGAAGAACATGGCATCAGGATTGGAGGAAGACTCATTAACCTGCAACATGCAGATGATACAATCTTGTTTGCAGAAACTGAAGAGGACTGAAAATACTTACTGATAAAGATCAAAGACCACAGTCATCAGTATGGGTTGCACCTCAATGTAAAGAAGACAAAAATCCTCACCATTGGACCAAAAAGCAACATCATATAAATGGAGAAAAGATTAAAGTTGTCAAAGACTTCATTTTGCTCGGATCAACCATCAACACTCATCGAAGCAGCAGTTAAGAATTCTAATGACATACTGCATTGGACAAATCTGCTGCACAAGACCTCTTTGAAGTGCTCAAGAGCAAAGATAACAGGACTAAGGTGCACCTGACCAAGCCATGGTATTTTCAATAACCTCATAAGCATGTGAAAACTGGACAGTGAATAAGGAAGACAACAGAAGAATTAATGCACTTGAGTTATGTTGTTGGAGGAGAATATTAAAATACTATGGACTGCTAAAAGAGCAAATCAATCTGTGTTGGAACATATACAGCCAGAATGCTCCTTAGAAGCCAGAATGGCTAGACTTCATCTCTCATACTTATGACATATTATCAGAAGAGACCAGTCCTTGGAGAAGGAGATCATGCCTGGTAAAGGGGAGGGTCAAAGCAAAACAGGAACACTCCCAACAAGATGGACTGGCACAGTGGCAGCAGCAATGGACTCAAGTGTAACGAAGATTGTGAGGTTGTCACATGATCAGGCAGTGTTTGGTTCTGTTGTGCATAGGGTCACTGAGTAGGTACTGACGGAATGGTATCTAACAACAATAACACAGAACAAGGAGGAAAGTATTTTAGGAGATGTATGATTGGATTGCTCCTTAGAATCAACAATGGCAAGATTTCATCTCTCGTACTTCGGACATGTTGTCAGGAGAAACCAGCTCCTGGAAAGGGACATCATGTTTGGTACAGCGGAGGACCAACGAAAAAGAGGAAGCCCCCCAATAAGATAGATTGATACAGTGGCAACAACAATGGACTAACACATAACAATGGTTGTAACAATGGCACAGGATCCTGGCAGTGCTCCATTCTCTTGTGCATAGGATCATTAAGACTCGGAACCACTAACAACAAAAGGACTATTTTTACATTAAAGACTCAACTCAATAAAATTGGGTGACTGTAACACAAGAGCTAATACATCTTTCTAAGAAGTTATTATCTAATTATATCAAATCTGTTGTGAAATTAGTAAATACTCAATAGAAATAACTTTTTGCCAAGGAGGGAAGAACTTGGAGATTATAAATCATGGAAAATTCAAAAGGAATTTATATTTTATATCCTTAGCCTAGTGTGGTACTGTGGGTTAATGCATTGGACTGCAAAGTTGGTTTGAACCACAAGTTCAGTGGTTCAAATTTGCCAGTCACTCCTCAGAAACCCTATATGGGTCGCCATGGGTCGGAACCGACTTGACAACACTTACCAATAACAAGGAGCTCTGGTAGCGTAGTGGTTACGAATCGGGCTGCGAACCATAAGGTCAGCAGTTCGAAACTACCAGCGGTTCCGCGGGAGAAAGATGAGGCGTTCTGCTCCCGTAAAGATTAACAGCCTCGGAAACCCTGTGCAAGGTCGCTATGAGTCGGAACCGACTCCACGGCACATAACCACCACCACCACCACCAATAACAACAATAACAAAAAATCCTTAGCCAAGCTCACTCTCCACCCCGCCGCCCCATATTGAGCTGATTGTGTTTTCTTAGTTTAGAAAACATCCTATCAAATAAAAGCAGTATACAAGGTCAGCAGTTCAAACCCACCAGTTGCTCCTCATCTCCAAATTGGTCTTCATTCCAAACTGAGAATCCATTAGTTTAAGACCAGTTTAAACAAATCTCCTGGGTCAAGCTAATAATTACATGTGTTGATATATTAGAGCTCTTTTCTTTTTGTCTTCTAGCCTAGACGGTAAACTTTAATTCAAAATGTAGGTGATAATGTCAATACAAGGGATTAAGTAAGCAGACAATGCTACAGAAAAGTTAAACACAAAAAACTACCACGGTATAAATTGGCCTTGGAATAAATCTATTTGTAGATTGTCTACTGGTCTCACAGTATTGGGCAAATTTCTATCAAATACAAGAAAAGCCCTGGCATACTCAGAATGTAAACACCTTTAAAGAACTTTCCTGGTCTTACCTACCACTAGTCTATAGAAATCCTAACCCAAAATTTACATTGTCTTCCCTTCTCTTTCCTCTGTTTCTTTTTCTTTCTTTCTTTCTTTTTTTTTTTTTACCATTTCTTCTACTTCTTATGTAATTAAACAACTAATGGCTGCATCATTTTTTATATTGTTATTTTGAATTAATTTTTCATTTATGCATTTAAAAGATTTTATATTTTATAGCCTTATCCAAGTTCACTCCCCTACCCATATGGATCTAAATGATTGGTGTCTTATTAATTTAGAAAACATCCTATTAAATATTTAAGTCCTATCTACTCAACTAGTTCAACTCCTTGAAAATCAGAGCCTTAACTTTTTTTTCTTTATAGGCTACACAGCTCTAATATCAAGGTATGACACAGATTTGTTAAGTGTCTACAAGTCAATTCCAACTCATTGTGAACTTGTATAGGGTTTCCAAGGCTGTAAATCTTTGTGGGAACAGATAATGACACAAAGTAGGCACTAAATAAATATTTGTGGGTTGTTTGCCATCAAAAAGATGTATGAAATGTTGACTTGAGCTGAATTATTCACTCAATTAAACAAATATTTACTGAACACTTACTATGAACCATGAAAGATCAAATGGCTTAAACCCTCAGCATCACAAACAGATTCAATTGTTGTAGTTTTATTTAACACAGAAATACTGTCAGTAATTAAGGCAAATTAGGAAGAGAGTTCAAAGTGATTGGATAGCCACTGTGCACAAGTCACCAAGTGAAGAACTAAATGTACTTTAGCTTAATGGATGTTCTGAGTTTCTGAGATAATTGGAATGGGAACCCTTGGTTTCAGAAAAGGCTTGATTCTTCTATAGGTGCTTTCATACCTTTGCATCCTCCTAAATTGACTTACTTAACTTTTCCAGTCCACCATTGCATAGCCTTTGTTTGGTATCAGATCCTTGCTTTCTTCCAATATCCTAAAAATCAGATTGCTTTTTGTCTCCCTATTCTGGTTCTCTTGAATCTTAGACCCCAATGTTCTTAGCTGAGAGGTAGTTTTGTCTACTCTCCTACCTTGGTTTTGGGGATCCTAGCTCAAGCCACAAACTGATCTCCCTATTTGCCCAGCAATAAAGATTAAATTTAAAACACACCTAGTATTCTCTCATTTAGAGCAAGGTTTCAACTATTTGTAGCTGATTCCAAATTGGATTTACTCCCTGTAAAACAAATAAGCCAGAATGAATTACTTAGCTCTCTGAGTGACCCTAGCTGACCCCAGCCAAGCATCCACATCAAACAGGCTTTGTTGTCATTTTCAATATATAATTTAGCTTAATACAACAACCCAGGAAGCATGGGTCATTATCCCTACTTTATGGAGAATGAAATTGAAAAATTATATGTTCTTGTGGTTTTTGCAAATTTGGGGATCTAAAAACGTCTCAGGAAGTACACCTTGAGATTGTCCAAGGCATACTATATCATTATCCTCATTTTATAGAGGAGGAACTGAAGATCAGAGAAGAAATTTGCAGGAGGCCACTCAGAGCTGTGATTCACACCCAGGTCTCCACGACGCCAAACTCAAGCTCTTCTCTACTGCACCACGCCATCTCTCACAGACATCCACGCTAGTTAGGGAAAAGATTAGCAGTCAATTTGGAAAACACTTGGAAGATGTTGAGTTAAAAGGAAGAGACCTCTGCTTATATTGGGATTATGTTGATTTAGTGACTTCCTTCACCTCCTTCCAAATCCTTAGAAATACAGTCATTTATTCCTCTGGGTTATTTCATTGGCTCTGGTAATTCAAAGCTACAATGTAAAGGAGTTGACACAACAATAATAGTAAACAATCCATCTCTCTGCAAATTATTAGGCATCACATAATATTAAACACAAGAGACCAAATGATTACTATAGTTTAAGAAGGCATTCATTTAACATTTCATCTTTTTAAAATTTTATTCACCATCACATATTGGTTACAGTGCTCCAATAAAAACAACCAAAGAAAAATAAGACACTCCTATTCCTGGTGTGGTGCTTTGGTTCAGCACTGGACTGTAAACCACAAGGTCAGCAGTTCAAACCCACCAGGAAACTCTATATAGGGTCGCTATAGTTGGATCCTTGATGTCACTTAACAACAACAACAACCCTTAACATTGGTCTTTATTATGATATTAAGACTTTTACTCTAGAATGGCCATCTTACATGTTAATGTAAATCAGCACTAAAACCCAGATTACCAAGATTACATTGTTAATTTCATTTAATAAGAGCAATTTTGGGAAACATTAACATTTTATCCATTAGCAAAATTGAAGCAATATACTGGTACATGTGTCAAATAAGACTTAAACTTGTTTTGAATAACTGAGAATAGACGGCAACTAAAAGAAATATTTAAAAGTGGTTATACAAGAATAGTACTTTCTTTTTCTAGTCAGAAATTGGGCCCTGCTGTGGTGCTGTAGGGTACATACTAGGTTGCTAACCTCAAGGTGGGCAGTTCAAACCCACTAGCTGTTCCTTGGAAACCCTATACAGGGTCATTATGAGTCAGAACCTACTCAACGGCATTTAATAATGACAACAACAGCCAGAAATGACAGCAAATATTATTTTCCTAAATCTTAAGCAAGCTATTTGTGAGAGAACCATATTAATTAATTTTATTAATTGAAACAGCTCTACTTGCTGTATGAAATTTAATTTAAATATACCTTACCTCAACGTACCAAAATCTTCCTTAGCTACTAAATTGTTTTAAATGGGTCTCTCATAAACTTCTTGTTGTTGTTAAATACCATTGAGTCGCTTCCAACTCATAGCAACCCTGTATAGGATTTCTGAGGACAGGCTGGTGGATTTGAATTGCTGACTTTTGGGTTTGCAGTCCGATGCTTATCCTACAGCGCCACACCAGGACTCCTCTAAGAGAGCCATTTTTAAAAATGCCTTATCTGCTTGATAATTTTGCATGAATAGTAGGTGAAAAGAATCTAACTACCATGTAAACAAAAAGTAGCAGCTAGATTGCCTATTTGATGATTTTTCACTATGTTTGTGTTGGGAAGGAGTAATTAAGAAGGTTTGATTTCATTTTCTTTACTGATTTAGAGAGCAAAGTTCAGAATGTTCCCAAGCTCAGGTAATGTTTAGCTCAAACACCAAAAATTACATGAGGATAAAAGCCATTGTGAAATCAAGATCTAAATTCAGAAAAATGATACACATGAATCAAATTAAAGAAAAATACTTTGTCATTTTGGGAAACAAGTAATAAAAAAACTAGTACAAGAAAATTATGAATTTTAAAGTTGGGACATTGAAATATGTCCTGTTTGGTTTAAAATTTAATTTAAAAAAAAGACAAAAAAATATATATCAACTCTATGTTGCTATTGTTATTAGGTGTCATTGAGTTGATTCTGACTCATAGTGACCCTGTATAGGGTTTCCAAGGAGCGGCTTATAGAAGGGGAAAAATAAAGAAGCGCTATAACAATGCTGACAGTAACTGTATTTACTCATTCCAGCATCACTGTTTATTAACTGGAAAACCTTAGGCAAGTTATTTAACGTCTCTATGGCTCAGTTTCCTCATCTCTAAAAAGAAAGTACTACCGGCCTCATAGAAATGCTGTGAAGATCGATTAAATAAATAATACCTTCCCTGTAGTGAGTCATCAATAAATATTAACCACTAGTGTTATCCTTGTTATCATATATATATTTTTAAATCAGCATCTTTTCATCCAGATTGTAAGCCACAGGGACTTGAAGTAAGTATGCACAGGAATACTGAGCTGTAAATGCGAAGGAAAGGCCAAAGGCTGAATGAGCCACCTAGACTGATGACTCAGACAGGCAGCAACTCAGATTTCCAGACTGATTCAGTCCCTGGCTTCTAGCCTGAGACTGACAACCAGAATACCAATTAGGGCCAAGAGTGATGAGTTTTGTAACATGGTGCGTTATTCGTTAGGGATGTGAATCAGATCACTTACATCTCACATACAATACCAACAATGATCAACCAAGTTCAGATTCAAGCCAATGACACAGAGGTAAAATGCTTCATATCTAGTTAACTATTCTCCTGAACCATCTGCTTCTAAATTCTAAATTCTCAACTCACCAGTGCCAAGGGGCTAAACATAGCTACAGGATTTAAATTATAATCTGATCTGACAACACAGGTATCAAACAAGCCTTCTTTGGCCAAATAAGTAGAGTGGTGACAAATATCAGAGCAGTATATCCCCTTTATGGTATGTGTTATATGACAAGAAAATAAAAATTGAGTGTACTGGTAAATACCTTACTAGTTATATGATCTAAACAAGGATGTCAGCATAAATTGGTATTCAATTTATATTAGCAAAACTATTGTTAAGGTTAAGTGATTTAGAAGGAAAAAATTCTAGGCAAGTTAGATATCTTAATCTTTTCATGATTTTGACTTGTCTAGTAGACTTACATCAAGCGTATACAAACACCACATGAAATAAAATAAAGCTGATTTAGAGCTATTAAATAAATGATCATGTTGGTGAACTGGGGCAGATGTTAAATACAAAGAACAGTGGTGTTTTAAATCCTATTATATAAATGCTCTTAAGTGTTAACACTGTATTTGTAAAATGTTTTATTGATTTTTATTAGCTATTTCTCATCAGAGTCCTTTCAGTATATCTTTAATACTCATGTTTTATAGATGAAAATACTGACATACAGAAAGGATAATTAACTTGCTAGATTTGTATAGCAACTCAACACTGTCTTAAGAATTATTATTCACATATACCATTTAAAAAATGTTATTTATATTTTAGCTTCGGTAACTTTCATCCCTTTATATAGGAGGACATGATTTTAAGAATTTTCCATTGTTTTATATATATATATATTGTTGTTGTTGTTAAGTGCCGTCGAGTCGGTTTCGACCCATAGCGACCCTGAATAGGGTTTCCGAGGCTGTAAATCTTTACGGGAGCAGATCGCCTCATCTTTCTCCCGCGGAGCGGCTGGTAGTTTCGAACTGCTGACCTTCCGGTTCGCAGCCCGATTCGTAACCACTATGCTACCAGAGCTCCTTATATATATATATTGTCATTAATCTATCTCGGAATCAAATTCATACAAAGTATGAAACAGTTAAGCATAATTCTATTTTATTTCTGATAATAGATAATGTTGTTGTTAGATGCCATCAGTTTGATTCTGACACATAGCCATCCTATGTATAACAGAATAAGACACTGCCCAATCCCATACCATTCTGTTTTATTATTTGACCTACAATCTAACTTATTCTTATAAACACTGAAAAATATTTTGCTTTTTTAAGAAAGTGTAAGAGTAAATAAGTCCCTTAAATTTCTAATTTCTGATTAGACTCTAAAGTTATATTCTGTAATGAAGAACCAGTGGCAAAATGGTTAAGCATTTAGCAGTTAATCAAAAGGTTTCGGTTTAAACCCACCAGGCTCTCCTCAGAAGAAAAGACCTGGTAAGCTGATTCTATAAAGACTATTTATTATTGTTAAGTGCCATCAAACAGTCACCTATATATGGTTTCTAAGGAGTGATTCAGAAGAGACCATGGAATGAGGGATATCATTGCTGATGTCTGATGGATCTTGGCTGAAAGTAGAGAATATCAGAAAGATGTTTACCTGTGCTTTATTGACTACGCAAAGGTTTTTGATTGTGTGGATCATGACAAACTATGGACAACAGTGCGAAGTATGAGTATTCCAGAACACTTAATTGTGCTCATGAGGAATCTGTCCATGGACCAAGAGGCAGTTGTTAGAACAGAACATGGGAACATTGAGTGGTTTTAAATGAAGAAAGGTGTGTGACAGGGTTGTATTCTTTCACTATACTTATTCAACCTGTATGCTGAGGAAATAATCTGAGAAGCTGGCTTATATGAAGAAAAACGTGGCATCAGGATTAGAGGAAGACCCATAAACAAACTGCAATATGCAGATGATACAACCTTGCTTGCTGAAAACGAAGAGGAACTTAAAATATTTACCTACGAAGATCAAAGACCACAGCCTTCAGTATGGGTTGCACCTCAGCATAAAGAAGACAAAAATCCTCACCACTGGATCAATAAACAACATCCATGTAAATGGAGAAAAGATTGAATTTGTCAAAGACTTCATTTTGCTTAGATCAACCATCGACACCATGGAAGCAACAGTCAAGAAATTAAACAAAGTATTGCATTAGGCAAATCTGCTGCACAAGACCTCTTTAGAGCATTCAACAGCAAAGATGTCAGCTTAAGGACAAAGGTGTGCTAGACCCAAGCCATGATATATTTGGTAACCTCATATGCATGTGAAAGTTGTACAGTGAATAAGTAAGACAACAGAAGAATTGATGCATTTGAGTTATGGTATTGGAGTAGAATATTAAAAGTACCATGGACTGCCAGAAGAACAAATGAATCTGTGTTGGAAGAAGTACAGCCAGTCCTTGCATTATATTATAAAATAGACACTGAAGGGGGAGAGAAAGGAATAGCCAGAAACATCACCATAGAAAGCTCGTAAGTCTGTCTTCTGCCTATAACTGATTGGAATACCTAAAATGGGGCTACAACGTGCCCAGTGAAGGAGGCTTCCTGCAGAGCTTCTGCATTACATAAGACTATATATAGGTGGAAGCCTGAACCACATCCAGATCTTAATAGATGGGAAATTTCCACTTGAAAGGACAAGCAGACCAGCCTGGAGCGGTTAGAAGAACAGAAGATACTTCTTGAAAGAAAGACCTACAGGAAAAATGCAGAACAATATAGGCAGACTGACTGTTACTATAAGAACAAGCAAGTTGCTTGCCCAGGAGACATCAAGGTAAGTGGTCGGGTCCTCTCAGTGTAAACCCCCTTCTGAAACTAAGACTCAATGGGAATACACACTTTGATTGGTGACCACGCTCATCACCGATAAGGGGAAGTGAGGGAAAAACAGCAATGAAGCTGTGAGCTAAGCCCTACAATGTTCAATAGGCTCCTGTGAACAGGGGTGGAGACCTGGTTGGCCAGCAGTGTGGCAAAATCTGGGGACTCCTGGGCCCAGAGTCAGTGACATAGTCACAGAGGACTAGAGTGGAGAGTGAAGCATCCAGCTGATAAGAAGAGAGGGCATATACACAAGAACACCCACACTTGCAGATAATACCCACTTGACCTGGCTTCAGTGACTGGATGATCAGAGCTCAACCAGAAGAAGAGGAAAAAAAGAGTAATCTGATACAGTTTGATGAATTTGACCTATACCTATGGATGCAGTGGCTCAAAAGAGGGAACAAATCCTTACAGCAAGGATCATTCCCACCCCCTCCATACACAGAGTAGACAGGGATGGGCAACTTGGACATTAGCTACCCAAAATGGGGGCGGGGGAGGCTACAAAGGCAAGAAGTGACTGGCTGGCAAGCTTTCAAGAGGGAACCTAGATTCAGAGGGCGTGAAGGAAGGTAGAATCTCCACTGAGTAGTATCCAATCTGTCTAGGTGGGGCTGATGAAGTGAAATGTGGATGGAGTCTCTTGTGATACAATAGTGAATAATTGTTATCAGGACTGATTGTGAGGGTTGGAAATGTAAAGGTAGATGTTTTGTAGCAAGGAGAGGAGTGATTAACTTTGCAGTCTAGGAGCGGAGGTCCCTGAGTAGAGCGGAGAGTGGGACCCTACCCAGAGAAGCAGTGATGCCTGAGATGGAGGCAGAGACGATGATGTGGAGAGATGGAGCAGTTGGGGACTATAGACACAGAGACGGAGAGGGACTGTGTGCTGATGACCGGGGAGCAACCAACCCTTTGGTTGGTTGATGATGCATGGAGGGGACTATAACCATGACAATGAAATGATATATGATAGGATGAATGTAAAATTAATGTTCTTCCATGTAAACTATCACATAATTCACAATAAAACATTAAAATAAATTAAAAAAAAAAAAAAAAAAAGAAGTACAGCCAGAATGCTCCTTGAAAGCCAGGATGGCCAGGCTTTATCTCTCATACTTTGGACATATTATCAGGAGGGACCAGTCCTTGGAGAAGGATATCATGTTTGGTAAAGTGGAGGGTCAGAGAAAAAGAGGAAGAACCCCAACTAGATGGATTGGCACAGTGGCAGCAGAAATGGGCTCACAAGTGAAGCAAAGATTGTGAGGTGGGTACAGGATCAGGCAGTGTTTGGTTGTGTTTTGCATAGTGTCGCTATGCATTGTTATCAACTTGATGGCACCTAAGAAGATCAACAAAATATAATCATAAATATAGTAGTGCATACTGGGGGCAAAGTTATGAAAACTTCTTAGATATAACCAAACGACTTGAGGGAATGAGTCATGGGGACTGGGGGCTCAGGACCTTGGTCTCTAAGGACACGAAGGTCAATTTGGCATAACATAGTCCACAAAGACAATGTTCTTCATTCTACTTTGGTGGGTAGTGACTGAGATCTTAAATGCTTGTGAGCACTCATCTCACTCTCCATCTCTAAATAAGAGCAAAGCAAATCAAAGACTCAAGGAAACAGTTAGTCCAAAGGACTTGTGGGCCATGGCAACCCCATTATCCATGACACTGAGACCAGAAAAATTAAAAGGTGTCTAGCTACCACTGCTCTGAAAGGGATCACAATAGGAGGTCCTGGGTAGAGGGGGAGAAAATTGTGGAGCAAAACTCAAAATCATAAAAAGGAGCAGGCATACTGGCCTGATAGAGACTGCTGAAACCGCTTCAGAGCTAGAACTAAACACATCCTGTGGATAAACTTCAGCCAAACAGTAGAGCCAAAAGGTGAACAATAATACCAGGGAGGTAAGTTATTCCTTAGAACAATCAACCATATAAGATCAAAATGACAGCATTTACCTAGGAATTAGCCTCAGAATCACCACTCATGTCAGTTTGTCCTACCATGGTAGCTTGTGTGTTAATATGATGCTGCAAGCTATGCCACCTGTATTTTAAATACCAGCAGGGTCACCCTCGTAGCATAGTGGATTGTAAGATGGGCTGCTAACTGCAAGGTCAGTAGTTTGAATCTACCAGACTCTGTGGGGAAAAAATGAGGCTTTCTGTTCCATAAAGATTTACAGCCTCAGAAACCTCGTACAGGATCATTATGAATCAGAACCGACTTAATAGTGCACAACCACTGCCACAGGGTCACTCATGATGGACAGATTTCAGCAGAGCTTCCAGACTTAAACTAGGAAGAAGGAGAGGCAGACCTCTTTTGAAAGGTTAAACATTGAAAACCTTATGAATAGGAGAGAAAAATTGCCTGATATAGTACCAGAAGATCAGTTTCTCAGGTTGGAAGTCACTCAAAATACCACTGAGGAAGAGCTACTTCCTCAAAATTGAGTTTATCTTCATGTTGTGGATGGAGCAGAGGTTTTAGATCCTTAATTTGCTGCTGGACTACAGCTTGAGATGAAAAGAAACAGCTGCAAATATGCATTAATAATATTTGTAATGTGAAATGTACAAAGTATGAAAATAGGAAAATTAGAAGTTATCAAAAATTAAATGGAGTACATAAAGATCAATATCTTAGGTATTAGTGAGCTGAAATGAATTTATTGCCATTTTGAATCTGATTATCATGATTTACTTTCTATGACAAATTGAAGAGCAATGGTGTTACATTCATCATCAAAAAGAGAATTTCAAGATCTATCTTGAAGTACAATGCTGTCTGTGATTTGATAATATCCATATGCCTACAAGAAAGACCAGTTAATACAACTATTATTCAAATTTATACACCAACCACTAAAGCCAATGGTGTGGAAGCTGAAGAATAAAGCATGTAATTAAGGTGCACTGATAATTACTAGTGATTGGAATTCAAAAGTTAAAAGCAAAGAGGAAATATCAGTAGTTGGAAATGTGGCCTTGGTTATAGAAATGATGCTGGAGATCACATGACTGAATTTTGCAAGACCAACAACAATTGCAAACATCTTTTTCAATGATTTAAGCAGCAAATACATACATGGGCCTTGCCAGGTGGAACATACAGGAATCAAATCGGCTACATATGTAGAAAGAGGTGATAGAAAAACTCAATATCATCAGCTAAAACAGGGCCAGGTGCCAACTGGGAAATAGACCATCAATTGCTCCTATACCAGTTCAGGTTGAAGCTGAAGAAAATTAAAACAAGTCTATGAGAACGAAGATATAATCTTGAATGTATGACAACTGAATTTAAAGACCACCTCAAGAATAGACTTGATACATTAGACATAATGACCAAAAATCAGAGGAATTGTGGGATGACATTAAGAAATTCATACATGAAGTAAGCAAAGGGTCTTTGAAAAGGCAGGCAGGAAAGAAAGACCAAATTAGATGTCAAAAGAGATTCTGAAACTTACTCTTAAAAAAGAGAAGTTAAAGTGACTGGAAGAAATAAAGTAAAAGAGCTGAACAGAAAATTTCAAAGGCCTGCTAGAGAAGACAAAGTCAAGTATTATACAGTGACATGTGCAAAGACCTGGATTTAGAAAATCAAAAGGGAAGAACATGCTCAGCATTTCTCAAGTTGAAAAACCTAAAAAAAATTAAAGCCTCATTGAAGGCTTTAACATTGAAGGATTCTATGGACTGAGGCGCGCGCCAGATCCAAGCCCTGGTATTTTCAAAAGCTTCATATGCATGTGAAAGTTGGACAATGAATAAGGAAGAGCACAGAAGAATTGGTGCATTTGAGTTATGGTGTTGGAGAAGAATATTAAAAGTACCATGAACTGCCAGAAGAACAAACAGATCTGTGTTGGAAGAAATAGAGCCAGAATGCTCCTTAGAAGCAGCATGGTAAGACTTCATCTCTCGTACTTTGTACATATTATTTCCCAATCCCTGGAAAAGGACATCATGCTTGGTAAAGTGGAGAGTCAGCAGAAAAGAAAAAGATACCCAACGAAACGAAATGGAGAGGCATAGTGCCAGCAGCACAGATTCAAGAGCAACAATGATTGTGAGGATGGCGCAGGATCTGGGTGGTGTTGCAAAAAAAAAGTATTAAAACAAATTCTAAAATGTGATAATATGTAAAGCACTTTAAAACCTAAATGTTGTATATAAAATACAACATCTTAAAAGTGCTAAGTATGAAATAATTCCATATTACAAGAAACACGTGGAAGCATCAACAAAGCACCCACAAAACACTGCAATTTAAACTAGAAACTCAACATACAATGAATGTAAAGGAAACTTAAGAGAAGGACAATTAGCATTCCCACGCATTTATAAGGATATTCATAAGAACTATTCATAATAACATGGAAAGATAATGATAATATATAAAATTTTATTTTAAAAAACTATTTCAGAACAGTATTTATAATGACCCCATTATGTTTCTCAATATTATGGAATGTAATATTCAATATGTCAAATGGTATCTAATCTAGGTAGTGGAATTATGGAAGATTTTTCTCTCGTATTTTCTTACTGGTATTCTAAAACAAGTAAAAGCATCTAACAAAGATGTATCATTTTTGTAAAAAGGAAACAAATAGTACAAATTCACCCTTCAGTTAAAAAAAAAAAAAGACTTAAAAAAGGACCAAAAAACAAACCTGTTGCTGTTTAGTCAATTCTAACTAATGGTGACTCCATGTGTGCCTGAGGAGAGCTGGTCCTAGTTAGGTCTTTCTTCTCCAGGGCTCCCGTGTGGGTTCAAACCACCACACTTTAGGTTAGCAGATGAGTGCAAATCTCTTGTGCCACCCAAGGGCCTGAAGATCACTGGAAGTAGGAAATAAAAAACAAGCTTGATCTGAAGTCTAATTCATAGCATGCCTATATCTATAGGCCACCACTTGTCTGTCAGTTTGTCATACTGTGGTAGCTTGTAAGTTGCTGTGATTCTGAAAGCTATGCCACCGGTATTTTAAATACCAGCAGGGTCACCCATGATAGACAGGTTTCAGATGAGCTTCCAGACGATGACAGACTAGGAAGAAGGGGTGACAAACTAATTCCGAATATTTAGTCACCAAAAACCTTATGAATAGCAGAGAAACACTGTCAGATACAGTGCTGGGAAATGAGCTCCTCAGGTTGGAAGGAGCTCAAAATGCTACTGGGGAAGAGCTGCCTCCTCAAATTACAGTTGACCGTGATGCTGCAAATGGAGTAAAGCCCATGGGAGAAAAGCCTGCAGGACCTTCATTTGCTGATGGGCCACAACTCAAAATGAAGAGAAACAGCTGTAAACATCCATTAATAATCAGAACATGGAATGTATGAAGTATGAATCTAGGAAAATTAGAAATTGTGAAAAATGAAATGGAACGCATAAAAATCATCTCAAGCTAGGGGAATTGAAGAAAAAGTTCAAGCCTCAATTTTCGTTATTGAAGGATTCTCTGAGCAAATTATTGAATGATGCAGAAGGCATCAAGAGAAGATGTAAGGAATACAGAGTCACTGTACCAAAAGGAAATGGCTGATGTTCAACTGTTTCAAGAGGTAGCATATGATCAAGAGCCAATGATACTGAAGGAGGAAGTCCAAGGTACATTGAAGGAGTTGGCAAAGAACAAGGCACCAGGAATTGATGGAATAAAAATTGAAATCTTTCAAGTAAGTGAGGCGGCACAGGAGGCACGCACTCATCTCTGCCAGGACATTTGAAAGACTTCTGGCTGACTGATTGGAAGAGATCCATATTTGTGCCCATTCCAAAGAGAGGTGACCCAACAGAATGCAGAAATCATCGGACAGTATCTTTGATATCCCATTGGAATACAGTTTTACCAAAGATAATACAAAAATGGCTGCAAGCATACATTGACAGAGAACTTCCAGAGGTTCAAGCCAGATTCAGAAGGGGCTGTGGAATGAAGGATATCATTGCTGATGTCTGATGGATCTTGGCTGAAAGCACAGAATATCAGAAAGAAGTTTACCTGTACTTTGTTGACTACGCAAAGGCTTTCGATTGTGTGGATCATGACAAGCTATGGACATTATAAAGTGTGAGTATTCTGGGACACTTAATTGTTCTCATGAGGAATCTGTCCATGGACCAAGAAGCAGTTGTTCGAACAGAACGTGGGAACGCTGAATGGTTTAAAATTAAGAAAGGTGTG
>NW_006408538.1:11568224-11569797 GCF_000296735.1 Chrysochloris asiatica | reverse complement strand
AGATGGATTGGTAAAGTGGCTGCATCAATGGGCGAAAGCATGGCAACAGTGGTGAGGTTGGCCCAGGACCGGGCAGTGTTTTGTTCTGATGTGCAATAGGGTCGCTATGAGTCGGAACCGACTCAATGGCACCTAACAACAACAACATGGACAATTTTGACTCCTGGTATGGCACGGTAGTGTAAGCACTGGACTGCTAACCAAAAGCTCAGCATTTTAAACCCACCAGCTGCTCCTTGGAAACCGTATACAGAGTTGTTGTAAGTCAGAGACAACTCTAAGGCACTTAACAACAACAACAAATTGCCGGTTTAGTTTAGTATGAGACTTGGCAGAAGGAATAAAACAAAACTACTTTCCCATATTTCATATTTTTAACAGCTAAATTAGAACTTTCCAACTTCTAATACCTTTTAAAGATCCTTTAAAATACAGCAGCAAAGTAGTTCATATACTATTCAAAAGTATGGCTGATTTATTTAAAAGAAAAATAAAGACTTTAAAGATTTGTGTATACCGCTCTAAGACTGAAACTCAAATGGAACATATGAGCAGGCATGTAAGCTTGCTGACGACCACATTGGTGTACTGATGAGTGGAAGAGGGGGAAGGGCAGCAATGAAGAAATCGGCTGAGTTTAACCATGTTCCACAGACTCCCATTGACCTGGAGATGAGAGAAGAGGAAGGGGTGGTTGGTTCAAAGTGTGGTGAGACCTGGGGACACCTGAGCCCATGGACAAGGACATAGCCACAGAGGGCTAGAGCTGAGAGTGAACTATCAGCTGATATGAAGATGCACAAGAACACCCAAACTTGCAGACAGTACCCATTGACCTAAACTCAATGGCTTGATAATCAGAACTTAACTAGAGGAAGATTAAAAAAAAAAAAAGCACAACAATTTTTGATAATCGAAATGAGGGTAAATTGCTATAATGTGATGAACTTGACCTATACTCAGGGAGGTAGTAACTCTAAATACCAAGAGAGGGAAGGTGTCTACACATCAAGTATCAATGCTATCCCCTCTGTACACAGGACAGATAGGGATGGGCAACTTAGACATTGGCTACCTAAAATGAGAGGGCGATAAAGGCACAAGGTGACTGGCTAACAAGGTTTTAAGGGGGAGTTTAGCTTAATAGTGTGTGTGTGGGGAAAAAGAGTTCCCACTGAATAGTTTTCATCTTGTTTAGATGGGTCTGGTAAAAGATTCTCATGATTCAATAAGGAGTAACTGTTATCATGACTTATTGCGACTATCACAATTGTAAAGGTAGAAGTTTTATAACAAAAACAGAGTAGGTAATCTTATAGTCCAGAAACAGAGGCCCCTAGGACCATCAAGGGAAAAGAGCACAAGCGGAATGCAAGACCTTATCCAGAGAAGCAGTGACACCAGAAATGGAGGCAGAGATGGGAACATGGAGAGAGGGAATGGCTGAGGATTCTAGATTCATGGGACAAGAGGGTCTAAGAGCTGGCGACCAGGAAGCAGACTTTCAGAATGTGCCCTTTGGTGGTATAAATTATTATTTATGCCTGGGTGTTTAAAAAACAACAAAACCTAA
>NW_006408538.1:11560683-11568124 GCF_000296735.1 Chrysochloris asiatica | reverse complement strand
AGTGCAGCCAGAGTGCTCCTTGGAGGCCAAGATGGCCAAACTTTGTCTCTCATACTTTGGACATATTGTCAGGAGGGACCAGTTGCTAGAGAAGGATAGCATGTTTGGTAAGGTGGAGGGTCAGAGAAAAAGAGGAAGAGCCCCAGCAAGATGGATTGGCAAAGTGGCAGCATCAATGGGCTCAAGCGTGGCAACAGTAACGAGGATGGCCCAGGATTGGGCAGTGTTTCGTTCTGTTGTACATAGGGTCGCTATGTGTTGGTAGCGATCGGTTGCAACTTGATGGGACCAAACAACAACAACAACATCTATAGCATCAATATGTTTGCTATAGATATAGGCATACTGTAAATTATGTTTGCAGTTAATATTCCAACAAAGGAGGTTTCTATTCTCTCTTGCTTTCTTTTAAGTTTTAAAAAAGAACACATTTTTGTGTTGGTAGATGTTTTGGTGTGTATGTTTTCACCACACTCAAAAGAAAAACCGCACACTGTATGGCATCACAAATATGAAACATACAGAATAATCAAATCTACAGACACAAAGTTTATTGGAGCCCTGATGACACAGTGGTCAAAACGCTTGGTTGCTAATTGAAATGTCTGCAGTTGGAACTCACCAGTTGCTTCAGGGGAGAAAGCTGAGGCAGTCAGTCTACTTCCATAAAGATTATAGCCTTGGAAACGCTAGAGGCAGTTCCACTCTGTCCTAGGGGGTCAAGATACGTCAAGGTCGCCTTGAAGGCAGTGTGTAAGGGCTGGCTATGAGTTTGTTTTTGGTTTTGCTGGGGTGGTGACATTGGTTACACAATTCTGTAAATATACTATAAACCACTTTAATAGGTGAATTATACGGTGTATGAATTACATTTCTATCATCAGTAGCTTTCTAGTTGATTCCAACTCATAGGGACCCCACCCATGTGTGCATACAGTTTTCAACTGTAGAGCATGAAATCTGAAAGCATTTTGCCTGCAAACAACTCCAGCCAGGCAGAGCTTAATTCTGTCTTGTGCCTATGATTAAGTGTTCAGATGCTAATTTTTCTGGAATACCTCATGTATCTCTCACAGCCAAGCTACCATAGTTAGAAGCAGAGTATATTTAAAAGTGGGTTTGGAGCCACTTCCCTCAGCCGGTCCTCACAGGCATATTCCTGGACTCACCCCTTAATGGTCACCTGGTTTTCATGTATACCGGAGAGCCTCAGAGAGAACTTGTAAGCTTTTCTATTGGCAATAGTCTCTTCCCTGCTTCCTAAGGCTCTGATGCGTATGTGACCATTGCTGCCCTCAGTCAAGGTTAAGTGAAGAGATTCTTTTGTTCTCTGTGCCCTATAAAAGGACACGGGGTGAAGGTAAAACTTTGGGAATTCATCATGGCAACTATGATTTCCTTTACCCAGGTGATCTATGTTTGTCTTTATCTTGTTGTTATTCCTCTTTAAGACTTAATATTAAGAGTCTCTGTATCACAAGACGGTTTGAACCTTAGAAACCTCATACAGGATAGCTATGAGTAGGAACCGACTTGACACTTATCAATAACAATATAGTATTTATAGGTGACCTGGTGTGCTGCTGTAGGATAAGCATTGGACTACTAACCACAAGGAGTCCTGGTGTGGCACTGTGGGTTAATGTGCCAGACTGCAAAGCCATTTGAACTGCAAGATCGTATGTTCAAGCTCACCAGTCACTCTTTGGAAACTCTATATAGGGTCACTATGGGTCGGAACCAACTCAAAGACACTTAACAACAACACTAACCACAAGGCTAGTAGTTCAAACCCATCAACTGCTCCATGGAAACCCTATATAGGGTTACTATGAGTCTGAACTAACTCAACAACACTAAATACATAAAACATTTTTATCTTTGAAGACGGGGTCTCTTTTCTCCCCTAGAATACAAGGAAAGCAGATCACCAGACTTTTCCTTAAAAGCAGCTCTTGTTGTATTCGAACTGCCAACCTTTTGGTTAGTAGTCAAGCACTTAAGCATTTGTGCCATTCAGGAACTCCTGTAGCTCAAGAAATTTGTGATTTTTCACTGATCTGAATTTCTGCCACCCAATTTCACATGTGCAGCTCAATCCTGTGAGATACCCTCTTATTAGCACGTCAGGATTTCACAATTAATAAGGAGTTGTCATTTTAGAATGTTATGCCAACTCCACTGCTGGCCAGTCAATTCCTACAGAGTGAACCTAGAAAATAAGGCAGAACTGTCCCATAAGGTTTCCAAGGCTATAGATCTTTGCTGAAGCAGACTACCTCGTTTTTCTTCCACTGAGAGAATGGTGGATTTGAACAGCCAACTTTTGGGTTAGCAGCCCAACACTTTGCCCAATGCACCATCTGGGCTCCTTTCAAAATACAATAAAACCAAATCAAACCCACTGCCATCAAGTTGATTCCGACTCACAGCAATCCAAGGCAGTAAATCTTTATGAAGCAAAAAGCTTCATTTCATCTTTGTCTCCAGGAACAGCTGGTGGGTTTGAACTGTCAACCTGTATTTAGTTGTTCAGTGTTTATCCTACAGCACCACCAAACTCCTTCAAAATACAATGTTGCTATTTTGTTGCTAAGTGCCATGGAGTCGAATACGACTCATAGTGACCCTGTACCCTGGTAAAGGGTTTCCCAGGAACAGCTGGTAAATTGGAACTACTGGATAATATAAAAATAAATTCCAGCAATTCCGATCCTATAGGACAGAGTAGAACTTCCCTATAGGGTCTCTGATCCTATAATCTTTATAGATATAGATTGGCACATTCTGAGGAGTAGCTGGTGGATTCAAACCACCCACCAGAGTTAATTCTATTAGCAGGTGAGTGCTTAACCATTTGCACCACACTTTAGTGTGCCCAGATTCACTAAAATGAAAGTGTATGGTTCAGATGAATATCCCCAGTACGAACAGATATAAGAATACTTTTATCACTTTCTTAATCATTAGATTCCTGGAGGCATCTTTCTGGGCAATATTAAAAATTTCAACTGTCAGGACATCCCATTAAGAAATCTCTTTCTTTGCCTCCTAAGGTGATTTCTGAGGAGGGACCTTACCTGGAACAAACGGCTATGGAACTCCAAAGGCTAAAGAAGGTCCGGTCAGGGTTCTTGGCCCCTCACCTCACTTATTGGGGGTAGGGGAGGCAACCTCGGCTTTCCCTTTCTGGGCTTGCCCATCCTGCTAATTTTAGACTGCTTCCTCATGCTGCTGCCTGGGTATCAGAGCATGTGGCTCCCCTGGAGAAGCTATTTTCTCCTATGAGCCTAACTTGTTTGTTTCCAACTTCTCTCCCTTCTCCACCCCTCCCTTCCTCTGCGAGGTTGTCCTATTTCATAGTAAGAAAGTTTCTTTCAGAATTATGCTTACTCTGATCTATGTTTATTCTTGCATCTAGAGACCAAAGCTAATTTTGTACAATAGATTTTAGTTGTAACTTCTAGTAGCCAGATTTTATTATTATTTTCCTTACAAATAATGTGATTCCTACTATAGGAGTCCTGGTGTGATGCTGTCTGTGGGTTAATGCACTAGACTGCAAGGTCAGTTTTAACCACAAGATCAGAAGTTCAAGCTCGCCAGCCATTCCTTGGAAACCTTAAATGGGATAGCTATGAGTAGGATGCGATTTGACAGCACTTAATAACAACAACTATAGATATTTTTCTAGGTCATACCATAGGTAACAGGTAAACAATGATGAACAAAACAGACCTGTATTTCACTGATTAAATCTTGAGAACAAACATTTACTAAGCTTCTGCTCTGGTATGTGCTCTTTTGAGTCCTGAGAGTATGAAAATCACTAAGTAAAGCCCTTGTTCTCAAAGAACTCACAAAATATTTCAAGAAACATAGAGATGCAAAGAAGCAAGTAAGTAAAAGGCTCTCCTCACCTGCTGGAAGGTAGATGCATGTTAGCATCAGTGACTGGGAGGGCAACATGCAACAAGAGGGAGGGTGGCAGAATGATGAAGACAGGTGAAGACACAAGTATGTATGGGCTAAAGGGGACAGAGGTAAATAGTGACATACACACAACTTTGGAACAACAGTGCTCTATGTGTAGATACATGGATTGAGACATAGAGAAATGGGTAAATGAAGTTGTTAAGTTCCCTCAAGGTAGTTCATATCGACCCTGTATAGGATTTCCAAGGAAGGGCTGGTGAGTTGAACCACCATGACCTTGTGGTTTAAACCAACTTTGCGGTCCAGTGCTTTATCTCACAGCGCCACAAGGGAGGAAGAGTGGGATGTAATTGACTCCATACAGTGGGAATCTCTTGTGGTGGCATTTCAGATAATTATTTGGTTCTTCATGTTTTACTGACTTATTTAACAAATTAAAAATAAGCATTAATATTTTAAAACAAAATCTATTTTAATTTAGAAAAATGGGAGTGCTTTAAACAAATTTAAATTTAAAACAGAAGTTTTACATTACTTTAAAAAAAACAACTCTCCATTTGTAACTAAATTAGAGGATGATTAGACATTTCACCCTTATCACAGATTAACTTAGTATATAATTATATTCTGATTATGTAATTCTTTAAAAATAAAAACATGTTCTCAACACCAAGAATACTGCTAACATCTACCATTCCATAGGATTTCTCTTTTATCGTCAGCATGGTCAGAGCCTGTGTATGGGAGCAGTTTGAAAGCTGCTCATTGGAAGTTAGCTTAGTGGACAACAAATGCTTCCTCTTCAAGACTGAACAGTAAAATTGTAAGTTGAAAGTGAACAGCAACAAAATTTCAATTTATTTCTAAAGATCCCTATAATTACAAAAATAATTCTTCTTCTTTGGCTACTTTTTTTTTCTTTAATCAGCAGCTTGGCACTTTCCTTAGGCAAGCCCACCTTTCATTTTAATATGGTTAAATTGGACCACAAGGTTGGTTTGAATCATAGGGTTGGCAGTTCAAACTCACCAGCCGCTCCTTGGAAACCCTATACAGAGTAATTATGAGTCAGAATCGACTCAACGGCACTTAACAACAACAAATTATATTTAGGAAATGAGGAGAGGGAAAATATAATTTGTCTTCTCGGACTACATTGTCCTTCCTAGTCACTACTGCTTAAAGGCTCCTCCAGGTTTCCAGATCTTACATTGAGACTTTAAGAACACGTTTTTCATACTCAAATGAAACTCTGTCCATACAGTGTCAGTTTATGACTGTTACGGCAAACTTTTTCATTTTCACAAAAGAATCTGAGTAGCAGTACATATATATATATATTTTAAAGTTTGTAATCACTGTAGGTAAAAAGTATCTGCGTGCTGAGGGCAACTACCAAGTGGTTCTAGAATAGTACAATAAACAGGTGTTTTGAAGGTTCTCCCACACCCAATCCCAAGCTTTTCCTTTTATTCACCTTTGTGGTTCTGTGTGCTTTTCTTATAAAATTTTTAACACTTAATTAAAAATCTGAAATATTTTGTCAACTCCCCTTGTTGTTGTTAGGTGCCGTGGAGTTGGTTCCAACTCACAGAGACCCTACCCTACATACAACAGAATAAAACACTGCCTGGTTCTTTACCTCCTCACTATTGTTATGTTTGAGCCCACTGTTGCAGCATTGTATCAATCCATCTTCGTTGTTTTTTAAAAGTTATTGTGAATTGACTAAAAGTTTACAAAGCAGATCATCAGTTTTACATTCAACAAATCATACTTCGTTTCATCTCAATGATTGTAATTCCCTCCATGCAACAACAGTTATCCCACTTCCTCCCGTGATTCCTATTTGCATTCCACCCACCTTTCCATTCCTTCTCAACTTTGTTCTTAGGGAAATGTTGCCCTTTTGATTTTGAGTGATACACCATTCCAGGGTGAGCATCTTATTAGTGGTGTCCCTATATGCCTATCTACTGCTTAGCTGAAAATTGGGCCATGAGAGTTGAGTTACTTTCCAGACCTGAAGGGTGGTTGAGGGCCATAGTCTCTGGTTCCTCCAGTCTCTAACCAGTAAACCCAGTTCTTTTTTTGTTTTGAATGTTTTGAGTTTTGTTCCAAATTACTTTGAAAAAATTTTTTTCTTCTCCCACTCTTATCTGGGACCCTCTAATGTAAGCCCTTTCAGAGCAGTTGGTAGTAGTAGTTGTGCACGGTCTAGTTTTCTGGTGTTAGAGTTTGGGGAGGCTGATGATCACATATTCCATTAGTCCATTGGACTATTTGATTCCGAGCCTCTTCAATTTTTATCACTCTTCTTTCTTACATGGAGAGATCAACAGAGGCACCTAAGATGGCCCCTCATAAGTTTTCAAGATCCCAGATACAAAGTAGGATGTAGAACATTGACTATGTTGTGCCCATTGACTATGTGGTGTCCCCTGAGACTATGGTCCTGAGCTCCCAGGCCCATCAACTCATTGCCTTAAGATGTTTGATGCTATCTAGGAAGTTCTCATCTTTTTGCCTGTTGGATGGTATGGTGCTTCAGGATCAACACTGGACTTTGAACCACAAGGATGGTAGTTTAAACCCACCAGCTGCTCCTCAGAAACCCTATACAGGGTTGCTATGAGTCAGAACTGACTCAATGGCACTTATCAAATGCTTCACCACATTCATAGTTGTGTTTTCAGGAAAGGTAAATACTCATGTACAAATATTCTCTTTCAAACTCTTATGTATTTGTGGTATATATATATATCCCACGTCTCTTCTTTACTCATTCAGCCTATGTCTCAATCCATTTATCTAGGCACAGAACAATGTTGTTCCAAGGTCGTGCATGTATCACTATTCACCTCTATTCCTTTTAGCCCATGCATATTACTGTGTGTCTTCACCTGTCTTCATCATACTTCAGCCACCCTCCCTCTTGTTACATATTGCCCTCCCCATCACCCAAGCTAATATGTGTCTACCATCTAACCAGTGAATTACTCTCTTCCCTTCCACCTCTGGTAACCCTCAATGAATGCTTTAGTACAAAAACCTTTTCTTAAGTTTTTACAATAGTGATCTCATACACTATTTTCCCTTTTGTGGTTGACCAATTTCACTCAACAAGTTTCCTCCAGATTCACCCTTGCTATGAGGTGTTTCACAGATTCATTATTCTTCTTCAACGTTGCGAAGTATTTCACTGTGCATATATACCAAAGGTTTTTTTATTCATTCTTCTACTGATGGACACTTAGACTGTCTCCATTCCTTGCTATTGTGACTAGTGCTATTTTGAACATCAGTGAATCCATCTCTTTGTAAGATGCTCAGCAAAGCTGTTTCCCTTATAACATTACTTTGAAAATAATAATTCAGTTGATAAATATATTCATGTTGTTGTTGTTGTTGTCAGGTGCCATCGAGTCGGAACCGACTCATAGCGACCCCATGCACAGCAGAACGAAACAATGCTGGATCCTGGGCCAACCTCACCACCGCTGCC
>NW_006408538.1:11534788-11557224 GCF_000296735.1 Chrysochloris asiatica | reverse complement strand
GGGTGTTTAAAAAACAACAAAACCTAATATGAATAGAGAGAAATACTGTTAACTGATGGTACATGGAGGGGATTATAATCATTGTAATGAAACAAGGTATATGATTTGTTGAATGTAAAACTGATGATCTGCCCTGTAAACTTTCAATCCACTATAAAAACCTTAAAAAGAAAAAAAAAAAAAGGTTTGTGTACATACAGATCTCACACTTCCTATTGTATTACTTTGGTGATGTTCACTATTAATTAGAAATAGTGGAATCTTCATCTTATGATTGCTGTAGGATAAAGTGCATTTTAAAGCCTCAGCTATCATAGTTACATTTTCATTTTTAAAAAGTATACTGATACACACACACACACTCACACACACACAAAACAACATTTTGAGCACTTTGTTGAGAAAGAGTTAGTAATGGGAATAACTGCACAGTGACTTCAAATGCATGAAGACATCCCCACTTACTGGTCAAGGGTCACATTACATGGGGTTTTTCAAACTTATGCCTGTTTCAATGTCCACAGAATTAATATGTGCTGTTGTTGTTAAGTGCCGTTGAGTCGATTCCGACCCATAGTGACACTGTATAGGGTTTCCGAGGAGCAGCTGGTGAGCTTGAACAGCCAACCTTGCAGTTCAAACGGCTTTGTAGTCTGGCGCATTTACCTACAGCCCCACACCAGGATGCTGAATTAATATAATTAAGGAAGGGAAATCCAACACAAAGAAACCAGTGATTTTTAAAAAAAGAACATTTAAAAAAATGTTTATGGTATTCATAATATAAATATTACTAGTATTTCGCAGGGGACTACCAAAAAGAAATTGATGCCAGAAGGTAAATTTGGAGCAGGAAAAGAGGTTGGGGATAATTGCAAAGGTGTAAATTGAGAAGGATTTCTATAATAACTATCCAGAATTTTTATTATGTTTGAGATTAAATGGCATGTTGTTGTTAAGTACTGTTGAGTCCCTTCCAATTTACAGTGACTGTTTCCAAGGCTGTAAATCTTTGCAGGAGCAGAATGCCTCATCTTTCTCCCATGTAACAACTAGTGGGCTCGAACCACTGGCTGTGCGACTTCCAGTCCAGTGCTTACTTTATAGAACCACCATGCTCCCATAAATAGCATATTGTTGTTGTTGTCAAGTGCCGTTGAATCAATTCAGACCCAGTGACCCTGTATAGGATTTCCAAGGAGCTGTCAGTGGGTTTGAATCGCTGACCTTGACGTTCAAACTGACTTTGCAGTCAAGCAGTTATCCTACAGCGCCACATAACATACATGAAACACTATCATTATTAACTTTTGCTTATATCTTTTAGAAAGAAGATCCAGTTTCTTCTGACCTTCCTATGCATTCAGCAGGAGAAAGGCTTTCTCCCATCTCACTAATTTCTAGCTCTACAATAATAAAGTTTTATTAGAATGCAATTCATAAAGAAGAAACATACTTTTTATTTTTCAAGCTTAACCCTTTCAAGACTGAATTATTTTCTGCTTTGAACTTTTTGTTGAAAGCACGTGTTTTCAGTAATGGGCGGCATTTAAAATGAGATGTTTTTGAGATACTATGGATTTTGATACAATGAGTGGGACACATATGTCCCAATGGTCGCTGGTGCTAGTGCAGATTCTTGTAGTAATATAGGTCTCTACCAGATGGTAGTATGCACTAATAGTGAGCTATCAGTTTCCCACACACCTGAGAAGTGGAAAATATACATGGTCATGAAAAGGGTAAAGTCAAAGCATAACACTTGATTGTACTTACCCAAACCTATCCTCTTTACTCCTACTTGTAAAGGTCCTTAACATTTAAAAAATGGTCAAAAATACAATAGTAGCCCAGTATTCCTCACTTTCTCTGATCCCCTACAAATCAACCATCATAACTCTAATAATTCTATCTCCAAAATATGTCTGGAACCTACCTTTTTCACGTCCTCTCTATCACTACCACCTAGTCCCCACCAATATTATCTATTTGGATTACTGCAAAAGCCTCAAAAATAATCTTTCTCCATTCTTGTCCTAGTCTAATTCAGCAATCCTGTCCAATTCAGTAATCTTTTCCTTAGTATGATTACTCCCTGGCTGCTCCTGGCTTAAAACCATCATAGGTTAGTTTGATGTGTTAATGTGGCTAGGCTATGATGCTCAGTTATTTGGTCAAATATTAGTCTCCTTGCTATCATGACGTAGTTAAATGTAAATTTAGTCAGTTGACCTTAAGCAAAGCAAATTACCTTCCCCAACTGAGTGGGCCTCAATCACTCTTGAGGACCTTAAAAGCAAAAAAGGAATTCTTCAAGTGTATGTTCCGCCTGCCGACTATAGCTATTTTGCCAGAACTCTCTTATACTTCACTTTTCCCATTACCTGGCATAGATTTTGGGACAAAAGCCTGCAATAATCTCCAGCCTTTCTCCTGACCTACAGATTTTGTATAAACTAATTGTATAAACTAATTCCAGAAATTAATCTCTTTCTCTCATACAGGTTTAAGCACTTTTTCAGAAATGAAAATAATAAAATAGATGGTGCTAAGTGCCGTCAAGTCGGTTCCGACCCATAAAGACCTGGGTTTCTGTGGAGTGACTTGTGAGCTTGAATCACCAACCTTGTAGTTCAACCAACGTTGCAGTCCAGTACATTAACCTATAGCACTACACCAGGACTCCCAATAAAATAGGTAAACAAACATTTTTAACTCTTACTCTAAATTAAAATTATTTTATTACAGATGATATAGAACACTAGTTAGTAATAATAAAAGCTAACATTTACAAAACACTTATATATTACCTTATTAAACCTTCATAACCACCCAGTGAGATATGGAATGTTAGCATCCCTCATTTATAGAAACTGGGAAGTTATTTCCTGTAAATCATACAATTAGTAATTTTTTTGTGTGTTTGGGGGACTTAAGGGGCCCTGCAAGGCACAGGCTGTGAATCCAGACAAATACCAGAAACCATATTAATAGCTCATGTTGCTTATATACAACAAATTTACATTATCCTTACAATTCTGTGATCCTATATTTGTCTCACTTAAAACATGACTACTGCCTATTTCTTCAAATCTTATGCCACAGGGTTCATAGGGTTATAAGGCTAAAAGGAACATCCAGAAATATCTATTCTAGTTTTACAAGAAAGGCCTTACTTTTAGAAATATTCCAGATTGAGGCACTGCACAAGGCAGTTGTCCATCAAGCTCTTTCCATTAGTCTCTGGGAACAGAGAGGGAATCGCATTTCCTAGCCTCTTTTATTTTTTTTTACTAATGTTTGCATTTTTTGTTAATGTTTGGATGTACTTACCAGACACTTTTAAGAAGCTCCTGCTGCCAGATGCCCCTCTGCTCCCTTCTCTGCCTCCCCCCACAGGTCTCATTCATTTGGAACACCCACTTGGAGCATTAAATCCACTTGGAGCAACCCTGTATAGACTCTCAAAGGCTGTAAATCTTTACTGGCACAGAAAGCCTCATTTTACATCTGCATATTGGCTGATGAGCTTGAACTGGCCACCTTGCCTTTGCAGTTCTGTGCTTACCCTACAGTGCCACCAGGGTCCCTTTGAAGCATTAAAGGGGGAGGAAATATACTATGTTAAACCACTCAAATGTTGGTGTTTATTGATTGCAGTAGCAAGTACCTATCTTGAGGATCCGGAATCCCATCACTTTCCCATTGAATGATCTATTTATTCTTAGGCATCATCAAGTCCTGTTGTGGCACTGTGGGTTCCTGCGCTGGTGTGGGTTTGAATCACCAGGTTGGTGGCTCAAGCTCACCAGTAACTACTTGGAAACCCTATGCAGGGTCATTATGAGTCCTAACAGACTCTACGGCACTTCAAATCCTTAAGGTCAAGAATAAACATAAGTCCTACCAGGGCATTGAGCAAACTACGAAGTTTGTTTTGTTGGCATTTCCACTATTCCCAATATTACAATTATTGTTTCACTTACGCATCATGCCATTTATACTCTTCTTTCTGTGACACACTTAAGTATTCTAGCACAGACACGTCGGAATCTGAAAAATAGTTTTCAATAGGAGATAAAGAAACACTGCCTATTATTGTGGAATTCCTTCTAGATTCTCAACATTTCCTGCAAATTTTGAAGTAGAGTTTGAAGTTGTCCAGTCTTTAAGATGATACTGACCTAAGGAATTTGAACTAAGTTTTTTGTTAAGTGCTGTGAATTCCATTCTGACTCAATAGAGACACCCAGGGTTTCCGAGGGGAGGCTTGTGGATTTGAACCGCCGACCTTGAGGTTAGCAGTCCAGTGATTATCTTACAGCACCACACCAACTCCCCGTTTGTTGTTGTTGTTTATATACCTGACTTAATTTTCTCGGATGAAGGTCAACAATTTATCTTCCAGAAAACGCCTGAAGTCATGGAGCCGTTACCTCAGGAGCCGGCGTAAGTGATGTTGGCATTTAACGTGAGTAACTTCTGCCACTGTCATCTATAAACAAGCGCCAGGTAAGGCGAAGATTAGAGACTTCACCGCCTTGATAGTCATACTTGTGAGGTTTCATCTGCTACTTCAAATTCTTATTGGAAAAAGGCAGAATAAAATGAAACTTCTATGAGCAGACAGTCAAGCCCCCAAACGAAGATATTTTCTTAATTAAAAGACCCTTGTACCAACAGTGAAGCGTTGTTGGTACTAAACTCGTTGACACCTTTTTTTCTTCTCCTTTCTCTTCCCAAACTCCAACTCCTACTCCTTGGCGTCAGGTTTTTCTCAAAAGCAGCGTAAAGCACCTCCCTGCGCAGGCGCCTCGATCCTCAGGCCCTGGGAGGATTCCGACGCAGGCGCGCGGACCGGGAAGTGGGTGGGCTCGGGAGCGTGCTCCGCGGTCCACTTCCGGCCGGCCCCTCCCCACTCCCCCGCGTAGCCACCTCCCCGTCCTCCTTCTCCCTAGCCTCTCCCTTAACTCTCCCACCCCTCGCGCTCTCCGCCCAGCTCGTCTCCCGCCCTTCCCCTCCCGCTCCATCCGGGTCGCTGACGGCTTGTCTCTGGACTGGACAGCGGTGGCGGCTGCTTTCCTCTGAGGAACCGGGTAAAGTTTCACAGAGGCCAGGGAGGGGAGCAGCGAAGCAGCGGCACTGCCGCCGGAGGAGCCCTGGTGATCGCCGCCCGTAGCTGAAGGAGGAGGGTCCAGGAGCTGAAGACCTGCCACAGCTGCCGCGCTGCCTCGCTTTCTGGGGAGGGGCCGCTCCGCGTCGCCCTGGGCTCCCCTTCTTGAGGGGCCGGGTGGGTCGTTGACCCGGTGGGTTCGGGGGCGTGTGACGGCGTTAGGGAGGGGACGCGCCGGCCTGGGAGGATACAGGCCGGCCTGGCGCAGGGCGCTTTTTCGGGTGGGGGCGGGGGGGCGAGGGCATTGTCGGGGCCCCTTGGCCAGGGGACTGGAATGTCGTACCTCTCAGGGGAAGGGCCTCTCTTGATCTGAGGACCTCCGGGGTTGCCGAGCCTCGTCCGCCGGCCTCTGCGGCTGCTGCGAGAGGACGACTGCCGTAGTCGGCTGGTCGGCCCGGGAGGCTGGGTGTGTGCCTACGATCTCTCTCCCTCGGCCCCAGAGAGCCGATCTGGGTGCATGTTCGGGGAAGGTCTGGAATAAACTGCTTCTCGGTCCCCTACCTGTTGCTGGTGTAAGACTCCTTTTCCTTGCCCCTTCTTCTGACTTTTTAAAGGGAAAGGTGGCGAAACCTCGTGCACTGAAATCGGGGGTCTTTTCCAATCTTGCCTTCTCTTTAAAAGAAAATACGAGAAGGCAGTGCGGCAACTGTCGAGTTCTGAAGCCTCCCAAGAATGAAATCAAACTTCATTCAGTGGCTAGGTTGGTGGTGTGGGACAGCTGCAGCGCCTTGCTAGCCGGAACGAAGGAAAATAGGGTTTTGAAACTTGGCAGGTTCCCTGTAAGGAATGTGGGTGATACAGCGGGAATAAGGTCGACTTCCTGTAATGGTGTTGTTTAATAACGTGATGTGTTTTTAAAAGTCTTTGGAGGTCCACATACACCTGTGATTGTTGTCTGTACCTTGACGAGCAAAGAAATTTGCAGTCAGTGTACTGGAAAGTTCTACAGATTTCGCCACCAAACTATCAATGTCCCAATCCCCATTCGTCTTGAAAAATCAGCAGTGCGGAGTTATTTGCTGACTTTTTTCTTCTTGCAGTACTTGTCCAAGAGGCACAGACTGATAAATATAAATTGCCCAGAGGAAAATTTCAGTCGCGGTGACCACCTTAAGTAGAAAATGTTGAGTTTTGGGGAAAATCTTGATGTTTAAATTGTGTTTGTGTGGGTTCCCCCCCCCATGGTTATATACGTTTGGTTTTTAAAGTAAATTGTGTATACGTTGGTATGTTGCCATTTTGATTTGTTAAATATATTCGGAGGTGATTGTTTTAACAGTGACATCGTTTTCTTTATTGCTCGTAAAGACAAAATTAGTGTAAATTATTGGAAGAGTCGTTTAAATTGTGGGAAATTTAAAGTTTTCATTATTACTTTTATTTTTGTTACAGATCAGAACTTCAGTTATCTCTTGATGTGGAGGTACGTATTAGAAGGGTTAATTCTGCCATGATTTTAGGGACATTGCAAGGTTTTATGCTTGTACAGTTGACTAAATTTAAATTCTTCACTTGTTAAGTGCCATCAAGTCGTTTCCCACTTGTAACAATCTTTTATATGATATCCAAGTTGCTGCTGGTGGGTTTGAATGGCTGACTTTGTGCTTAGTAGTACAGTGCTTATTCTACAGCACCACACCAGGATTCCAGTTCTTCACTATGTGCTTTTTTGGCAGTAGAAAAATGTTTCACTTTTTCCCTCTATTGAAGTTATTGAAAGCAAAAGATAAAAATAGGGCTAACTTCATCAAGATACTTACATTAGTGTCATGTACTTAGTGTTAGGCTGCTCATCAAAAGGGGATGGTTCAAACCCACCAGCTGATCTATGGGAGAAAGATGAGACTGTCCCCATAAAAATTGCAGTTTTGGAAACCCTATGGAGCAGTTCTTTGTTCTTTATGGCCACTACAGTGGAGTTGACTTGATGGCAGTAGGTTTGGTTTTGCTTTTGCATATAGTGGTTATTGTTAGGGTAGCGCTTATTTTCTTTGAAGTCATATTAACCTTTTTTCATTTTTTCCCAGACATAGGGTTACTGCCAGCTTTCCAGTGTTTCAGAAGGGAGTTGTTTATTGAAACTGGAAGACCAAAAGAAATACAAGAATGTTGTGTTGGGGAAATGCATCCTTTGGACAGCTAGGCTTGGGAGGAATTGATGAAGAAATTGTACTAGAGCCCAGAAAAAGTGACTTTTTTATAAATAAAAAGGTCCGAGATGTAGGATGTGGACTCAGGCATACTGTATTTGTTCTGGATGATGGAACAGTGTACACATGTGGATGTAATGATCTAGGACAACTAGGTCATGAAAAATCTAGAAAGAAACCAGGTAAGTTGGAGAAAACATTTTTTTCATTTTATAATAATCTTACTTAAGTTTTGAAGGGTCATATAATATCTGTAGTTCTAGACCCATATTCTTTATCAGACTTTAAAAACAATCTGAGAATTAAATATATTCTTTATATCTTCATGTTTCTAAGTATTTTAATGATTTTGTGGTTTTATTATTTTTTTTAATCTGCTATTTTTATAAACTTTTATTGTATGAGTCTTTGGTTTCAGAACATAATTATGATGATGTAAAACAATGGTGAAAGCCTGTTTGCAATGTATAGATTTTTTTTTGGTGTGGAAAATATATGTATATACTATGTCAATTCTCTAGTGAAAGAGCTGTTCCAATTTTGAGATTGGGCAGATTTTGAGTGCTTAATTTACTTTGTGCATTTTTCGTACATCAGAAAGATTCTTTTAAAAAAGAAATCTTTTTACTTTCTCTTTTTTGATTAAAATGTATAGTAATTCTTCTGTGTTCCCCCCCTTAACCATCATATTTTAAATGTATAACTTTATTTGGTTTAGTTGGAATAATGCCTTAATCTACTTCTAGGTAGCAGCAATATCTATTAAAGGCTTTGTGAATGTGGTGTGTGGTGATTTTGTAGTAGCCATTCTGCTGTGCATAAGGTCGCTATGGGTTGGTACCGACTTGATGGCACCTAACAACAATAACAACAACAATATAAACCAAATTTAAAATAATCTATAGAGTGATGAGAAAGCTGAGGAATTTAGTCACATTTCTTGTTGCTTTCCTGGATGTACGTACATGTTTTATAATCAGATATTGCCACTCTTAGGAATATCATTATTTAGGTGAATTTTGCTTTTAGTTGTAACTAAAAGGTTATCTTAAGGTGGTAAGTTCAGATAAAACTGTAGTTGTACTGGTCTGTAGTTCTGTTTCAGTTTTAGTGGAACTCTTTTTTGTGGCACTTCTTTTGCTTTATCACTTCATTATTTAAGTGGTTTCTGTTAATCTACTTCTGAGATATCAATGTAGGTATAAACTACATTAATTAAATGAGGGCACATTTTATCTTTCATACTATCACACCATCATGCCAAACTTCACTTTTCTAACTTGTAAATGCTGTATAGTTTCAATCTGTCATCGTTGTCAGGTTTTTAATCTCTTTTCTTCTTCCTTAATTTGTAAATTTGTTTTTCTTGGATGAATGGTAGTGATGCTAAATATAGTAGATTTCATTATTGCAAGACTTCCATATTCTCTACCTCACTAAGAATATTTTATGAAATATTAAATTTTCATAATCTCAGCATCAGGGTTGTATGTTGGTGGAGATGATTGGTAATTTATTGATACTGACTTGAATGGTAGATCTGCTTCTGAGGCATTTTTACCTAGCTTGGAATGCTGCCTCAGGTTGAGATTTTCATGGCATTGGGACTATGGCTATTCTTTGTATTTAACATGTTCTATAGAAATAACTGAACATCCCTCTGTAGATTTTTAGTAATTCAGGAGAGACAACAGTGTAAATGGCAAGTACAAAGCCAGCACATAGAAATTATCAATTTATTTATAAAGTTTGTTAAGTTTGAAATTTTCTAAATGTTACTCAATGCCAGTTATATGTCCAGGACAAAAGTAGATACTGTGCATGAACAATATAATGATTACAGTGCCTGGAACAGTTCTGCCTTTATAGGTGATATGCTAAGAAACTAGCCAGAGAGGCTCCTTACTGGTCATGTTGGCATTGTGATGATTGCATTGTGACATCTGTATCATCCTGTTGATTGATTCTTGAAGCAACATTTGGTAATGTAAAGTTGGGAGGAGGTTAGTTTTCCCTAAATTGCGATATATCCCTTTAGGATTGCCTCATTACCAGTCAAGGTTATATTGTGGTCTGTGGAACAGAAGGAAACAGAAGGCGTGAACTTTGCCTGGGTTGGGAGTTAAGGCGTGATGTGATATGTAACAAAATAATTTACTTCATCAGAGTTTTAAACTTGTATAAGAAAGAAAGCAGACAGAAAGGAATCTAAGAAATTTTCTCTTCACAGAAGATTGGTTTTTAAAGCAGACTAAATATTCTGTAATTAATAAGTAAAAGAGAACGAGATGGCCTTACTCATTAAGGATTTAAGGATAGGTTATTCCTGAGAATAACCTGCCCTTCATAAGAATGTCTCATTACCAGGCAGAGTATACTGTAGTCTGTGGAACATAAGGAAATCGAAGGCATGAACTTTGTGTTTGAGAATTTTAAAACCTGGTTTGAAAGTTAAGGCATACACAAATGAGTTGAAACGTGATGTGATGTATGTATTTGAGTCTTTATAATTTTAATAATGGGAAATATCATTGTGAGTTAAAACTAAAGATTCCTGGGAGAAATTGAAGCATTTAATTATTGCACGAATAGTCCTCCAAAAACATTTTGGAATTACTTAGTTTTCAAGGGGAGGAGCGATCATTCTGAGTACCCGAAAAGGTTTTTATTACCAGAAGTCCAGGTTCCTTGGGAAAAAAAAAACAGAATTTCAAGGATAGTTAGTTGTTCTTTTAAGAACATCATTGTTTAACCTCAGTCTTGTTTTGAGGTGCTTAAATTGTTAAATAGTATTTTTAGCCAAAGTAATACTTATTTGAAATAAGTCAGCAATGATTTAAGTGTGTGCTTTCCTGGAACCCACTCACGTACCCCCCCTTTTTTTAATTTGTGCATTTGTGGACTGATTTAGAAGATACAAGGTTATCTGATCTTATTTAATTGGGCTTAAAGTCTTTTCTGGTAATTGAACTAGTCTTGGTAATTTTGGTGGTTATGTGCTATGGCGTCGGTTCTGACTCATAGCAACCCTGTATAGGGTTTCCGAAATCTTTACAGGACCTGTAAATCTTTACGGGAGCAGAAGCCTCACCTTTTTCCCACGGAACAGTTGGTAGTTTCGAACTGCTAACCTTGAGTTTTGCAGCCCGATTCGTAACCATTACGCTAGATTGTAATTTTAGGATCATGTACTAACTTAAGTTTACTTCATCAGAGCTTTAAACTATTGTAAGAAAGAAAGCAGACAGAAGAGAGGGATCTAAGAAATTGTCTCCTTACTGAGAATGTCTTTATAAGCACACTAAATATTCTGTATTTAATAAGGAGTGAAAGAGAAAGAGGTGGCCTTAGTCATTAAGGAGAGGCTATTCTTGAGAATCAATGTAATCTGAAGGAAGGACTTGACCTTAACAGGGTAATAAGTGCATTTAATATATTACCTATTGGGAGAGTATGCATAATGAACACTTGAGGTCTTTTATATATCAAGAGTACAGATATGCCCGTGCTCATCTTGCCTCTCATGTATAGACATAACTAAGAGACATATCGCAGGTTTGGTTCTTGACCACCTCAAGACAGTGAATATCACAAAAAAGCAAGTTACACATTTTTCTCTGGGCATATAAAAGTTATGCTTATACCATTCTGTAGTCTATTAGGTATGCAATAGAATTATGACAATGTTTGAAATTTGCGAGAATTACTAAAATGTGACGCAGAGACATGAAGTGAGCACGTGCAGTTGGAAAAATGGTGCTGACAGACTTGCTCCATGCCGGGTTGCTACAAACCTTCAGTTTGTAAAAAGCACGGTATCTTCGAAGTGTACGAAAGGGAAGTACAATAAAAAGTGGCATGCCTGTTTGTGTATGTTGTACACACATTTGAGGGAGCTTCCAAAAGTTGGTGGAAAATGGAATTAAAAGGTACTGGAATATTTTTCACAAACTATTTGAAAGCCCTCTTATATATGTATCTGCCTGCCCTTTGCTATCAGTATTAGCTTATTCTGAATGATTTCCAGGGAAGTGAACTTGAGTTTGCTTTTATATAAGCAGTTTTCCTTACTAAAAACATAGTACTTTATTTTAAAGCTAGTGGCTCTCATTTTCTTAACTCATAGCTAACAGGTAAATACATTTAATCTTTAATATGCTAGAATCGTTCATCTAAATTATTTGTTTTATTTTTATACTTTTCGAAAATCATTTTTGAAGATTTAAAGATAACTATAAGAAGTATACCTAAATTAACAAGAGCCTTTATTCACCGTATATCCAATTGCAGGTGTAATTTGGTGACTATGGTCCTAAATGTATGTTTTATATATCTATTTCTATTTTATATTAGAAAGAGTTCTGAACTGTTTTATGACCTCAGTTTGTATAGCTCCTTTTTAAATGACTGTTTTGATAGCTTTTTGTGTTTGCAAAATTCTTTCATGTCTATTATTTCATATAGTCCTCATAACAATCGTGTACAGTAGTAGCTAGGGTGGCAAGTATTATGGTCCCATTATACAGATGTGGAAACTGAAGTTATAAGCGATTAAAAGACATCACTAGATTAGCAGATCTTAAGAGACTGTTCCAAATCCTGTGTTTTTGCCTTTATTCCACATATCGTTACCCCTAACATATTTAGAAGGTAGAAAAATATGTGTTTATTAGAGAGGAAACTAGTTTCCCATCAGTTTTTGAATGTAACTCTGAGGGTTTAAAAACTACAGTTTAGCAATGAAGACACCAAGTTTTATGTTTTTCCCTCTTAATTTTGTGTATAAATTACAAAGAAAAAACCATTTTACAATATATATAAGATTGAAAGTTTTCTTTTCATGATACAATATTATGCCATCAAGAATTAAAAATTCAAATATATATACCTTGAACACAGAAGACAACTTGATTAGCAAAGCCAGCAATAGGTAAAGTTTTGAATATTATGTAAAATTTATCATAGTTTATCCTCAAATTTTTTATAGAATTATAAAGATGATGCACATTGGTTTCATGTTTCTTGTATGCCAAAATGGTAATTTCTACTGTTTATTCCAATAAAAGCATTTTGGTCATGTAACAGTAATTACTTGCTTGCCTGCCTTTCTTCTTCATTTTCTGACCTTTCTCTCTTTAAAACACAAATCCATAAATTAATTATTTGTTAGAATTTAATATATATATCAGAAAATAAATACAGATCTGGAGATCAAATTCACTTAGAGCAGATTAAACAATACCATGTTATCCCACATATTTCTCATTGCACCAAAACATGTAAGACCAAGGAAGCTCATGATATTTTATAAACTCCTAATATTTATGATACTTTCCAAGGAAGAGAAAGATGTGGACAACATGAAGACTAGAAAAAAGTAATTGTTTGGGTGAGGAGTGGATGATTGCTTTGGATGCTTTACTTTGAGCAAGGTTAGTGCTGAAAAATCACAGTGTCAAGGGTAGGGGAAAAAATCATAAATGCAAACAGATGATGCTGTTAGAGAGATGTATAATAATACTTTACTTTGTGTAGGACCCTACATCTGAGGAATTTCAAGAACATTACACATAACTCATGGTTCCTTTCAAAATGCTTGTGACACAGTTTGCAAGAATTATCCTCTTCTTAGGGGATAAATGTACGGAGAAATGGCAGCACAAGTTGGTAAGTAGCTTGTCAAAACAGCAGGTGACTGGTGAACAACTATAAATTGAATCTGAAGGTTTGAGTCTACCAGTCTCCTACCTTATTCACTAAATTGTACTATTTCGAATGATTGATAGTAGTATCTTCTGTATGAGGCAGGCCAAATGCCAATGCACAGATTGTTTCTTTGCCATTTTATTTGATGGCCTTTTGAAACATCATTATTTTACCAAGATGCTTGCATTGCGATACCTCTTTGGTACTTCATAATCATCCTGTGTGATATGAAGAATATTTAAATAAACAAAAACATACTGTGGTAACACCCAAGCATTTCTCATTTGTCTTTCATATATCATAATCAGTACCCCTTGTCTAATTGCTAGGCTGTACTACTATCCAAGGTCTATCCTAACTGCCATGCATAGTTTATTTGGTGGCTGTCATTGGAAATTGGAATAGTTATGTTGGCTCAAGTCTGCCATATAACTTTCTGTAGGGTGATGCCTTGGTTTAGTTTATAAAACACTTAACTCACACATAAGGTATAGTAGCTAGTTGTAAATGCCTGATCTCAGCAGTCTGACAAAGGAAGGCTTCTTTTAAAGGGTTAAGAGCCAGTTATTCTATTTATGGGATGTTAGTGTTTTTACCTTACTGGAAGTGAGCCACTTATAATTTTCTTTAAAAGAATTGCTTTTAGGTAGATTTAGATGTCACAGTGTGGACACTTGCCAAGTATTCTTGTTGCCAATGGTAGCCTACTTGCTCTAGTTTCCATCATCTTAGTAAGAATTCATAGGGTTTCATGTCCTAATATGTCATAAAAATGATTGCTAAAGCTCATTTCTCACAAACCCCATGTAGTTTTCAAATTACGTTGAAGAACTAAAAAGTCACTCTAGATAATTAGCTTTCCTAAGCTTTTGGAAAAGCTTATTAACCATTATTACTCTGATATAAGAACACATTCTTAGATTTTCTTAATAGTTTTCTAATTACAAAGTAGTAAGTATTGGTAGCGAGTGTAGGAAATAGAAGATATTAATGAACTATAATGTCATGCATAATACAAACACATTACCACTGAGTCGATTCCAACTCACAGTGACCCATGGGGCAGAGTGGGACTTCTCTGGGGTTCTACTCCGAGGCTGTAAATCTTTACAGGAGAAGACAGCCTCAGCATTCCTCTGTAGCAATTATCCATACATAGGTACTATTATCATCTTTTCTATGGTCCTGTATTTCAGATCATAGACTGGGAACATGTTCTCATATCTAAAGTTTATTCAGTATTCATTGAATAATTTAGTTTTTTTTCCATGTTTTTAAGCATTGTTTAAGGGTTTTATTGATAATTGAACATTTCTTCATTTGGGTATATTCATATTTATGTGTTCTCTTATTTTTAAAAATTTATTTCCAGATTTGCTTGTCATAAATGGTGCCATGAACGTATGCATGAATTTAGTGTTGTTTTTTTTTTAAATCTCTGCTTGTTTCTTTATAAAAAGAATGTCTTTAATTTTAGCAAACCTAGGAGGAATGATAATGGAATTTAATTGCAATTTTAACATATTTAAGTACAGTTGTGCTTTACAGAGTTGATAGATAGGCCTTTAAGAAAATATTTTTAAGTGAAAAAGTTTTAAATGTACTCATTTGACAAGCTTTTGTGTATGTATCATTTAAAAATATAGTAGGGAAAAAAATTGGTGGGAAAGTTAAAAGAAGTGCAGAAGTAAATAAAAATGCACATAAAACATGCTGAAGTGTTAGAAGATACAGTCTATGTAGAGCTGGATCGTGTAACCACTTAGGGTGGTGTGAATTGTTGCTGAGCTTCTGTGTAGGCAGAAAACAGCATATAAACTGGAAAGAGTATTTCAAGGAGGAAATAATAAAGACTGCTTTTTAATTAAAGCAGCTCCATTTAATGGAAATGTCTGAGAAAAGGGATCAGAAAAGTGAGTATTGAGAGTTTATGGACTTAATCAAATTTTAGAACTTAAATTTGATGAATAATCACGTGATAGCTTATAATGGGAATTATTAGAGTTTGCTTGTTTGTTTTAGACTGACTGGAAGAGAAGTTGGAGGTAAAGGAATTCGGTTGCAATGTAGTCCCTTTTTAATATAAGAAAGTAGCAGGTAGACCAAGGAACCATTAGATTAGGGAGACAAAAAGGATAGACAGGATTTGGTAATGAAGTATAAGTGAACAATGACGTTAATGAGGCCTGGTGTGGCACTGTAGGATAAACAATGGACTGTTAACTACAAGGTCAGTGGTCCAAACCCACCAGCCACTCCTCCGAAACCCTATACAGGGTCTCTATGAATTGGAACCGACTTGACGGTATACAATAGCAAGTGATGATAGGGTATGATGCTAGGAAGTAAGGAATTGAGGAAGAGGAGGAATGTAACTGTTAGGTGTTAGGAGAGTTGAAAGACTGGTGAGGTGAAATTTGTTTTGTACTTTGTGACAATTGAGCATTAAGAAATCCAGTACTGTAAATGGGGGCAGAGAGGAAGATCAGAGTAAAAGTCATGAAATCCTTGGGTGATGCAGTTAACACGGTGGGCTGCTGATCAAGAAGTTGAAGGGTCGAGTCCACCCAGAGGTCTCTCACCTGGTGTTCTTCTTCCAAAAAGTTAGCACATATCGACTCTGACACACAAGGGCTGCTCTAAGTTAGAATTGACTCCAAAGTAACTGGCTAGTTAAAGGTATTATCTTGTAATTCCATTTGTCTATGAATTTTTAAAAGCCCAAGCCCTCTTATATTTAAAGTCATGTCTTTGAAGAAGTATCTAAATTATTTGGTGATGATAACACCTTTATAAGTTAAAGGTATAAACAATTACAGTGGCTCCATAGAATTTGCCTTGGACTGTGAACCAAAAGATTGGCAGTTCGAGCTCCTCAGGAGAAATATGAGGCTTTCTCTTCCTGCAAAAGATGTAAAGCCAATGTTTAAGTTGCTCGTCCCTATCAACACTGGATAGTAACATTTTTTAATTTTAAAGCCTTAATAATTAAAATGGGATTGCTGGTGATGCTGTAGAATAAGCACTGAAGTGCTAACCACAAAGTTGGCAATTCAAATCCAACAGCCATTCCACAGGAAGAAAAACTTGAGGCTTTCTGCTCCCTTGAATATCCTGTACAGTGTTGGAACCAAGTTCATGGCACCTAGCAACAATAATTAAAACTGACTCAAAAATAGATAAACCAGTGAAACAGTATAAAACCCAGACACAGATGCACATCATCATTGGGGGAAGGAGACTGTTTGATGAATGGTTTTAGAATAAGTGGGATGGAATAAAGAAGTTAAAATTCATGCCTCTATTCATGTACTTTGATAAATTCAAAGTGGATCAGATATTTCAGTGTACAGACTTAATTGATAAATATACTTGAAGTCATTTATTGGCTTCTTTTGATTGTTATTAATAACTTTTGGAATACGGAAAGCCTTTCTGACTGACATATGAACAGCATAGAAGAAAAGAGGTAAACTACATAAAAGTGGAAATAATTTTTGCTAGAAAGAAATTACTGTAAACAAAATTTAAAGATAAATGGAAAAATATGGCTCACATTAGAACCAAAAGGTTGATTTCATACAAAATACTCATAGAAATTGATTAAACAATCTAATAGCAAAAAGGGCAGAGGACAGCGACGTTCTCCAAAAGGAAATGTTGTTGTTGTTGTTATGTGCCATCGAGTCGGTTCCAACCCATAGCAACCCTGTATAGGGTTTCCGAGGGTGTAAATCTGTACGGGAGTAGAAAGCCTCATCTTTCTCCCGCTGTTAATGGAAAAATGTTCAACCTCATTAAGGGTACCAGTTTTGTATAGATCAGGTTAACAAAAATCCTTAAGTTTAATGATAAACACTGTTGGTGAGAATGTCAGGAAATAAGTACTTTCACTCATATTGTTGGTGTTCGTGTAAATTGGTAAGCCTGTATGAAGGGTAATTTGCCAACATGTTAGAACTATAAATGCACATATCCTTTATCTGTTGCTAGGAAATTATCTGGATTGTATATTTATATACTGTCTTTGTTATTTAGTGTCCTGGTGTGGCACGGCGGGCTAATGCACTGGACTGCTCCACAAGGTCGGTGGTTCAAGCTCACCAGCCGCTCCTCAGAAACCCTATACAGGGTTGCTATGAGTTGGAACCTACTTGACAGCCCTTGTCCCCTTTCAGTATCTGTACCCCAGCATTTCTTAGAAATCCCCATGTTTCTTAGCATCTGTCTTTCCTTAGATCTAGGAGCTTCACAGTATGGAGGCCCCAGATCCAAAGGAGGCAGTTGAGTCCCAGCTCTTCTTTCTTGGTGGCAGGAGGTACCCTCTCTGCTCATTTACAAAAGAGACAGCAGACCAAAACCTCTAAGAAAATGACTGATTGCTCATAGCATGTCTCATCATGGAAGTAATTATGTTATATTAGATCTCATTGTGGGAGATTGTTGTTGTTAAGTGTCTGCCAAACCACTGAGAATCCTGGCCGAGTCAGGTTGACGCAAAACCTTACCTATCGCATATATGTGTACAAAAGGACATGTGCAAGATTATTAATTACAACATTGTTTATAATAGCAAATAATTAGAAACAGCTGTACTGTGTCTATACTGTTGTTTTGACCCTATGTAAACAGAAAAACTGCCCATAGGGAAACTGCAGGGAAGCAGGTTATTAGGTCTTTGTTCTCCTGGATGGTTTTAAATTGGCGAGCCTTTCAATTAGCAGTGGAGTGGTTAACCATTGCACCACTGTGACTCCTTGTCTGTTACTGTGTGCTCTTGAGTCATTTCTGATTCATAATGACCCAGTAAGAAAGAGTAGAACTGTCCCGTAGGGTTTTCTAGGCTGTAATCTTTACGGGAGCAGATCATGAGATCGTTTCTCCTGTGGAGCCATAACCACTTCACCATTGAGCCATGAGGTCCTCTTAGTCTATTAAGCCCACTACCATCCAATCAATTCAGACTCACAGCAACCCTGTAAGATAGAGTAGCGCTCCTTAAGGTCTCTGAGGTTGTAAATCTAGCTCTGCTGAAGCAGACTGTTTCATCTTTCTCTAGTGGAGTAAGTGATGGGTTTGAACTGCTGACTTTTGGGTTAGCAGCCCAATGCATAGCCCACTGCTCTACCAGGGTCCTTTACTTTTTTGTTGTTGTTAGGTGCTATTAAGTCAGGCCTAACTCATAGTGACCATGTATAGGGTTTCTGAAGAGCAGCTGGTGGGTTTGAACTTTTGACCATGCTGTTAGCAGTCCAGTGCTTATCCTATAGCTCCACTCAGGACCCCTCTTTGTCTATCTGGAGGTGGTAAATTACAGTCTCATTAAATGTACTGTTAGTACATTTTTTGTACGCTGATAATGGAAAAATTCATAAGACATTAAATAATAAGAGCAAGGTGTGGTGGGTGGTTATATGCTGTGGAGTCGGTTCCAACTCATAGTGACCCTGCACAGTTTCCAAGGCTGTAAATCTTTATGGGAGCAGAAAGCCTCATCTTTCTCCCATGGAATAGTTGGTAGTTTTGAACTGCTGACCCTGAGGTTAACAGCCTGATTTGTAACTACTGCACTACCAGAGCTCCATAAGAGCAAGGTGTAGAACATTGAATTGTTGTTAGGTGTCATCTGTTGCTTCTTAATCTTAGGGACCCATGTAGGGTTTCCCAGGAGCAGCTGGTGGGTCTGAATTGCTAACCTGTGGTTCGCAGTCCAGTGTTGATCGTCTACAGCTACACCAGGAGTCTAGAACACTGAGTAGAAAGCTATTTTAAAATAAAACAGTTAAAGATTTAATTATTCCAACTCATGGTAAGCCATGTGTCTCACAGTACAACTGTACATAAAGTTTTCATTGATTGTGACCTTTAGAAACTAGATGGTCAAGCATTTCTACCAAGGTACCTCCAGGTCAATTCAGACCTCCAGCCTTTTAGCTAGCGCTTAACTACTTGCATCACCCAGCTGCGTTTGGCTAGAAAATGGGAAAATACACACTTGTGTTTACTTATACAGACATAAGAAACACCAGAAGGATATATTGTTGTTGTTAGGTGCCAGACTCAGTACTGACTCTTAGCGACCTTATACACAGCAGAATGAAACACTGCCTGATCCTGGGCCAACCTCACTACTTTTGCCATGCTTGAGTCCATTGATGCTGCCACTTGGCCAGTCCATCTCATTGGGGGTCTTCCTCTTTTACTCTGACCCTCCACCTTACCAAGCATGATATCCTTCTTCACCAACTACATGAGAGTAAATCAGAAACCTTTGCTACTAGAGTTCCAGTCCATACATGTATGGGATTATTCCAAACAAAATGTACTTACTGATGTCCCTGTGATCAGTGGATGACTACAAACAAGTTCTCTAGGTAATACATTTGTCTATTCAGTTAGTCTTGCTGTAGCACTGTGGGACAAGCACTGGACTGCTAGATCAGTTTGAACCACAAAGTCGATAGTTCAGACTCACCAGTTGCTCCAGACTTACCAGTCGTTCCTTGGAAACCCTACACAGGCTCGCTGTGGGTCTGAACCGACTCAAAGACACGTAAAAAACTACAACGTTCTTGTTAGGATGCCTTCAGATAAAAGGTACCATGTATAAAAAAAAAAAGGATTTTGAGGTTGGGGCTAATACATTTGTAATGGAACTCAGCTGGACATCTTCCCAAATCATTAAAGCTTTGCCATAAGTTTTCGATATAAGACATCAGTTTTGGATCAATCAGCTGATTTGGGAAGGTTGGGAAGACCTCACAGATGAACCAAGAGAGGGAAGACCATCAACCTTGCATGAATGAAGAAAGTGGCTGAAGCCCAGAAACTGGTAGACAGAGAACAGCGATGTGATTGCTACTGCAGTTGGGATCTCACTTGGTTCAGCATTTTACACTATACGCAAACATTGTGGTCTCAGCAAGCTATCCTATGGGTGCTCAAAGCATTGCACAAAGATCAGCTAGCTCAAAGAGTTAGATTCCCATCAGTTTTTTAAACTAATGAAGATGGTTTTAAGAAACAATTATATCTAAGGACAAATCTTGAATGTACTAATACTGTCCAGAGCGCAATGCCGCATCAAAATAGTGGATTCTGAGGGTATCTTCTGGGTCAGTTATAGTTAAGACATCAAGTTCATCTCAGAAGGTTAGAACCACTGCTGTCAAGTTGATTTGGACTCATTGACCTTGTAGGACAGAACTCGTAAATCCTTATGGGAGCAGATAGCCTCATCTTTCGCCTCAGAGTAGCTGGCGGATTTGTACTGTTAATGCTGAGGTTTTCATCCAAATACTTAACCCACTGAACCAGGTTATGGTGACTGTATTTTGGAATTCCCACAGAGTGATCTTGATAGATTTTCCTGAAGGACCCAAGATGATCATGGGTGCTTCTTAGGAAGAAATTTGAAGACAAATGGGAACTGTATTGGTAAGACAAAGGCCAGAGAAGTTGTGCCATGGAATATTTTTCCATCACAACTATGCACCTGCTTATAGCAATGATTGTCCTATGAGAACTTCATTGGGAAACTTTACCCCATCCACCATACAGTCTTACTTCTGTTTCCTAATCTCAAAGATCATTGACAATAAACACAAATTGAGTCATTTGAGGATGCCAAAACTGCCCTTTTGACGTGGTGTAAATCGAAGCATGCACAATTCTTCTAGGAAGGGTTGTTGGTGTTAAGTACCGTGAAGTCGGTTTTGACTCATAGTGACCCTGCACAGGGTTTCCGGGGCTGCAGATCTTTACAGGAACAGAAAGCCTCATCTTTCTCCCACGGAGCAGCTGGTAGTTTAGAACTGCTGACCTTGAGGTTAGCAGCCCGATTCGTAACCACTACACTATCAGAGGGAAGGGTTGTTGTTGTTAAATGCCGTGAAGTCGGTTCTGACCCATAGCGACCCTGTATAGGGTTTCCGAGGAGCGACTGGTGAGCTTTAACTGCTGACCTTGCAGTTCAAACGACTTTGCAGTCTAGCACATTAACCCACAGTGCCATACCAGGACTAAGATGGAAACACTATTTTCAGAAGGGCAAAGACCTAGATGGTGGATATGCCAAGAAACAGTAACTTCACATTTTGATATTTCTGTTTAATAGCAGTATTTGATTTTATAGCAGCATTTTTTTTTTATCTTTGAAGTTTTTATTGAGCATTGAGTGGTAGTTTATATGGAAGAACATCAGTTTTTCACTCATCCTATAGTATTTTGTTTCATTGTGATTATTATAATCACCTCCATACGTAACCATTCAATAATATTTCTTTCTATTCCCTTTAGGTGTTTTTTTGTTTTTTTTTTTGGTGTACACGAAAAACACTCAGGAATATATAATAATTTAAACAACCTATGGGCACATTCTGCAAGCCTGCTTACTAGCGGCCAGCACACAACCTTTCTCTTTTCATGAGTCTATTTCTCAATGTCGTCATCTTTGGCTCCATTTCTGGTGTCGCTGTGTAGCAGCACTTTTTGACTTACCCATATACATCTAATTACAGTGATTACTCTTGGTGCAGATGCAGGAAGATAAGAGTTGAGAACTAGGTTGATGGAGGATATGGAGGGTTTACAGACTCTTCACTGTTTACCTTTCTTTGAACCATGTAAAGATATTCATTTAATGTTTTTGAAAGAGTAAACCCTAAATACAAATCTTGACTTTCTTGCTTATTACCTATGTTATCTTGGGCACATTGCTGTACCTGTCTGTTTTCTCTTCTGTAAGATTAGGATGCTTATATTTAACTCCTAGGGTGATTATGATTAAACTGCCTTACATATTAAAGTAACAGAATGATGTACCCAACTATGTGTGGCATATGGTGAGCGCTTTTATAAATGCTTGCCTGAACAAAAAAGGAACCTATTAACATTAGAGTGGGAATTTAAATTTAGGTCTGCTTTACACTAAATTTGGGTATTAGGCTGTTTCTGTCCATGCCTCCTGATAGACATGACATATCTTATACAACTAGTGTTCAGATATCGGTGTCTTCCTATTATGTAACAGACATTGTGCTAGGCATCAAAGCACTTTTACTTTAGTATTCAGTTACCTATTGGAGCTCTCAGCCAAACAAAGTTTTTGCCAAAAACTTTTAACAATGTTAGTTTGTGATGTTTATAGGTAATGCTATATTGGAGTAACATACGCAAGTTGGATTCCTTTACCTTCAGACTTTAAAGATAGAATCATTTTTAAATTTATATATGTATCTTGTTGTTAAGTGCTGTTGAGTCGGTTCTGATCCATAGTGATCCTGAATATGATTTCAAAGGAGTGGCTGAGCTTGAAACGCCGACCTTGTGGTTCAAACCAACTTTGCAGTCCAGCTCAGTAACCCACAGTGGCACACCAGGACTCCATATATATTATATTATGTGGT
>NW_006408538.1:11517967-11519247 GCF_000296735.1 Chrysochloris asiatica | reverse complement strand
GTCTTTCTTTCAAGAAGTATCTTCTGTTCTTCTAGCTGCTCGAGGTTGATCTGCTTGTCCTTTCAAGTAGAAATTTCCCACCTTAGAAGATTCTGGATGTGGTTCAGGATTCCACCTATAGTCTTATGTAATGCAGAGGCTCCACAGGAAGCCTCCTTCACTGAGCACGTTGTAGCCCCATTTTAGGTATTCCAATCATTTATAGGCAGAAGACAGACTTACAAGCTTTCATATGGTGATATTTCTGGCTATTCCTTTCTCTCCCCCTCAAGTGTCTATTTTATAATGCTGTGCCGGGGAAACCAAGATTCAAAAGACAGCCAAGAATCTTAACATTATTTCCCCCTTTTCCCCTTCCAACCATATCTCATTCCCTGTATCCCAGAGCCCTGTTGTTCCAAGGTTGTGCATACATCATTATTTACCTCTGTCCCACTTAGCCCATGCAAAACTGCCTAATTGTTTTCCCATCCGCTTTCTTCCATTCCCCTCCCCCTTCTTGTGTGTTGCTCCCCTCCCTAACACCCAAACTATCCTGTGTCTATTCCCTACCCTGTGCTCCACCTTCCTCTTCATCCACTCACCTCATCCCCTACATACCGGTAACCAGCAAAGAATCCCTACCTCCTCCCTCCCACCCATCCCCCCTCTTCAGTATGGGTTCTTTTTCTTAGTCTTTTACAGTAGTGATCATCTATAGTATTTCTCCTTTGTGACTGACTAATTTCACTCAACATAATGTCCTTGAGGTTCATACATGTTGTGCAGTGGCTTGCAGCTTCCTTGTTATTCTTCAAGGTATCATATTCCATTGTGTGTTTGTTTATCTATTCTTCAGTTGATGGGCATTTAGGCTTTCTCCATCTTTTTGCTATCGTAAATTGTGCTGCTGTGAACATTGGTGTGCATATATCTACTCGTGTTATGGCTCATATCTCTTGTGGAAAATACCAAGTAGAGGAATTGCTGGATCATAAGGTATTTCTATTTCCAACCTTCTGAGGAAACGCCATAATGCTTTCCAGAGAAGTTGGATCATTTTGCAGTCCCACCTGCAATGCAGGAGTGTCCCAGTCTCTCCACATCTCCGCCAGCATTTATTGTTCTCTTCTTTTTTGATGTTTGCTGTTATTGCTGGTATGAGATGATATTTTTGTTTTGATTTGCATCTCTGTAATGGCTAGTGATCGTAAACATGTCTTCATATATTTGTTGGCTGCCTGGATCTCCTCCTTGGTGAAGTGTCTGTTCATGTCCTCTGCCCATTTTTTTTTTTTTTT
>NW_006408538.1:11512053-11517788 GCF_000296735.1 Chrysochloris asiatica | reverse complement strand
TGGCTATGACAGTCTTGAACAAGAAGGGTTTCCTGTTGAAGCTGCAGTAACTTTTCTGACTATAGATCATTGTTCTTCTGTGGCAGATTTGTACACTTCCTCTAATGCATTTGGGACGACTGTCTCAAAGTAACCTGCAGCTTTCCTGACAACTCCTCGCTCTCTCTCCTGCTAAGAACTGTAGCCCCTTTCTTCTGAATTTTTAGAACCTTCTGCTACCATATCCATCACTTCCACCACCAGATCCATAACCACCACCATAAGGACTGCCCGAGCTTCTTCCACCAAAACTTCTTCCCCTTTCAATGGATCCATAATTTGATTACTATTGTCCACTATCATTTCTAAAGTATTGTAGTTCCCACCACTGCTATGGTTACCACGGCCAAAATTTCCTCCTTCATTATAACCATCATATCCTTCACCACCTTGGTTTCCATATCCTGGTCTACCACCACCATAGCCCCCTCTACTACTATAACCAGGACCACCTCCATAGTTGCCACCATCACCTCCAAATCCATTATATCTACCATCACCTCCACCATAACTCCCTCTGCTGCCACCACCTCCACCACCATAGCCTTCTCTTCCACCAAAGTTTCCACCACAAAGTTCTCTCCACCACCTCCAAAGTTCCATCCACGGCCCATAAAGTTGCCCAATCCACCTCCGCAACTTCTCTGTGATATAGCAGACTGCATCTCTTGCTTAGAAAGGGCCTTTTTCACTTCACAGTTATGCCCATTAATAGTGTGGTATTTCTGAACAACAATTTTATCAACTGTATCATGATCATCAAAAGTTACCAAAGCAAATCCTCTCTTTTTTTTCCACTCTGCCTGTCTTCCATAACTTTATGGTTAAAATCTTGCCATACTTTTAAATGTAGTATCTCAAATTATATTCTTCTGTGTCTTCTTTAATGCCAACAACGAAAATTTTCTTCACTGTTAAACTGGCACCAGGCTTTACAGAATCTTCTCTAGAAACAGCTCTCTTTGGTTCCACTACACGCCCATCAACCTTGTGTGGTCGGGTGCACATTGCTTCATCCACCTCTCCGACACCAGAGTAAGACACAAAACCAAAGCCCCTGGAATGTGTTGTCTGGAGCTCTCATCTCCACACAATCTGTCAGTGTGCCCCACTTCTCGAGATGTTCTCTTAAACTATCTGTAGTTTCAAAGTTCAGACCACCAATAAACAGTTTTCGCAACTGCTCTGGTTCCTTTGGATCATGACACCCCACCCCCACCCCCACCCCCAGGCAGCGGTGGTGGAGACTGCTGGAGTCATGCTGGGAGCGACTGGGCGGCAGTTTTACCTCCATATTGAGACCCCTCTGCCCATTTTTTAATTGGGTTAGTTGTCTTTTGTAGAGGTGATGTAGTTACCTGTGTATTTTAGAAATGATTCCCTTGTCTGATGTGTCATTGCAAAAGATTTTTTTTCCCGTTCTGTGCCCTCCCTTTTTACTTTTTTGGTGAAGTCTGTTGATGCACTCAAGTTTTTAATTTTTAGTATGTCCCAATCGTCTATGTTGTCTACTTTTGTTTGTATAATTTTGAAAATGTTTGGTTGTCTGTCTATACCCTGTATTAGAGCCCTTACATTTGTTCCTATTTTTTTCATTGATGGCCTTTATAATTCTGGGAGTCACATTTAGGACTTTAATACATGCCAAGTTGGTTTTTATTTTAGGCAAGAGGTAAAGGTCTTGTTTCAGTCTTTTGCATATTGATTTCCAGTTCTGCCCACATCATCTGTTGAACAGACTATTTTCCTCCCCATACAGTATACTTAGGAATGTTGTCAAAAATCAGTTGGCTGTATGCGGATGGGTTAATTTCTCAATTTTCGATTCTATTCCATTGATCGGTGTATCTTTCATTGTATCAGTTGTTGTTGTTGTTAGGTGCCATCGAGTCAGTACCAACTGCCCGATCCTGGGCCAACTTCATTACTGTTGCCACGCTTGATTCCATCGATGCTGCCACTTGGCCAATCCATCCCGTTGTAGCCGTGTTGTAAATTTTGAAATCCTGGAGTGAGAGCTTTCCCACCTTACTCTTATTCTTAAGCAGTACTTATCCTGAGTCTCTTTCTTGTCCATATAAACTTGTAATTGGTTTTTTCCATCTCTTTAAAGAATGTCATTGGAATCTGAATTAGAATTGCATTATTGTGTTTGTAAATTGCTTTGGGCAATATTGACATTTTCTCATTGTTAAGTCTGTTAGCAGAGGGAAGGCTTTTAGTTTCCATTAAGAGTAATGTAGGCTGTTGGTTTTGTATATATGCTCTTAATTATCTTGAGAAATTTCCCTTCAATTCATACTTTGTTGAGTGTTTTTATTAGGAATGGATGCTGGATTTTGTCAAATGCCTTTTCTTCATCAGTCAATATGATCATGTGGTTCTTTTCTTTTTACTTATTTATATTGTGTATTACATTGATTGATTTTCTAATGTTGAACCATCCTTGCATCCCTGATATGACTCCCACTTGGTCATGGTGTATTATTTTTTTGATGTGCTGCTGGGTTCCGTGGGCTAGGATTTTGTTGAGAATTTTTGCCTCTTATGTTCATGAGGGATATTGGCCTATAATTTTCTTAGTGGCGTCCTTTCCTGGTTTTGGTATGAGGGTTATGCTTGCTTCCTAAAATGTATTAGGAAGTTTTTCTATCCTCTTCTATATTCTGGAATAATTTGAGTAGAATTGGTGACAGCTCTTCCCTGAATGTTTGGTGTAACTTACCAGTGAAGCCATCTGGACCTTGACTTTTTTTTGGTTGGGAGTTTTTTGATGACCTGATCAATTTCTCTTTTTGTTATGTGTCTGTTCAAGTTTTCTACTTCACTCTGTGTAAGTTTAGGTAGGTTATATTTTTATAAAAATGTATCCATCTCTTCTAAGTTCTCAAATTTGTTGGAGTACAACTCTTCATAGTATTCTGTTTATTATCCTTTTGATTTCCTTTGGTTCCGTTGTGACATCACCCATGTGGTTTCTAATGCGTGTTATTTGTGTCTTCTCCCTCTTTTCTTTTGTTTGGTTTGCCAGTGGTTTTTCAATTTTATTAACCCTTTCAAAGAACCAGCTTCTTGTCCTGTTGAATGTTTCCATAATTTTTCTGTTTTCTCTCTGTATAATCTTATTTCTTTTCTTTTGGTGATTGTAGGTTCCCTCATTCACCAAAAGAGGACACCATACTGTTTTCCAGAGTGGTTGGACCATTTTGCTTTCCCACCAGCGTTGTAGGAGAGTCCCAGTTTCTGCACATCCTCACCAGCCTTTATCATTCTCTGCATTTTTCAACTTTGATGTTGATTTCTGGTGTGAGATATCTCATTGTTGTTCTGATTTGCGTCTCTCTAATGGCTAATGATCGTGAACAGTTCTTCATATGTTTGTTGGCTGCCTGGATTTCTTCTTTGGTGAAGCGTCTGTTCATGCCCTGTGCCTATTTTTTAATTGGGTTACTTGTCTTTTTCTTGTAGAGGTGTTGTAGTTTCCTATAGATTTTAGAAATTAGTCCCTTGACTGATATGTCATTGCAAAAGCTTGTTTCCCTTTCAGTGGACTTCCTTTTTACTATTTTGGTGAAATCTTTTCATGTACATAAATGTCTAATTTTTAGTATGTCCCAGTCATCTATTTTGTCTTCTTTTGGTTGTATAATTTTTGCAATGTTTGGTAGTCTGTATTCCCAGGATTGTTGTTGTTAAGTATCGACTGTGGAGTAGGTTCTGACTCACAGTAACCCCGCACAGGGTTTCCAAGGCTGCAAATCTTTACAGGAACAGGAAGCCTCATCTTTCTCCTGTGGAACAGCTGGTAGTTTCGAACTGCTGACCTTGAGGTTAGCAGCCCAATTCGTAACCATTATGCTACCAGAGCTTAGAACCCTTAAATTTGTCCCTGTTTTTTCATTGATGACCTTTATAATTCTGGGATTCCCATTTAGGTCTTTAATCCATGCTCAGTTGATCTTTGCATATGGCAGTATGTAGAGATCTTGTTTCAGTCTTTTGCATATTGCTTTTCAGTTCTGCCAGCACCATCTGTTGAAGAGACTATGTTTTCCGCGCTCAATGATATGTGGCCCTTTGTCGGAGATCAGTTGGCTGTATGTGGATAGGTTAATTTCTTTATTCTCAATTCTGTTCTATTGATCTCTGTATCTTTCGTTGTACCAGTACTAGGCTGTTGTGACCACTGTAGCCAAGTAGTAAATTTTGAAATCAGGGAGTGAGAGGCTTCCAACTTTGTTCTTCTTCTTAAGCAGTGCTTTGTTTATCCTGGAACTTTTTCCTTTCCATAAAAGTTTGTAATTGTTTTTTCCATCTCTCTAAAGAATGTAGTTGAAATATGGATTAGGGTTGCGTTATATGTGTAGATTGCTTTGGGCAGTATTGACATTACACAATGTTAAGTCTTCCTATCGAGGAGCATGGTATGTTCTTCCACTTTTGTTAAGTCTGTTTTGGTGTCTTGTAGTAGTATTTTGTAGTTTTCTTTGTATAGGTCCTTTGTTTCTTTGGTTACATTTATTCTTAGCTATTTCATCCTTTGGGTGCCTATTGTAAATGATACTGCTTTCCTAATATCCTTTTCAGCACTGTCATTGGACATATTCAGTAGTTAGCTATGGCTTTAGTATTTATATGAGTGTGTGTATTGGTGTTTGTAATGCTTTCTGATTGCCTCCAGTTAGATGTGATCAGGAGTTGGGCTTCCCTTTTCACTCTTTTTTTACTCAGCTCAGAGTAACTGCAGGTGTTGGCTGCCTAACTGTTTTCTGGAGCTGTTATTGGTTCCTGCCTGGGTTGTGGAATTTTATAGGATGTGATGATAGCTTGACTATATGACAGCATTTGCTGCGTCTTCTTAGGGAGAGAAATAGCCCCCTAAAGGTAACGAGGGGACCAAAAAACAAAACAGCAAAAAAGACAGAATGAATAATGTAGTCTATAAATGGCTGAAAAGAGAGAAAAGAAAAAAAAATCTGTAGGCTAATATGTGTATGACTTTAATATCCTCTTTCAGCTTCTTGCCTTCAAGGCTGCCTGAGAAATTTCAAGATGTCACTGTTGGTCCTTATAACTCAGGATTTAATTTTTGGCTGATTTTGGTTTTAGTCTGTGTGTCTCCTGCTCCACAACCCCTGTTCTATCATTTTTCCTAGTGATAAACAGTTCAGGGTCATTTTACACTGCCATTAGGTTTTAAGTGGAAATTGCTCCTTTAAAATTTTTAGGCGATCTGTGCCCATGCATGCTTAGTCGAATCCTTGGGGTGCGGGAGGTGTGCACTCGCTCAGGCCTTATCTCTAGGCACCAGAATGGAGGTGCACAGACAGGGAAGAGACCAATGAACAGATACAAAAAAAAAAATAGAAAAGAATGTCCACACTTTTATCTCCGAGGTTCCATTTGGAGTCACTTGGTAGCCACTCTAATCCTTCCCCTCTCGATCTTGCCCAAGATGGCAGTTCTGGTTCCAGGGACCTCTGTTGTTGTTGTTGTTGTCAGGTGCCATCAAGTCGGAACCGATTCATAGCGACCCCATGCACAGCAGAACGAAACAATGTCCGATCCTGGGCCAATCTCACTACCACCGCCACACTTGACGCCATTAATGATGTCACCTGGCTGATCCATCTCGTTGGGGGTCTTCCTCTTTTTCTCTGACCCTCCACCTTACCCAGCATGACATCCTTCTCCAG
>NW_006408538.1:11505274-11506494 GCF_000296735.1 Chrysochloris asiatica | reverse complement strand
GAAAGATGAGGCTTTTTGCTCCCATAAAGATTTACAGCCTCAGAAACCCTGTACAGGGTTGCTATGAGTCGGAACCGACTCCACGGCACATAACAACCACCACCTAGGGTCGCTATGAGTTGAAATGAATTTGATGGCAGCTAACAGCAAAAGCAATTGGGGTAAGAAAATGGAGGAGAAAGACTGGTATATTTCATAGCAGGAATGTTCACCATTAATAGAATAAGTGATACCTAGGAAAGGCAGTGAGTTCCTTCAGTAATTGTTACCTTTCTCATGTTTTCATGGGGCAGTTCTACTCAGTCGAAAACACTATTAGATGAAATTCACTCCAGGGTAGTGGGTTTGGTTTTTTTGGTTTTGATATTTATTTGGAAAAAAATAAAGTATAAGTTTGTGAAAAGATTTAGTTATTGTTTAATTCTGTTTTTCCATCAACTTTTGAAGCCCCTCATGGTATGGTGCTGTGGGCTAATGTGTCAGACTGCAAAGTCATTTGAGCTGCAAGGTCATTGGTTCAAGCTCACCATCTGCTCCTTGGAAACCCTGCACAGAGTTGCTATGGGTCAGAATCGACTCGATGGCAGTTAACTACAACATACATTTAAAGGATTTACTTTGTCCAATGACAATAGTATGTTAAAGAGGCCTGGTGTGACACTATAGGATAAGCACTGGACTGCTAACCGCAAGGTCAGTGGTTCAGACTCACCAGCCACTCTCAGAAAACCCTATACAAGGTTGCTGTGAGTTGACAGCACACACAGTATATTAAATGTGATTTTGATCTAACTGGACATTTTACATGTGTTCTATTAAAGAACTGTCTATTGGAACTGTCTGATACATCATTTCATTTGTTTCCCTTATCAAACTTATAAGCAAATTCTGCCAACACTCTCCAAATAAGTAATTTTCTTTTGTATTTCTGTAGTGTTAGATAATAAGAATAATCCTCAGTATGCTTTCCATGTCTCTTAATAATGAAGTTGTTGGTGACGAAGTTTCAGTTTTTTAGTTTAATTTTAATTTGCAACAATATGGTTATAGGCTAGATGATATAAAACATTTTAGAAACACAGTGGCATCACCTTTAACATGCCCTCTGCCACTTTTGGAGTCCTGGTGTGCCGCTGCAAGTTAATACACTAGATTGCCAACTTGGTTTGACTCCGTGGCACTTAACAACAACAGCTGCTGCTTTTGGAGTCCTGGTGTGG
>NW_006408538.1:11495713-11505174 GCF_000296735.1 Chrysochloris asiatica | reverse complement strand
GCCCAAGATTTCTTGCTTCCGTTACAAATTCCACTGGCTATAAGCCTTCAAACTTTCTAAATATTCCTCTATATGTGGTTCAGATTTCTGGAGCTGTCCCCTGAACCTGCTTTGTCTAGTATTCTGTGTTATTGCTCTTGTTGATTATATTTTTATATAGCATTGTTGTTAAAGTGACGTTGAATCTGTTCTGACTGTTAGTCTCTGTATAAGATTTCCGAAGCTGTAAATCCTTGAGGAAGTAGAAAGCCGTATCTTTCTACCTCATAGTGGCTGGTGGGCTCGAATCGCTGATCTTTGGTTCTCAGTCCAGTGCTTACTATGTGGAGCCATAGTCCCTGATTTTTTAAATGAGTCTTGTTTTTAACTTTGTTTTGGCTTATGGCAATATTTCTAGAGATCACAAATAGGTTTTCAAACAAATCCTGTTTAAAACATAGTTATGGTGTTATTTGCCGTGGAGTCAGTTCTGACTCATAGGAACCTTGTACAGGGTTTCCGAGGCTATAAATCTTTACAGGAGCAGATTATACTGAAGTATAATACTATGCAAGGTTATGTTTAATTGACCTTTTAATATTTATTATAGAAAAATCCACTTGCATTTTAAATTTGAATAATAGAAATGTGTTTCCACTTTTCACCTGTCTTGACTTATTTAGCTCTCTTGCTTTTCCGGTTCTAAAAAGGTCAGGATAGGTATTTGTAGGCAACATTTAACTTAATATGAGGGGACTTCAAAAATTCATGTTAAAATTTCCATTATCATTTAATTCTATTTACCATGAACTTTTTGAAGCCCCCTTGTATGTAGCACTGTTATTAGGATAAACAATATCTGACTATATTGCCTGAGTTCCCTTGGTAAGAAAATCTGCCACACCAGGTTAGTTGTTTCTTCTGTGTTTGATTTTGGAAAACAGAACATTTGTTCTTGTGGGGCTTAAGGCTGTTTATAAGTTGGGGACTTTTTAATCTTTAAAAATAAAAACCCAATTTTTAGGTTTTTCTGGTTACCAAAAATAATATATGTAGGTTATTTCTTTTTAAAAGTTTTAGAAATACATTATTTAAAAAGGGAAAGCCCCCCACAGATTATAAAGAGGACTACTGTTAACTGTTTATATTTCTTTTATGTTTTTCCTCTGGGAGTCCTGAGATGGTGCTGTAGGATAAGCACTCAACTGTGATTTGAACCACAAGGTTAGCAGTTCAAACCCACCAGCAGCTCCTTGGAGAACCCTATACAGGATTGCTATAACCTGGAACTGACTCAACGGCACTCGACAACAACAATAATGTGCCTAAATACAAGGAGTCATGGTGTGGCATTGTAGGATAAGCACTGGACTGCTAACTCCAAGGTCAACAGTTCATACCCATGAGCTGCTTCTTGGAAAACTGGATATAGGGTCACCTGTAAGTCAGAACTGACCTGGCAGCGCTTAACAACAACAGTATCAATACAAAGGAGACCTGGTGATGTTATGGGATAAACACTGGACTGCAAACTGTAAAATGATAATGTAAACCCACCAGCCACTTCATAGGCAAAAGAGGAGGCTTTCTGCTCCCGTAAAATCTTATAGCCTCGGAAATCCTGTACAGGGTGCTGTTGGAGCCAACTGAATGGCAGTGGGTTTGATGTTGATTAGACCTGTAGACATAAAGTTCTGTGATTTGCTTTCTTCACTTAATGTATGAGGGGGCTTCAAACAGTATGTGGAAAAATGGAATTAAAAGATAATGGAATATTTCCACTAACTTTTTGAAGCTCTCTTGTATTACAATCCTTTCATGTTACCATAGAGACATTCTTTTGAAATCAAAGCATCAGTTTCCATGATATGAAAATTCTATAATGTATTGATCTAATTGCCTGTTATTGGAAATCCCGATTATTTCCTTTTTTTACTTCTAGTACAATGTATAGCAAATCCCTAAAAGGAAGAGTTCGTGTAGCAGAGAGTGTGTTGTTATTAAGTACTGTTGAGTTAGTTCACACTCACGATGACCCAGTACACAACAGAACAAAACATCACTTGGTCCCATGCCAGCCTCACAATTGTTTTGTTTGAGCCCTATTTCTGTTTGTTTATTTATATTGCCATTGTGTCAATCCATTTTGTTGGGGGTCTTCACTGACTTGATATCATGTCCAAAGTATGAGAGACGAAGTCTCACCATCCTGGCTTCTAAGGCGCATTCTGGCTGCACTGCTTCTAAGACAGATTAGTTTGTTCTTCTAGCAGTCCATGGTAATTTTAATGTTCTCCAGCAGCAAGCAGAGAGTATATCTGTTTAGAATTACAGTACATGTTGGCAACTTGCTTTCTCTAAAAATCAATTTTTTGTGAGTTAAAGATTATTTAGAGAAGTGTGCCCTTTGTTAATTGTGTTTAAATAACGCTTTTGCCTTTTTTCTTCTTCTTTGGTATGGGTCGGTGGTTCAAACTCAACAGTCAGCACCTCAGAAATCCTATACAGGGTCATTATGAGTCAGAAATGACTCAATAGCACTTAACAACAATATAGAAATGATAATGTAATTGTCAAATAGAAACTTTGTAAATTTCAAAATCAGATTTGCTTGATATTGAAATATTCAGAGTAAATAGGATAAACACTCGACCTTGAGGTTTGTTTGAACCTTGTGGATTGTGTTTGAAACATGGCTGGCAGTTGTTGGCTAACTTCACAGCAATGTCTTCAGAAAATAATAATAATAAAGATTATGCCTTAGAGTGGTTTTAGGTATTCAGGAAAATTGTACAGAAAGTACAGAGATTTACCAGTTACCCCTTCCCCCCGCTGCACATTGTTTCTTCTATTAACATCTTTCATTTCTGTGGTTCAATTGATGAACCAATATTGACAGCTTATTGTTAACTAGGTCCACAGTTCATAATCGAATTCACTATATTGTATAGTCCTATGTGTTCTGAAAAATGCTTAATGTCATCTGTCCATTATTACAGTATCATACAAAATAGTTTTACTGTGAAAACTGCTATGTGATCCCCTTAGAATATTTGTAAAAGATCTTAAGATCTGTAGATACAAGAGGATACTAAATAATCTGATAAAGTTTGTGTTGTCTCTTAATGTTATTATAAAATTTTAAAATTTTCAATAAGATGCAGATTTTGTTGTTGAGTGCCATCAATTTGATTTCAACTCATAGCATCCCTGTATCTCTATATAAGAATATGGTTTCTGAGGCTGTACGTAAATGTTTGTGGGAGCAGAAAATGGCATCTTTCTCCCCCAGAGCGGCTGGTGGGATCGAACCGCTGCCCTTGTGATTCAGAGTTCAGTGTTTATCCTTCAAAGCCCTTGTGTTCCTCGATTTATGATAAAAATTTTTAATTTTTGAGTAAGATGCAGCTTTAAAAAGGTGCTGATCTTGGTGTGGCGCTGTAGGGTAAGCACTGGACTTCTAACCACAAGGTCGGTGGTTCAAACCCACTAGCTGATCCTCAGAAACCCTAAACAGAGTCGCTATGAGTCAGAACCAACTCAATGATACTTGACAATAACAACTGTGAATATATTACTGATGATGTTTCTGTAGCATTAGGATAATACATTATTTTTTGTTTTCTCTGTTTGCATGATTCTCAGAGCATGTTCTTATTGGTGGTTGTATCTTATGATCATGCTTGAACCCTGCTTAGTAAATGGCTCCATATGGACTGTCTATATTTTGTAATTGGTTGTCTAGGAGGTGTTGTGTTGATAGGGGTTATTGTAGTTAGATACTGTTGAGTTGATTTTCGATTCATAGCAACCCCATGTGGCAGAGTAGAATTGCTCTTTAGGGTTTTCGTGAATGTAATCTTTATAGAAGTAGATTGATCCACCAGGTCTTTTTCCTGAGGAGCTGCTGGGTAATTCAAACCCATACCTTTTGGTTACCAGCTGAGTGTGCGTAAACCATTTAAGCCACTAGAGTTCCTTAGTGCTTATTTACATAAACAGACTATGTATGCAATTACTGAATCAACTTGTGTCGTCTCCAAAATGAATTTCAATTTTCTGGTTATATCTGAAATGTCGATGGAACATCTCATTTGTTTGGAAATTATTTGATTGGATTTTAAGGTGTCCCCTGTGTGAATTGAACCAGATGAATTTTCACTAACGCAAGAATTGATAAATGAATGATATGTTTTTAAGATCTCAAAGGAAATAGGATATTCATATCTAGTTAATGATTCAACAGGAAGGACTTAATCATGTAATATTTTGCAACAGGAACCTGGACCTATCCTGTTTTTCTAAAAAGAATGTGTTTTAGTGTTTGTTTGTTTTTCTGTATACTAGGCACATGAGAATTTATTTGTTAATGTTTGTAAGTGAACAATCGCTGAAGTCTGGTGTGCATACAAAAGGTGATTGGAAGGAGGTAGATGATAAAGAAATTAGAAACTCAGATTCACCATTTTAATTGGTCCTTACAAATCTAAAAAGGGAAATGCTTTTCAATTATGACACACACAAAAAATGACTGTTTTCTCTTCAAGACAATGATGCATCCTCAAAGTTTTGCAAAGTAATACTTTTTAATAATTTAAGTGAAACAAGGGAATGAATCTGAAATGACAATACGCTAAAACCTGTAAGAGGTATATTGAAATGTGCTATTAATATTTACTGGATTGTATATTAAATATGTTTCATTTCTTTATCTTTTCATTTTTACTTATGTCTGAAAAAAATGTTTCTCCCCCAGAGACAATCTCTTCTACCTATATTTTCATTACTTACATGTTCCTTAAAGATCATTATTGTGAACCAGTAATAATTGATGTGAGCACAGTGATAGCTGTTGTCAAACTTTTTATATGAATGGTGATTAAAAGCCACAGTCTCTTGGGTCTTCATTTTTTTGCAGTGCATAGTATTCCATTGTGTAGATGAAATCCTTTATTTTTGGATATTTAGTGTTTCCAATCTTACACTGTTTTATACCATGTTGAAATTAACTGAGGGGACTTCAAAGAGTTCCTGGAAAAATTACATTATCTTGTAACGGAATTTTGTCTTTTGCCCACAAGCTTTTTGAAACCCTCTTGTATTTATATAATTTTTGAAGCCCTCTTGTATTATTTTGTGCTTAGGTGTATCGGTAAGAGAAATTCCTAAAAGTGTGATTGTTGGGTTTAAAGGGTAAATGTTAAATGTTTTATTAGATAATGTCACTTATTTGTACTCCTGGTGTGGCACTGTAGTATCAGCACCAGACTGTGAACCACAAGGTTGGCAGTTCACACCCAACATCTGTTCCTCTGAAACCCTATACAGTCAAAACCAACTTGATGGCACTTAACAACATCAGTGTACATACAATGGAGTTGTGGTATGGTGCTGTATGTAGGTTGGAGATTCAAACCCACCAGCACTCCCCGGAAATTCTGTACAGAATGGCTATGAGTCAGAACTGACTCAACAGCACGTAACAACAACAAACAACATCAGTGTGAGCTCTGGTAGCATGTTTGTTAATCTCTTGGCTGCAAGATCAAAAGGTCGGTGGTTTGAACCCACCAGCTATTCCAGATTGGAGAGATATAGCAATCTGCTTCAGTAAAGATTAAACCAAAGCAAACCCATTACCACTGAGTTGGTTCCAGTTCATAGTGACTCAGTAGGATAGAGGAAAACTGTTCCATAGGGTTTCCGAGGCTGAAAGTATTTATGAAAGCAGACTGCCACATCTTTCTCCTGAGGAGCAGCTGGTAGGTTAGAACCACTGGCCTTTTGATTAGCAACTGAACACTTAACCCACTGCAACACTAGGGCTCTATAGGCTTTTTCTGTAGCCTCTTGATGGCTAGCACTCACTTTTTTTTTCACCATCTTTATGTCTCTAGTGATTGGAAAACAAGAGATACACCTTAGATATCAATGTTTGATATAGATAGATGACTATCCTTGTTTCTTGGATTTGGGTCTTGTTGATTTTACAACCAGTCTTATTCACACTACTTGTCTTTTAAATTTTTCTACTTTTTGCGTTTACTTACTTCTTTGAGGATTTTCCTGGAGACACTGACTTATTTCTTGGTCCGTTGGCAGAGGAATTTATCTTACAGAGACAGCGAAGTACCAAATCTTTTATGTTTTACTTGTTTTTTCATAATCAGACTTAGGGAAAATATTTTGCTATAAACAAATGATGCCGTAATTCTACTTTAATTGATTTTCAAGGGGAAAGTGTATTGTTTTCCTTTTGTGTATTTCTACAATATAAGGGGGTCTTCAAAATGTTCATAGAAAAGTGAAGTTAAAAGAATGGATTTTCCCCCCACAAACTTATTGAAACCTCATATAATTTTAAAAGACATACACAGAATATATACAAAAAGAGACACTATTTAACCACATAGAGTTTCTAGATCTTTGGTTATTAAAACAGTCATTTCCTTTTTATGACTCACCATAGCCAGCAGATTTTATGCGATCATATAGAATATATTTTCTGTCAGTAATTGCCAGATTCTAAATCATTTAATTAACTTCAGAATCACACCATTGTTTTTGTTATTGTTGGTTGCCAATCGGTCACTTCTGATTCATATGTGGCAATTATGATTTTATTGCTTTAAAAAAATCAAATAGGCCAGATTATTAAAATGGTTTCTTTCCTTTCATGTGAAATTTTCTTTCTATTGGTAATGACAGAGAACATTTTCTGGGAGAATCTGTATGAACCTTTAACTTCTCTAAAATGTTCATGTCCCTTATACTGGACTGATCATGTGCTACAGTGTTTATCTGTATTTACCACAAGAAAAATTATGGGTAAAGCACATTTACTAGATTTTTAAGAATTACTGAAGCTGTGTTTGTTGGTGTTGTTGTTAAGTGCCGTCGAGTCGGTTCCGACCCATAGCGACCCTGTATAGGGTTTCCAAGGAGTGACTGGTGAGCTTGAACCACCGACCTTGTAGTTCAAATGGCTTTGCAGTCTGGCACATTAAACCTCAGTGCCAGTGTGTATTTAAACATTCCCCTGGCTTTTTTGCATGAAATGAGGATTTGATGTATTATATTCTTAGTTGGAAGAAAGTTCAAAACTAGAATGTAATTTTTCTCTTCTTGATTTTTATAGAGCAGGTTGTTGCCCTGGATGCCCAAAATATTGTAGCTGTTTCATGTGGAGAAGCTCATACATTAGCGCTAAATGACAAGGGCCAGGTATATGCTTGGGGTCTTGATTCTGATGGACAGCTTGGCCTACTAGGATCAGACGAATGTATCAGAGTACCCAGGTAACAAGGTGACCAAAAAGAGGTCTTTAAAAAACTTTTGTAATAAATTTGTTAATCTAAATCAGTCTGCTTAATGTGAACGTTAATGAGCTGGCATCTCATTATTTTTTTTTCCATGGTCTGTTCTTCCAGGGTTCACTAGGTAGATTGTTGTCTTTCATTTAGATTCATTTACATTTTTTATTTACTTCATTTATATGTTCTACCAAATCAATAGAGGTTACATTTGTGCTTGTAAAGAAAGGCATGAATACCTTGGTTATTGATGTATTTCTTATATATTGGTTGTATGATTTTGCTAACATTTTTGAGTCTTTATCAGGTTTTATTGAATATGGAAGTTCATTCAACATGCTTGATATAAAAATAATTCAGTCACTTTCTTTTTTTTTCACAGCTATGACCATGGTTTCACTTATATTAATTGGTTCTTACTCATAGTGAGCCTGTAAGGGTTTCCCAAGGCTGTAAATCTTTGCGGGAGCAGAAAGTCTCAACTTTCTCCTGTGGAGTTGCTGGTGGGCTTGAACCACTGACTGTGCTTAGCATACCAGTATTTATCCTACAGAACCACTGGACTCCCCATGTTAACCATTAGCTGATCCTAAAACTAAGAAATAATTTCTCACCAATATTGTAGTCTTTAAGATTTAACATTATTTTAATACTTGTTGTTAAGTGCTGTCAAGTCGATTCCGACCTATAGTGACCCTGTATAGGGTTTCCAAGGAATTGGAAAAACAAGAACATATCTAAGTAAAAATTTGAAGAGAAGTATTCCATATCTTTTAGATATATAAGTAATACACTAAACCATATCTAGTATTTTAAATTACAGAAGTTCTTCCCTTCTTAAATTTTTGAGTCGTTTCCTCCAAATGTAAAAAAAGAGAGAGCGCGAGAGAACCCTCCAGGGAATCAAGATATCCTTAAACTAATTTTAGATTTAGTCCAGGTGGCATTTTTGTTTTTTACATATATTTAATGTATTTTATTTTGAAATTAACTTTTTTTTTTTCTTGGTTTAAGATTGATTGTAGCTACTAGGATAAGGTGTGCATCAGAGTTGTATCCTTTCATGGTGTGACACTGTGGGATAAAGCATTCAACCTCAAGGTCGGTTTGAACCTCAAGGTCAGTTTGAACCACAAGGACGGCAGTTCAAACCCACCGGCAGACCCTTGAAAACCCTTTACAGGGTGACTATGAGTCTGATCTGACTCGATGACATTTAACAACAACAACAACAGTTAGGATAAGGTGTGCATCAGGGTTGTATACTTTTACATACGTATTCAGTCTATATGCTAGGCAAATAATCTGAGAAACTGGACTGTATGAAGAACAACACAGCATCAGACCTTTCATCCAATTTACAATAATAAGTTAAAAAGAAAACACCCAGCATCAGAATCAGAGTAAGACTCATTAACAATGTGCAATATGTAGAGGACATAACCTTGTTTGCTGAAAATAAGGAGAACTTGAAGCATTTACTGAAATATCAAAGACTACACCTTTCTATATGTATTACATCTTAACATAAAAGAACAGTCTTCACAACTGGACCAAGAAGCAACATTATAAATGGAGAAAATACTGACATTGCCAAGGATTTCATTTTACTTCAATTCACAATCAGTGTCCATGGAAGCAGTAGTCCAGACATCAGACCATTTATTGCATTTAGCAGATCTGCTGCAAAAGACCTTTCAAAGTCTTAAAAGCAAAGATGTCACTTTCAGGGCTGAGGTTCGCTTGACCCAAGCCATTGTGTGTTAAATAACTTCATATGCATGTGAAAGCTGAACAGTGAATAAAGAAGACTAGAGAAGGATTTATGCCTCTGAATTATGGTATTGGTAAAGAATATTGAATATGCCATGGACTGCCAGAAGAACAATGTGTTGGAAGAAGTACAGCTAGAAAGTGCCTTAGAACACAGGATGGCAAGGCTATGTCTCTTGCACTTTGGACATGTTTTCAGGTGGGACCAGACTCTGGAAAAAAGGACATCATGTCTATTAAAGTAGAGGGTCATTAGTAATGGTCCATCAAAAAATGAGAGGGATTGACAAAGTGGCTACAACAGTGGGCTCAAACATAGCAATGTTATGAGGATAGCATGGGATCAGGCAGTATTTTGCACAGTTGTACATAGGGTCACTAAGGAGCTCTGGTAGC
>NW_006408538.1:11452022-11493872 GCF_000296735.1 Chrysochloris asiatica | reverse complement strand
AGCTTTAAGGTGTGTGTGAAGCCATTTCTGAGCTTCAGTCTTCTTCAAAAAATTAGGATTTAATTTTTCAGTAAAAATATACTTATGTGAAAGACAGTGAATTAAAATTTTTTTTAAATTTCAGCACCAAATCATAATTTATGTGTAAGACTTTTTAAACATGTATAGGGTTTCTGAGTCTGTAAATCTTTATAGGAGCAGAAAGCCTCATCTTTCTTCCAAGGAGCAACTGGTTGATTTTCACTGCTGACCTTGCAGTTAGCAACGCTACCATTGCTCCTTATAGCTGTAAATAGATTTCTAAATTTAGTGTTTATAGATTTTCATGAGAGTAATCAGAAAAGCGAAGATTCCTATTAGGCCATACTTTCTTGATAAGAAAGTCTATTACTACGCCAATAGTTAAGACTATGGAAATTCAGAACTACTTTTAAGTTAAAAAAGAATGCAAAATTAACAATAGGTCATATCTGAAACTCTTAATAGTTTGTTAATTATTGCTTCATTCTAACTCTGTTTTGGTTGAAATCACTACTACTTAGGGAAAGAAATGATTCCGCATCAGCGGCCTGTATTTCTTTTGTTTTTGGTTGTGGTGATTTTTTAATGTAGGCGACATACAAATTTGCTTCCAAACGTTTGTGGAAAATGGAGTTGTGAGATAATAGAATTTTTCAACAAACTTTTTGAAGCCTTTTTGTATTATATTTTGTAAAAAGAAGCTAAGGCTTTTTTTATTTTTATTAATTTTTGATTTAATGTGAGAATGAATAATTTTCTAATTGTTAGATATAGTTTCTTTTTTAAAACTCTGTCTCTGGTATATGTAATAAAAATTTGTTACCATATGATACAGCTATTTCTAGGCCATAGAAACTAGATAAACAGGTTTGAATTGATCTTTTTTTTCTTGATTTTACCCAGTTTTAAACATGTTATAATTTCTGCCTAATTTTAGCATCTGAAAATTAATAATATTTTACCTCAAAACGACAGAGTATTTGATGGTAGTGACTAGTTAACTTAAATTTCTCAAAATTCAAAAAATTGTTGACGTTAATTAAGAATTTTTGTTAGTGATTAGGAAAGTGGTGCCTTAATTAGAAATAAAAAATTGTTAATTTTGTTTCATTGTAAAATAATTAACGCTTTAGTTCTTTCAGTTTTAAATTATATATTTGTTACCATTAGTTGTTGGAGTTTTATCTTCAGAAACACGAGTGGCAATGCCTATTTTGGCCTATAATTTCATGACACACAAAATTAGAAAAACAGAAGAATGCAGTAGTACACATATTTAACAATTAATATGTTTTTGACAGACTTCCCAAGGGAGAAGTATAGATACATTCTTTCCAAATTCATTAACTTTAAAATTTCAAACCGTTTTTAAGAATGCAGTTAAGAAATTATGTTGTTCTCTACAGTGAAGCATTTTAGTGATGCTCCTGAGCCACTTAAAATGTTTTCTGAGCCACTTAAAATGTTTTGACAGTGTTTAAAATTTAGGCGCTTATTTTAAATGTTGTTGGTGTTAAATGTTGTCGAGTCAGTTCTGACCCAGCTGTATAGCATTTCTGAGGAGTAGCTGGTGAAGTTGAACCACCAACCTTGTGGTTCAAACTGACTTTGCAGTCCAGCACATTAACCCACAATGCCATACTAGGACTCCATTTTAAATATAAACAATTTTAAATGTTTGCTGTAAAGATCTAAATACAATTTTCATAAATTTGGTTACCAATCATAATTGCTATGTTTATTTTTAATTTTTAACAAATTATTGACTTAAAATTTTCAGTTAAGTACTTTTGAATCCTTTTTTTTTTTTAAATTGATAACTATAAACATTTAAATTTTCTCTTTGTCCTTTAAAAAAGGGATTCTTTTTGATGAATTCTACAGAATTCTATTTTAAGTATTTTCTACTTTGTTACCTCTTTAGGAAAAATAGAACATTGAAATCTGTTTGGTAAATCAAGTTTCACAGTCATGGAACTTTTCATTTTAATTTTCTGAAAGCTAAAACAAAACAGCATTCCCTCCCCATACTGTCAATCCTTAATGTATTAATGAATGTACATGAAAAGGTTCTTGTTTGTTATTGAGTGCTGTCTAGTTGATTCTGACTCATAGAGATCCTACATAAGGTTTCTAAGTAGCAGCTTGTGGGCTTGAACCATTAACTTTTTAGTTTGTTGTTGTTATTAAGTTCTATCGAGTCAATTCCTGCTCATAGTGACCTTGTATAAGGTTTCCAAGTAGTAGCAGGTGGTGGGTTTGAACCACTGACCTTGCAGTTAGCAGTCCAGTGCTTATCCTACTGTGCCACACCAGGACACAAAGATAAAAGGAGAGAATATATTGTTTAGCGCAGTAATGCCACAGAAGGATCTCTTTTTTATTAGGGCCTTTCCGTAATATGTAATAATGACTGTTTTGTAATATATCCAAGAAAATGCATGTATGTTATAGTCTAAAACTTGTGATAATATTTTGGAAGGAGAATCACTGAGTGTAAATTGCAGTACAGATATAGACATTTTTAGCAAGCTCTATGACTAAAGTTTCCAAGGCTTTACGAATCCACTTACCCTTTAACAGTGTATATAATGTGTCTAGCATGATGGTGGGTACTCGGTCTTCCACAGTGATAAGACATGGAGTTTCTGCCTTCACAAATCTTTGGCATAGAAGCATTCATTGAATAATTAGATTAGTAATTAATAGCAGTAAATGCTTTGGAGAAAAATAGAGTTTTTTGAGAATTAAAATGTCTTACTTGATCTTGCAAATTAGATACGTAGAATTGTTTTTAAAAAAACATATTTAATGTAATATATAGTTCATTGCCCAGTGTGTTGAAGGGCCTTCAAAAATTCGTGGAAAATGGAATTAAATAAAAGATAATGGATTTTTAAAATAATTTTTTTTGAAGCATCCTTGTCTGTTTTCCTAGTGTGCATCAGCAGTAACTATAAGTGTTTTAGTAACTTCAGCTCAGATGTACAAGTCCATGTATTTTTTAAATTCCTAAATCTTTTTGCATTGCCATTGTTTGTTTTTTACTAATTGCATAAAAGTGGCATTTTATTACATTTGAAAATCTGAAAGTGCAGATGCAGTTGGATTTTATTGATTGTAGCAGTACAGCTCTCAGATTTTGTAGTTAATCCACTAAATAAAAGTATTTTTGATACAACAATATAGAATTAGAGTAACACTCCTTTCTCCTGCTCAAAATTTGATTTGCGGAAGCTGTTTCCTGAAAATCATGGGTATCGACACTCTGGTCAGATCTTGCTCCGGACTCTCATATGGCAGAATCAGGTCAGGTGGCAATAACAAACATATATCCCCTCCCTTTCTTTCTTTTTTCTTTTTTTTTTTCTTGAAAAAATTTTCAGGGAAAACAGTGACTAGGAGAGGGTGAGCCACATAAAAGAACATAGATGATTGCTATATAAAGTTACTTGGTTTTTGTAATGCTTGTAGATTGCATTGCAATTAAGCAAAAATTTGGGAAAGGAAAACCAAGAAACTATAAAATACATGGAGCAAACATGAGATGGTAAGAAACTAGAATAAACATCAATGATTACAATAAATGAATTGATTAAAATTCCCTAGTAAAAAGAACTGAATGTATCACTGATTTAGACATAAAATAAAAAGGTAGCCTAAGAGGAGTATGTTTCATGATTTATAAATTGTGATGAGCATGGCAGGAGTCATCATTGCTTCTTGAGGAATTTGATAGAGGAGAAAACATACATTCAATTAGGCACAGTACCTGTGTTAGACAGGTGGTACACATTAGTTTGATAAATATATTGTAGAATTTCAGATTTTAAGCTATATTTGAAAATATCTTGATAAAAGAAACATCTAGATTATAAGCACTCTGAGGAGTACTGGAGATGTGAGCCCAGCTCACTTGACTTAAATATTATCTTTTCAAGGTGTGATATCACACTTAATTTTTTTCACTATCTAGATTTTGCTTGTTAATTTCTTTGCTTTTATTTTAGCATAGATTTTTGGTAAATTGGGCTTACATGAGAAAGATGACATGACCTGTCAGGTCAGTAGAAAATTCTGGTTTCACATAGTGTTGTTGTGAAGTGCTCTCAAGTTGGTTACAACTCTTAGTGACGCTGCATACATTTCCAAGGAGTGACTGGTGGGTTTGAATTGCCGATGCTTTGATTAGCAGTCTTGTGCTTGTCCTACAGCCAGCACCACAGAAGGACTCCTTTCACATAGTAGTTGGTCAGTAAATCGTTTTGTTGATTAGTCATTCAAGATACATGAGGTAAGTGAAATTAACTGATCCTGATCTCTCCTTGTTTTCTAGAAACATTAAAAGTTTGTCAGATATCCAGATCGTACAGGTTGCTTGTGGTTACTACCATTCACTTGCACTCTCTAAAGGTAAGCATTGTTTTGTGATCGTCCCTTACCCCTTTTTTTAGTTTTACTATATGATGCTTTAAATGAATAGAAAGTCTTCCAGCTTGGTTTTTCTGCTAATGGAAAGGTTGGCAATTCAAACCCATCAGCTAGTTTATAGTAGAAGGATGTGGCAGTTTGCTTCCATAAAGATTGTTGTTGTTGTTAAGTGCCATTGAGTTGATTCTGCTTCATAAGCATGTTTGTCCTAGGAGCAGTGGGTGCCGCGTCTGACAAGTGGCTGTACTCTGCGACCCGCACAGAGAGATTAAACCCGAGTAAGGGTGACTAGTGATTAGGAAAAAAAAGGAAGACACAATTGAAATAAGTAAAGTTGGGACCAGGTGGTTTGCAGCACTCTGATGGAGATACTGCGGCACTGACCTTCATTCAGCACATTTATTAAATAACAAAGGAAAGTGCTGGGGGCAGGGAAAAGATTGCAAAAAACTTTTGGTGTATAGATGCAAGCAGTAAATGGGACTTTATCAGAAGAATGTAGTTGCTAGGGAAACAGATTAGGGCAGCGAGATGTTTTTGCAGAGTAAACTGAAGGCCATGGCTGCATACAAAGAAAGGCTCTGCAAGTTCCTCAGCAGGGCAGCCTGACCTGGGAGCAGGCCGATTTTCTGGACCATAACTGTTTAGTTAACAATTCTTTGATTAAACTGCCCTCAAGTCTGAGACCTTTGGCTTAGTTGCTCCCAACATCTCCATCTTTGGTTAAACTTTCCCCGAACTCTGGGAACTTCAGCTCAAATCGCTACCAACAAGTGGGAAGGCTCTAAAGTATTTTTTGTAGGTGAGCAACTTCAGTTCTGCATTTTTATAAGTTCTCTTTGCAGAATACAAATGTTTGCTTGTATTCTGGAAGGACATACCAGTAACTAATAAGAGAGGTTATTTCCTGGTAGGAGACTTGGGATCTAATTTTTTAGGAAGACTTGCTTTTATTGTATGTTATAATACGAATTCTTAGAGCGTCAGTTATTAGTTTGATAAAAATATGTAAAGTTGGGTAGCAGTGTGGGATCAAAGTGACAGTAGGAATACCAGGTGAAATGGCGAATGGATCATTTCATGTCACATTTTTCTTTAGAAAGCTAACTGTATACACATATGATACACTATATACAAAAACTATATACACAAACTATATACACATAAGCATGTTTATGCTTAATACTCCGGGTTAATGACTCGTGCTACTAAATCCGTTACAATGTCTTTTTCTGAGATGGCCAACACTTGGAAGAGGTCCAGGTATGTTAAGTGGTGAGGGGGTCAGGAAATCTGTTTGTTGAACTCAGAGTTAGAAGTGTTCTTGAAATACACAAGTTTAGATGTAAGATTGGTAATAGGATAAATGGGTTTACTGCTCAGAGGCTAGATGTGAGTGAGTAATAAAATTTTAAACATCATCAATATATGTGGCTGAAAAGTGAAGATTTGGGAGAAAATACAAAATAAAAGACTTGAGTACAGGTGGTCGTCAGGTTATGACCAAGATCCATTCCTAAGTATGTTTTTATGTCTTCAAGTGAATATGTTAGGTGAGTTTGTAAGAAATGAAACCTTGTCATTGATTTAAAAGCTGCATGTGCAGCATGTAAAGGTGATTATCATGAAGAATTTATTGTGAGTAGGGTTGGTTCAGTCATTTTACAGTGAGAGCAAATTTGCATAATATCAAAGAACAAGAAGGTGTTGTCTGGATGTCAGATGTCTAAGACAACGGTTGGCTGTACTAAAAAGGGACAGTCTTCTCTTGAGCATAAAGAAATAAGATTGACCCCTAGTTATATGACTCACTCATTGGTCTGTATCTCAAATCTCAAACCAAACTCATTGCTGACATATCAGTTCCAACTCATAGCTATCCTATAAGCACCCGTGATAGGAGAGAGGGTAGACTTGTCTCATAGGGTTTCCAAAGCTGTAAATCTTTAAGAAATCAGACTGCCACAACTTTCTCCTTTGGAAGGATTAATGGGTTTGAACCGATGACTTTTTTAGTTTGTAGCCCAATGCTAAACCACTGTGCTCCTTATTGTTCTGTACAAGGGGGTTTCAAAAAGTTGTTGGGAAAATGGAGTTAAAAGATAGGGAATTTTTCCATGTGCAGTTTGAAGCTTCCTTGTATAGTTAGTCAAATTTAGAATGCATTAATATAGAGTGTTCTAAGTAGTATGTTTCCATATTTAAATAAACTTAATTGCAAAAAGAAGAGTATTTATTTCCATCTGGTGAGAAGACTTATGTCACATTATAATCGATGATCTTCAAATAAAAATTTTTGTGTGTGAGAAAATAGCTAATTTTATGATTTTTGCTTTACAGCAAGTGAAGTTTTCTGTTGGGGACAGAATAAATATGGCCAGTTGGGTTTAGGCCTTGACTGTAAAAAGCAGGCTTCACCACAACTGATTAAGTCTTTGCACGGAATCCCTTTCATGCAAGTTGCAGCAGGAGGAGCTCACAGTTTTGTACTGACCCTTTCTGGAGCTATCTTTGGATGGGGACGCAACAAATTTGGTCAGCTCGGTCTTAATGATGAAAACGGTAAGTTCTCATTGTTTATAGTTAAATGTACTTGTTAGAAGAAATGATCTTTTGAGAAAGAACAGTGATTCTTCTTACCAGAGAGAAATGTACTCAAACCTTCTGTGGTGGGGAGGTGGATACTGTGATGCTAGTTAAAAATTTCCATTTGATACAATATTTGAGGCGGGGTGGGAAGGAAAAAAAATCACTTTTTTTCTAAAATAAACTATAGAAAGTATATCTGGACAAAATCCTATATAACTAGATGTTAGTTAATGGAGAGTTGGAAAACATGGTAACTGGAGTTTTTACATTATGGTAGTTGGTGGTTATGTGCCGTGGAGTCAGTTCCAACTCATACAGCCCCTGTACAGGGTTTCAGAGGCTGTAAATCTTTATGGGAGCAGAAAGCCTCAACTTTCTCCTGCGGAACAGCTGGTAGTTTCGAACTGCTGACCTTGTGGTTTGTAACCACTATGTTACCCCCATTAATGGAAAGAAGCTGTAAAATTGTTTTGGGAAAGTAGGATGAAGCATTTTTTATTTGAGTTTTGAAGGATATAATTTAAATCTAAGTCATTAAATTAATCTTTGATTGGGCTTCACTTTTAACATGGTAGTTTTTAAAATAAATGTTTTAAATTTAAAATTTTTGTAAGTGCTTGTAACAAGTTGGGATCTTGGGATTGATTTAGCTTCGTTGGGTTGAATGCCAACAAATGGCCTATAAAAGCTACAATTTCATAAAATTCATCATAATTTTGATGACTTAAGACAACAAACATGATGTGTTGAATAACAATTGATAATGATAAGCAAATAATCCATAAGAATTAAAGACTATTTTGTTCTCCATTAGAAAAATATGAAAGATTAGGATGTTCTATCTTTCATGCTATAAGATAGCAGAAAATATACTTTTGGGCTTCTAAGTAGGGTGTTATGAGCATAATGATTATATGGTAAATATAAAGCATGGTGCGTGTGTGAGTATAAAATTAAAAGCAATAACTCAGATTTGTAGACTGCTGAGACCAATGCAGATTGGCATATGGACAGTTTAACACTTAAATTGGACTTTTTAAGTCCCTGTTTTGTCACAGTATTGTAAATAAATAGGTAAACCTTAGTAGGCTTATACTAAAATATCATTGAATCATTTATTAAAATCATTTATTCATTATTATTTACTAAGCCTAGGAAATTATAGAGAAAACACATATTAAAAAAGTTTTGTTTTTAAAAATAGTGTTAACATCTCTTATTGGAATTTTCAGATAGATATGTTCCTAATTTGCTAAAGTCACTAAGATCTCAGAAAATAGTTTATATTTGTTGTGGAGAAGATCATACTGCTGCTCTAACTAAGGTATTGTGCTTCTAAAACTTCTTCATTATCATATTTTTTATTTCATAATTAATTTTTTCATTAATACTTATGTTAAAACTTGAGAATTATTGATGTCTGAGAATAGTTTATCTTGCAAAAAAGCCCTAGATTGTTGTTCTGAAAAATAACTTACCTGCATTTTCAGCTTCATTATATGTTATGAAATGTGAATTGTAATATACTGTTACATGTGATTTAATTTCAGTCCAGAAAAAATACTATTGAAATGATCTTTTGAATATAATGCGTTCAATTTGTCAAGCTTGCTGTGCTGTATATATCAATTTCAATTATATAACTGTGTTTAATTTTCATTTAAGGCCATTTTGGCTTATAAATATTTTATTACAAGTAATAGAGGAGATTGAATCCCTCTAATATCCACAGCCCAAGTGTTGTACAAGCAGTTATAATGTGCTTTCCTCATAATCTTTGTTTGTAGCTTTAACTCTGACCTCTCACTTTCTCACTTGTGCTAATTCATTAGTAATTAATACTACTAGGTTCTCCAGATTCCAGAAGTTAAATGAAAATGAAAACATTCTATATATCTTCACTAGGAGCATTATTTATGGTACCTATGATAGTAAATTGGGCTGCGAACCTTAAAGTCAGCGGTTCGAAACTATCAGTCGCTCCGCAGGAGAAAGATGAGGCTTTCTACTCCTGTAAAGATTTACACCTTCAGAAACCCTGTACAGGGTCGCTATGGGTCGGAACCGACTCGATGGCACTTAACAACAACAACATGATATTAAAAAGGAATTGGAAAGTTTTTTTAGAAGTTTTTTAAGAAGAAATTAACTCCTAATCAAACTTCTACACCCTCTGGATTTTAAATTTAACACCCTTTAGGATGGTGAAAGTGTTTTTAGGCATTATCACATAAAGTGTACTTAAGGTAATGAGCTTTTATCTCATTTTTCCAGGATAAGTATGTCTGTCTTGATGCTTAAAAAGTGCTAATCCTGGTCATCTTTTGTATTCCTCTTAGAAGGTCATGATATTTAGTAGGTCATGACATTTGGTCACTGGAATTTTTAGTTAATATATTTTTAAATGATATCAGGTACTTTTAAATAACCCTAAAATAAAATATTTAAGTTAGACTATAATTCCACATCCATATCTTTGCTGTTCTGGAATAATTTCTTGCAAGTAAGTTAGGATTGCTTTGCCAAATCTACATTAGGAATCTACATTAAGGAAAGATTTAAAAATCAGATTTGAATAAATAGAAAGACATGCTATGTTCATGACTCCTAAAGATACCAATATTTTTCAAGGTCATTTACAAATTCAACTTGCAAATCACATATATATATATGTAATACCATTGGATTTATCAGTCTTCTAAAATCTTTCTTGCTAGAAATGTTTATGTATATGGCCATTTATCTATTATGACATAGCAAAAAACTGGTCAAACTCCAAAATATTCATCAGTAGCAACCTAGTGGAATAAATGTGTTATACCATGAATTATAAAATAGAATGAGAAGATTTCTATATAATGCTGTGGAATAATTTCTAGGATATATGAGGGGACTTCAAAATTTTAAAATGGAAGGAGAAATAAAATTAGTAGCTACACCAAATGTATCTTGCAATTTTCACATTGGATTTTAGTAGTGACTGTTACATATAATTCAAAAGCAAATATATATATATCTCAGAATTTGGATATTGAAAAAACAATTGAGCCTGAATATACAACAAGTTCGTGGTATTACTCCATAAAGAAGAATGATTTTAGCAAAACAGTATGTTGCTGTAGATCATTGGTGTGGGACATAACTTAAGGATAGACCAGATCCACAAAGAAATTGTGTATTACACTCTGCAGTCTTACTGTTAGTAACAAAATTATAATTATTCTTTTCAATATGTTATATATAGAGAAGAGTCCTTGTGTGGTACTGTAGGATAAGCACCAGACTGTAAGGCTGGTTTTTAACTACGAGATCAGCTGTTCAAACTCACCGTCACTGCTCAGAAACCCTGACAGGGTGGCTCTAAGTTGAAACGGACTCAACAGCACTTTCACAACACAGCAACATATAAAGAGAATGATAAAGCAAATAAGTATTCTGCTGCCACTAAAAGCTTACAATTTTCAGCTTAAGAGAAAACCTACCCACTGCTTTTGAGTCAATTCCGACTCATAGAAACCTTATAGGGCAGAATAGAACTGCTCTAAGGGTTTTCACAGACAGCTTCAGTAAAGCAATTGGTGGGGTGTGAGCTGCTGAACTCATTAGCAGCCCATCATGTAACCCATGGAACCACCAGGGCTCCTTTAAGAGAAAAGAGGTAGATGAAAAACTATAGGAATTAAGTATCAATCCTATGGTATTTATTTTAAATTTGAAGTATCAATATGAACTCTTGATTTATTTTCTCCTTCTAAAGTAATTTTTATTTCCTAGTCATGGACAATGAACTGGCTTTGAAATAATGACCATGTACAATCTGGAAGCATTTACCATCCTTGGTAGTTACAGACTCTCCACTAATAAAAATGAGAGCTCCTTTAAGAATCTGAGTCTGTGTCTGAGACAACAAAAAATGTATAAGATAAACCTTGGACATTTTGTTGAAAGAAAATGTTTAAGAGTAGTAGGTTATATCTGAAGGACAATTTGAAGGAGGGTTCATTGGTTATCAAAAGAGAGGAGGTTATATCTGAAGAATAATTTGAAGGTTATTCATTGGTTATCGAAATGACTATAAAATTGGAAACATATCAAACATAAAAATCATGAGTTTATAATGATGATACTCCGTACCCTAAATTAATACAAAATGAATTTACTGCATACATTGGAAGGTTGGACAAAAACTCGTTTTTCTAAAAATAGGTAAATAAGAAATAATCAAGAATTTATATTACCTTTCATTTACAAATTATAGTTCAGGTAAATTACTAGTTGATGAAGAAAAGTTCTTTGAAGAATAATTCCAAATCTAGAAGAAATGATAAGACTAGATATTTACTATTTTGTCCTACCTGATACAGTCATGCTATAGGCAAAAATCAGCAATGGTAAGCTTACAGGGAACAAAATAGGGTGACACACTTTGACCGGTTTACCAGCATCAAACATGCTTTCTGACATAGTGTAATAATATAGGGAAATTTAAACATGCCCTGGCTATTAGATTATACTGAGAAATTAATACTAATTTTATAATATGTATTGTGATTATATATATTTAGGTATGTTGTTGTTGTTAAGTACCGTGGAGTCGGTTCCAAAATTATATGGTCATATATCTATATTTAGATATATGACCATATAATTTTGATATGAAGCTATTGTGATTATATATATTTTTTAAGTCCTCATCTGTTAGTAATAGGTGTCACTGAAGATGCATAGACATTTATTTGATGACTGCAATTAACTTGAAAATATTCCAGTGACTCTTCCCCACAGGGGGGGGTCAGTCCTTCATATCAGCCTTTATTTACTTATTTATTTATTTATCTATCTATTTATTGCCCAGTTGTTAAAACTGAATACTGTTCATTATACTTCTTTATTTTTATGTATTTGTTAGAACTTCTCCATGGTAAAAAAACTTTCAAACTAAAATTCCTTTCCATGGCTCTGTGGGCTAATAGATCAGATTGCAAATTTGTTTGAACTGCAAGGTTGGTGGTTCAGGCTCACCAGCTGCTCCTTGGAAACCCTATACAGGGTTGCTATGGGTTGGAATCAACTCAATGGCACTTAACAACAACAACAAAAGTACGTAACAGTATTAACTGATGAAGGAATATAAGGTGGTATAATTAAAACTAGGAAAAAAGCAGTTGAATTGAAAACCAGTTCATTGTGCTAAATTGTTATTGCAGGTTTTTAATTTATTTTACATATAACCTTTAATTCAGTTATGTAATTTTTAATATTTTCAAGACCATCTCTACATTGTAGCAACTATATCTAAAAATAGTTTTGTTTGTACATTCTGATTTCATACACAGTTTTGCAGAGTGTTTGTGTTCAAAGCATAACTAGTTTAAAAGCAGAGATGATAAACCATTTGTAGATTTTGTAAAATTTTATAGGTGAGTACTTGGACTTCAGCAAGAGCGTATAATGGTAATGAAAGACACTGAAAAGAAATCATTTTTTGTATCTCTTTAGTGAAAACTTAAAGTAAATATTTGTGATGATAACATAATTAAGTACTTTAAAAATATGTGAACATATTTTAGTCTTACAGTCTGGAACTCTGTCTTAGTTGTAAGACATTTTACCTTGAAGTCATCTGACTTAACATCTGTTAAGTTGTCAAGATAATAAAAGACAAGAATTGACTCCATATTGCAGATCAGCTTATTTTTCTTAGAAATTAGTAATGTTTTTAATTAGTCCTTCTGGAGGGTCCTGGTGTGGTGCTGTAGATACACTGTTGACCACAGGGTCAGTGTTTCAAGCCCACCAGCCACTCCTTGGAAACCCTGTACAGGGTTGCTATGAGTTAGAACCGACTCTGTGGTACTTAACAATAACAATATGACAGTGGATTTTTATCTGTTTTTAGGAAGGTGGCGTTTTTACTTTTGGAGCTGGAGGGTATGGTCAGTTGGGTCATAACTCTACCAGTCATGAAATAAATCCAAGGAAAGTTTTTGAACTTATGGGAAGCATTGTCACTCAGATAGCTTGTGGAAGGTAAGCTATTAATATAAAATCGTAGTTTGGACTTTATAATACAATTTTTTAACAACTTGTTTGTAAAGCAAAACATTTTCCGTCAAATGCCTAATGTGCTGTTGAAGAGTCATAACAACAGAAGCAGCATGTTCTATTATAATGAATCTTTGCCTTTTTCTCCTTAAAATAAATTTGTCTGACGCAAGGTGTTAATGTATATACAATATTGTATTGCTTGTATGGCTCCATGGGATAAAACATTTGACCACAAGGTTGGCGGTTCAAACTCACCAGCTGCTCCTCGGAAACCCTGTACAGGATTGCTATGAGTTAGTTGGAACCGACTCAACGGCACTTAACAACAACACAATAGTATAACTGTAGTTCATCTTTTCCCTCATCTTTTCTTTCTCTAAGGATTAGGCAATTGACCAGTAGTAATTACTTTTTTAAAACATAATAATAGTCAGTGATGAAAATGGAACTGGAATCCTGGTATGATTCTCAGTTATTAGGAGTAAGTAGAAAAGAGAGAGCTTTAAAATTGAGCTTCACCTCTTTTGGATTAAATTGGACAAACTCTTCAGTAGTAAAACGTACCTTTCCTAGCATCTGGCTCATTGCTGTATTTTTTTTTTTTTTCAATCATATGAATATATGATTATTTTTACATTCTATTGCTAATGTGCATTTGGCTTTGAGTAATTACAAGTAATGTTGCTGTGAACATTCTTTTACTTATTATATGGTGTTTGTAAATGGGTTAATGCACTGGAAATGCAACGTCAGCGGTTCAAGTTAGCCAGCTGCTCTCTACAGGGTTGCTATGAATTGGAACTGACTTAAAGTAACACACACTTAGAATGGACTCCTTGGTGAGAGAGGATATTTAACTTAAATTATATGAGTTTATGTCACACTGTTTCCAGAATGGTTGTACCAGTTTACACTTCTGCTGGTAGTAAATGAGATTTTCGGATAACTAGGTCCTTGTCACCACTTCTTTAGACTCTAATGTTTGCCAGTCTTTTAGATATGTAGTGTTACCTCATCATAATTGTAATTAAATAAACATAATTTTTTCATGGTTATTTAATTTTCCTATATGTAGTCATTCTTTATATTAGCTGAAAATAAGTCCCAATAATTGGTATATGTTTTGCAAATGTCTTCACTTACTCTCTGGGTCTTGTCTTTTGATGAACAGAAGTTTCAAATTTTAATGTAGCAGCATTTATCAATCTTTGCCTTTATTATTAGGGCTTTTAGTTTCTTAAGAAAGCTTTACCTTCCTTAAGACTTGAAGATTATCTTCTCTATTCTCTTTACACTATGGATAACATTGTGAAGAATTCCAGAACACTTCGTTGTGCTCCTGAGAACCTTTACATAGACCAAGAGACAGTCGTTCAAACAGGGGACACTGAATGGTTTAAAATCAGGAAACGTGCACCAGGGTTATATTTTGTCACCATACTTAATTTGTATGCTAAGCAAATAATCTGAGAAACTGAATTATATGAATCAGGATTGGAGGGAAGACTCATTGACATCCTGCAATGTGTAAATGATATAACCTTGCTTGCCGAAAGCCAAGGGGACTTAAAATATTTATGATGATCAAAGACCACAGCCTTCAGTATTGGTTGCATCTCAATGTAAAGAAAGCAAAAATCCTCACCACTGAACCAGTAAGTATCATGATAAATGAGAAAAGATTGAAGTTGTCACAGACTTTATTTTGCTTAGGTAAACACTCATGGAAATGGCAGTTGGGAAGTCAAAAGATGTATTGAATTAAGTAAATCTTCTGCACAAAATCTCTTTAAAGTATTCAAGAACTGTCAATTTGAAGACAAAGTTGTGCCAGACCCAAGCCATTGGTATTTGCAGTAGCCTCATAGGCATGTGAAAAGTTGGACAGTGAATAATGAGGACCATAGGATAATTGATACATTTGAGTTATGATGTTGGAGAAGAATATCAAAAGTACCATGGATTACCAGAAGAACAAATGGATCTGTGTTGGAAGAAGTACAGCCAGAGTGCTGCTTAGAGTAGTCAGCATGGTGAGACTTCGTCTCCCGTACTTTGGACATATTATCAGGAGGGGACCAATCTCAGGAGAAGGACATCATGCTTAGTAAAGTAGGTCGGCAAAATATAGAAAGATTCCCCCAACAAGATGAATTGACACAGCGGCAGCATCAGCAGTGGACTCAAGCTTAACAATGATTGTGAGGCCAGCACAGGACCAGGCAGTATTTTGTTCTGTTGTGCACAGAGTCCCCATGAGTCAGAATCAACTTGCTGACACATAACAACAACATTCTCTTCACATGGTTTTGTCTTTTACATAGAGGTCTGTAATCTATCTGAAGTGGTTTTTTGTTTTTTTTCTAAGTAGTGGTTAGGTGAGGGTTAAAATTTGCATTTTGTTTTATGAAATCAACAGTTGGCCACAAAATAAGTGCCATACAAGCAGTCCTTGGGTTATGTATGCTGGATATACATCCATCTTATAGATATGAACCAAACCTTCAAATTCTGTGTTTATAGAGTGGTTCATAGTAATAATACATGGACACTACTTTACAATGCACATGAAAACATTATTATTAAAAAATATGTTAAAAAATACTGTGTGAAGGAGCTTCAAAAAGTTCATGAAAAATTTCTATTATCTTTAAATTTTATTTTTCCACAATTTTTTTTTAAAGCTTTCTCATTATGTTAAAGGTATTTTAGTGTATCTGGAAGAGTTTATTTAATATTTTTTATATGCCAAAAAATATATCAAACAGTAAGACAGGTATTAGACCAAATGACACGGTACCTAGATGTTCTAACTAAGTAAAAATTTGACTTAAAGACAGATTTAGGAGTGAAATTCATTTGCAATCTAAGGGCTGCTTGCTTACATATGGATCTGTTTCTGTGATCTCTATATTATTCCTTCAGTGTTTTTATCTTCTTGCTACATGCAAACTATGCGATTTACATTGTAGTAAGTTACTTTATTTGGTATAAAATAATTCCTTTAGTTTTTTTCCTATTTTTTAAGGATATCTTAACTATTTTCACATTTTACTCCCAAAGAAATTTTAGTGCCAGCATGTAAAAAGTTCCCTGCAATTGAGTGGCAGTGCATTGATTTTAGATTAATATGGTGAAGAGTTGTGATCTTGACTAATTCCAAACTTCTTTAATATTTTCTAATGTTTTAAATTTCTTACCATAGAGATCTTGAATTTTGGTAATTTAATTCCTAGATACTTCTTTTAAAAATTTGCCCATTTCTAAGACATGTAAAAAGAGGTGATATTTGTATAATGAGAAACCCTGGAAGCTTAGTGGTTTAAGCATTGGGCTGCTAAATGCAAGGTCAGCAGTTTGAATCCACCAGCGGCTCCATGGGAGAAAGATCAAACTTTCTGCTCCCATAAAAATTGACAGCAGAAACTTACACAGGGTTGCTGTGAGTCCAAACTGACTCCACGGTACATCAGCACCACCACCACAGGTAAAAAGAGGTGATATTTGTATAATGAGAAGCACTGGTGGCTTAATAGGTTAAGCATTGGCCTGTCAATTTTTACTAGAACCAACTCAACAGCAGCCACCACTGTTTCTATGGCACAGTATGGTATGGTTGTATGCCATGAAGTCGGTTCCAACTCATAGTGACCCTCTATAGGGTTTCTGAGACTGTAAATCTTTACAGGAGCAGAAAGCCTCATCTTTCTTCCGCAAAATGGCTCCTTACCTCATGAGTCTTTGGATATGCAAGGATAAGTCAAAAAGTATTGCTGCTAGAGTTCTAGTTCATAGATGCACTGGTTTATTCCAAACAAAACCTGTTTAAATATGTCTGTGTGACCACTGGGTAGCTGCAGACAAGTTATTTCAGTAATAACGTTGTCTTAATCTTGTTGGGGACCTGCAAAAAATAGTTTCAAAGGAATTAATAAATTACAGGGTGACCTCAAAGAATATTAATAAACCTCATCAAAAATAAATCCAATCAAAACATTGGCTTCTGCGTCCAACTGATATGAAGAACTCGACTAGAAGAAGAAAAAAAGAGTAATCTGATACAATTTGATGAGCTTGACCTACGCTTGTGGATGCAATAGCTCAAAAGAGGGAACATATCTTTACAGTGAGGATTATTCCCACCCCCTTGGTACACAGGGTCAACAAGGATGGGCAACTTAGACATTGTCTAACCAAAAATGGGGGCTACAAAGGCAAGAAGTGACTGGTTTACAAGCTTTCAATAGAGAACCTAGTTCCAGAGGGTGCTGGGAAAGGTAGCATTCTCCACTGAGTGGTTTCCAACCTGTCTGGATGGGGCTGATGAAAGGAGATAGGGATAAGACTCTTGTGGATGAATAGTGAATAATTGCTATCAGGACTGTGAGTGTTGAAAACATAGATGTTTTGTAACAAAAGGAGGGGAGTGATTGACTTTGTAGTCCAGGAACGGAGGTCCCTGGGACCATCAAGGGAAAAAAGTCTAGTGTGGGACCCTATCTAGAAAAGCAGTGATGCCAGAGATGGAGCAACTGGGGTCTCTAGACTCAGGGAAGGGAGAGGGGCTGTGTGCTGACGGCTGAGTGGGGCAGGCTTGTGAGGTATACTCTTTGGTTGTTTGATGATGCATGGAGGGGATTTAATCATTGCAATGAAAAAATGGCCATTTTTATAAGCAGTATGCCACAAATAATAAAGGGGTTTAAGATAGAAAATGAGACCTATAACTTGATAGAAACAGAAGTGAGACCCAAGAAACCTTCCGATAACACTAATTCAAGAAAGGGATTGCAGTTGCTGTTGTTAGGTGCCATTGAGTCAATTCTGACTCATAGCAACCCTGTATAGGGTTTTCAAGGAACAGCTAGTAAGCTTGAACCGCTGACCTTGTGGTTCAAACTGACCTTGCAGTTGAGTGCATTAACCCACAGTGCCACACTACTGGCATATTCTGTCTTGCCTGGTTTCTGACTCGGGAATATCCAATATGCCCACTCCTCACATGGTTAGGTTTCAAAGACCAGGCCATTATGCAAATTTGGCGTCATAGGAGAGTCAGTGGCCTGCCATGGGTTTGCTACCTGTATTGCTCCCCACTCCCACCCCACATCAGTGGATGTGTGTGGTGCACCAGGCCCATCTGTTCTTTCACTGCAAGGTCCATGAGGGGGGAGTAGTAGTGGTTGCGTATTGTCTGCTATCTCACCAACAGAGCATGGCAACAATTTTTGGGATACTCAAAGCATTTTACTTGACTTCTGAAGGGCCAACGAATAATAGCATCTGCTTATTATGAGAGTGTTTTGAGTAAGTTAGTCAAAGCTTAAGCAGAAAAAAGCCTTGGGGAAAGTTTCAGCAGCAAGCCCTTCTTTATCATATGTAATGTTCCTGCTCAGTCCTCTCATCAAAGGACAATTTTTCAGGAGTTTTGGTGAAAATCATTGGGCATCCACTTTACAGCCCTGATTTGTTTTCTTCTGACTTCTTTTTATTTCATAATCTCATAAAATCTTTTGAGGGCACCCATTTTTCTTCCGTTGCTAATGTAAAAAAAGACTTCATTGACGTAGTCAAATCCCCAGAACTCTCAGTTCTAGAACTGGACTGCTCACTACAAGATCGGCAGTTCAGACCCACCAGCTGCTATTCAAATACCGGTCTCTATGAGTTACAGCTGACTCAATGGCACTTTAAATGACAAATGTCTGATATCATTGTTTAAAAAATGTCTTGAGCTTGAAGGAGCTTATGTTGAGAAGTAAAGTGTGTATATATATATTTATTTTTATCATTTAAATTTATTTTTCCACAAACATTTTGAAGCCCCTCATATTCTAGACCTTGTGTTCTGATTGGTACTGGGTTACTTGCCCAATTCTTAGCGTAACTTTTGGGTGCAACTTATATATCGAGCCCTCATAGGCCACTTTACCTGAACAGAAAGCCTCATCTGCCAATTCTTAACCAATACAATCCTCACCACTGGACCAATAAACAACATTCGTATCAGCGGAGAAAAGATTGAAGTTGTCAAGGACTTCATTCTTCTTGGATCAACTATCAACCCTTAAGGAAGCAGTAGTCAAGAGATCAAAGGACATATTGTATTAGGCAAATCGGCTGCACAAGACCTTTTTAAAGTGTTGAAGAGCAAAGATGTCAGCTTGAGGACTGAGGTGCACCTGACCCAAGCCATGGTATTTTTAGTAACTTCATATGCATGCGAAAGCTGGACAGTGGATAAGAAAGACCGTAGAAGAATTGATGCTTTTAAGTTATGGTGTTGGAGGAGAATGTTGAAAGTGCCATGGGCTACCAAAATGACCAGTAGATCTGTGTTGAAAGAAGTGCAGCCAGAGAGCTCCTTGGAGGCCAGGATGGCCAAACATCATCTCTCATACTTTGGACATATTGTCAGGAGGGACCAGTCACTGGAGAAGGATATCATATTTGGTCTGGCGGAGGGTCAGAGAAAAAGAGGAAGACCCCCAGCAAGATGAATTGGCAAAATGGCAGTATCAATGGGCTCAAGCATGGCAACAATTGTGAGGTTGGCCCAGGACTGGGCAGTGTTTAATTCTGTTGTGCATAGGGTCGCTATGAGTTGGTATCAACTCGATGACACCTAACAACAACAACATAGACCACAGCACTAGGTTAGAACTTGACAGGTAGGGAAGGGTGGTGTTGGTGGTGAACATCCTTGGTTGTTTCCTCTAGTTAAGATTCATTTGTCATGAGAGGATTCCAGGGTGCATCTGTGCCTTTTAAAATTTTGAGTCTTTCTGAAAATTTTTTGGACTGTGCTTTTTCTGTTTACCTCCGTGGAATACCTCATTCAGTGTAACCTAAAGCTGTTAAAGAACAGAAAAGTTTTTATTGATAAGTTTATTTTTTAGGAGAATACTTTCATTAGTTAATATTTGCTATGTTTTTTAAAACAAATTACTTGTAAAGTGTTATTAAGTCTGAAGTTTTCTATCATTTTCCTCTAGGCAGCACACTTCTGCTTTTGTTCCTTCGTCAGGACGAATTTATTCTTTTGGGCTTGGTGGTAATGGGCAGCTAGGAACTGGTTCAACAAGCAACAGGAAAAGTCCTTTCACTGTAAAAGGAAATTGGTTACCTTATAACGGGCAGTGTCCACCAGACATTGGTAAGTCTTAGTATAAATTAAAGCTTTGATATACACTTTACAGTTCTTAATTAAAATGTTGTTCTTAAACGATGAGACTTTCTATGTCTTAAATGGAAGAATTCCAAGACATATCATTAAGTGAAATAGTAAGATGCAGAAGAATGTGTGTTTATTATTTAACTTGTTTATATGCACAAGGAAACTGCATAATAAAGTAATAAAAGTGGTTTCAGTGGACAGGGGTATATGAAGCATGGTGGTTGGCTACATGACTAGGACCAGTTAGTGTGTTTTTAATTATATGCCATTTTCTTTTCTTTTTCGCCTTTTTTTTTTTTTTTAATTTAAGCCATATTAATATTTGACGTAGCTTTAAGAAGTTCATGGTAAAAGTCCATTATCTTCTAATTCTATTTTCCGTGAACTTTTTGAAGCATCCTCTTGTTTACCTATTCAAAGTATTAAAAATGGTAGTTGCTAATTTATTTTTGCTGCTTTAGCTATAACTATAATTAATTGATTTTTATTTTATATTCTTATTCAGTAGATTGTGGTTTTTTGGTTGACATTAATTTTCTATTAAAGATTTACAATTTTGAAATGATGTTATCTCATTCACTTTTTTTAAAACTTGCTGCAAGAAATAGTTTCTGTTCCCATATTTGTTTTACTATACCAAAATGGTTTTTCAGGAGTTTTTCATTTATTGTATCTATGATGCATTTAACTTGTATACCCAACAGAAGAAAGCTATAAAAGCTTACCAGATGCTGCTTGTGCTTATGGCTTTACTTAATATGCAACATTTGGTCAGCCTCATCTCCATGGATGAGAAGTCTACTGATGTTAGGTGATCCATAAAAAAATCGTACAGCATATTTGAGGCAGTTGGTTGGTCTCTGTGTGCCTAGAGCAACGGGAAAGAAGAATAGTCATGAAAAGGAGGAGAAAATGAAGTCTTTGACTAAATGCCTTGTTAAACAACTGCCTCCATTGCCATAGAGCAGAAGAACTGGGTAATAACCAGTTACCATTTCTTAGCATTTCTGATAAAAGATTCTCTAGAAAAATCCTGATGGAAAGGGAAAATGCAGACAGAAATTCAAATTCTCATGGTTTCCAGACTTTCTGAAGCCAAGGGACCTGTATGAATCCCTGAAACTATTGACATGTTCTTGAATGCATAAACATAGATATCCTTGGCACTAGGGAGCTGAAATGGACTCTTATTGGCCATTTTGAATCTGATAATCACGTGGTTCATTATGCCAGGAATGATAAATTGAAGAGGAGTGGGGTCACATTCATCCTCAAAAAGAACACATCAAGACGTATCTTGAAGTATAACGCTGTCTTTGATAGGATAATATCCATACACATATAAGGAAGACCATGGAGTCCTGGTATGGCGCTGTGGGTTAATGTGCCAGCCTGCAAAGCCGTTTGAACTGCAAGGTTTGCAGTTCAAGCTCACCAGCTGCGCCTTGGAAACCCTATGCAGGGACACTATGGGTTGGAACTGACTCCACGACACTTAATAACAATAACAAGGAAGACCAGTTAATAACACTGTTACTCAAATTTACACACCAGTCACTAAGGTCAGTGATGATGAAGTTTAAGAATTCTAGCAACTTCGTCAGTCTGAAATGCATCAACTAAGCAATCAGGATGTATTGATAATTAATGGCAATTGTAATATAAAGGTAGGAAACAGAGGAAGGATCAGTTGTTGGAAGATATAGGTTGGTGATAGAAACGATGCTAAAGATTGCAAGATAGAATTTTGTAAGACCAATGACCTCTTCATTGCCGATACCTTCTTAAAGTAACATAAAGATGATTACGCATGGACTGCATCAGATGGAATGCACAGAAATCAAATTGACTGCATCTGTGGGAAGAGAGTGGGAAAGCTCCATATCATCAGCCAGGAGCAGATTGTAAAAGAAAGCATCAATTGCTCTTATGCAAGTTCAGGCTCAAGCTGAAGAAAATTAAATAAGTCCATAAGAGCCAAAATATGAGCTTGAACATAATCCCACCTGAATTTTAGAGATCATCTGAAGAACAGATTTTGATGCATTGGACACTAATGACCAAAGACCAGAAGAGTTATGGGATGGCATCAGGAGTATCATACAGGAAGGAAGATCATTAAGATGACAAGAAAGAAGGAAAAGGGATGTCAGAACAGACTCTGAAACTTGCTCTCCAGCATAGAGATGCATAGAGATCAAACAAATGTAAGAAGTGAGGAAGTAAAAGAGCTGAATAGAAAATTTCAAAGGGCAGCTTGAGAAGACACTGAAACATTATAATGAAACATGCAAAGATCTGGAGTTAGGAAACCAAAAGGGAAAAACATGCTTTGCATGTCTCAAGCTGAGGGAGCTGAAGAAAAAATTCAAGTCTCCACACTTTGAAGGATGCTATGTGCAAAATACTGAATGATAACAGAAAGCATCAAAAGAAGATGGAAGGAATATACAAAGTCACTGTACCAAAAAGAAATGGTCGATGTTCAGCCATTTCGACAGGTAGCATATGATCAAGAGGCAATGACACTGAAGGAAGAAGTCCAAGGTGCATTTGAAGGCATTGGCAAAGAACAAGGAACCAAGAATTATTGAAGTACAAATTGAAATCCTTCAACAAAAATATAGCACTGGCGGTACTCACCCATGTGTGCCATGAAATATGAAAGACAACAGCCTGATCATCTGACTGGAACAGATCCATATTTGTGCCCATTCCAAAGCGAGGTGACCCAATGGAATGCAGAAATCATCAGACAATATGATTAATATTACATATAAGTAAAACTTTGCTAAAGACAGTTCAAAACCAGCTGTAGCCATACATTGCGAACTTCCAGAGGTACAAGCCAAATCCAGAAGAGCATGTGGAATGAGGGAAATCATTACTAACGTGAGATAAATTTTGACTGAAAGCAGACAATACCAGAAAGATGCTTAACCTGTGCTTTATTGGCTGTGCAAAGGCTTTCAGTTGTATGGATCATGACAAGTTATGAACATCATTGCCAAGAATGAGTATTGTGAAACAATTGTGCTTATGTGGAACGTGTACATAGACCAAGAGGTAGTTCAGACAAAACAAGGGAACACCAAATGGTTTAAAATTAGGAAAGCTGTGTGCCAAGGTTGTATTGTTTTACCATACTTATTCAGTCTGTATGCTGAGCAAAGAATCCAGGAAATTGTATTATGTGACGAAAAACATGACATCAGGATTGGAGGAAGGCTCATTAACAACCTGTGATATGCAGATGATCTATCCTTGATTACTAAAAGCAAAGAAGACTTAAAATACTTAATGATGAAGATCAAAAACCACAGCCTTCAGTCTGGGTTGCACCTCAATGTAAAGAAAACAAAAATCTTCGGCACTCGTCAACAATAAACAACATCTATGTAAGTGGAGAAGATTGAAGTTGTCAAAGACTTTCTTATGCTCAAATTAATGCTCATGGAAACAGCAGTCAAGAAATCAAATGATGTATTGCATTAGGCAAATCTGCTGTACATGACCACTTTATATAAAGTGTTTAAGAGCAAAGATATCATTTTGAGGACTAAGGTGTGCCTGAACCAAACCATGGTAGTTTCAGTAATCTTATATGCATGTGAAAGTTGAACAGTGAATAAGGAAGGCTTAATGCATGTGGTTTATGGTGTTGGAGGAGAATATTAAAAGTCATGGACTGCCATAAGAACAAACCCATCTAAGTTGGAAGAAGTACAGCCAGAATGCTCCTTGAAAACCAGAATGGCATTACTCAGTCTCTCATATTTTGGGCATATTATCAGGAGAGACCAATCCCTGGTGAAAGATAGCATGTTTGATAAAATGGAGGGTCAAAGAAAAAAAAGGAAGTCTCCCCAGCAAGATAGATTGGCACAGTGGCAGCAGCAATGGGCTCAAAGACAGCAACGATTGTGACATTGGCTGAGGACTGGGCAGTGTTATGTTCTGTTGTGCATAGGATTGCTGTGAGTCAGTACCAACTCACTGGCACTTAACAACAAAGTAAAAAGATTGGAATCAGCTCATTAGCAGTGAGTTTGACTTTATATATATATTACACACACACACACACATACATATATGTATGGTCAAATTGACATATATGATCAGACTGACAACATCAACTTGAAAACTTACATAGGATCCTTAAGGGGCAATGGGTTTATGTTAATGAGGGAGGAACCATTTAGAAAAGAAGGGTTGAACGGCGGCATAACTTTTAAAGATTGTAAATTAGTGAGAGTGGATTGTACATTTGGAAACATTGACTTGGTGTTTTTTTCCTGTGTAAGTGTAGTTAGTGCTCTAAAAAATGTGGTTGAAGTCTAGGCTTTCATTAATTTGTTTTGTTTTGTTTTTTAAATACAGATTATGAAGATTATTTCTGTGTAAAAAGAATTTTCTCAGGTGGAGATCAAAGCTTTTCACATTACTCTAGCCCACAGGTAACAAATATGGTCGTCTTGTTGCTGCTAAGAATCAAATAATTTTGAAGAATTTTAAAATGTGTTTTTGGAGACATATCACTACAAATAATTGCTTTAAAAAATCTTTTTTCTTAGATCTTTAAAATAGACTGTTTTCTGGTTTTAGTAGTTCAATAGTTATTTGGGGAGTGCGGTGGCTCCATAGGATAAGCACTGGACTGTGAACCATAAGGTCAGCAGTTCAAGTCCATCACTGCTCCTCAGCAGAAAGATGAGTCCTTCTGCTCCCAAAAAGTAGTACAGCCTCAGAAACAGGGTCTCTATGAGTTAGAACCAATTCTACACTACTTAGCAACAGTCACACAATAGTTTACTTCTGTTTTGTTTAATTTTTGTAAATATGGGAAAATGTCATGATTTTATTTATAGTATCTTTTTTCCTCCTTGACTAATCTGCTTATTTTAAATTTTAGAACTGTGGGCCACCAGATGATTTTAGATGTCCTGATTCCTCAAAGCAGATCTGGACTGTAAATGAAACTCTAGTTCAAAAATGGTTGAGCTACCCTTCTGGAAGGTTTCCTGTGGAGATAGCAAAGTAAGAAATACTTTTAACTACACAGACATGAACACTCCCAAAATACAGAGCAACTTTTACTTGGGGTTTTTCATTTAAATATGGTATTTATATAAAGGTATAAATGTCGAGAAGTTTCATTATATAACTGTTGTTATTGTGAAGTGCCATCTAGTCTGTTCCAACCCATAGCGACCCTGTATAGGGTTTCTGAGGAGCAGCTGGTGAGTTTGAACCACCAACCTTGCAGTTCAAATGGCTTTGCAGTCTGGCGCATTAACCCACAGCGCCACACCAGGACTCCTATTATATAATAGATGGTTGTAAAGATTTCATTTAAATTTCTGTAATTTACACTTGTCGTGTACACATAAACATAAAAAGCAAACAAACCCTCTGCATTGAGTTGGTTCTGGCTCATGGTGACCCTTTAAGACAGAGTAGAACTGCTTCTTGGGGTTTCTGAGACTGTCCATCTTTATGGAAGAAGAGAGCCTCATCATTCTCTCATGGAGTGGCTGGTGGATTTGAACCACTGACCTTACAGTTAGCAGCCCAATACTAGCACACTATACCATCAGGGCTCCTTTTCATACACATAAACATACCTTAATACTTAGAATGTTAATTAAAGCCACTTTAGGACTGAGTTTGAAATGTGTTCCTTCTGACTTCATAGTGTTCATTATCTTTTAACTTTTATACTATTGGATCATTTGGATATTATTTATTTCTTGGATATTTTGTTCATTATTGTTGTTGGGTGCCATTGAGTTGTCTCCGATTCATAGCAACCCTACAATGAACGTACAGCAGAGCAACGCTGCCAGAGCCAAGCCATGGTATTTTCAGTAACCTTATATACACGTGATGTGGCGCTGTGGGCTAATGCGTCAGACTTCAAAGTTGTTTCAGCTGCACGGTTGGTGGTTCAAGCTGACCAGCTGCTCCTTGGAAACCCTACAGAGGGTTGCAATAACAAATATGCATGTGAAAGTTGGACAGTGAGTAAGGAAGACCGTAGAAGAATTGATGCACTTGAGTTATGGTGTTGGAGAACTGTTCTTGTGTTTGAGCCCATTGATGTAGCCACTGTGTCAGTCCATCTTGTTGAGGGTCTTTCACTTTCTCTGAACCTCCACTTTACCAAGCATGATGTCCTTTTCCAGGGACTGGTCCCTCTTGACGACATGTCCAAAGTACATAAGATGAAGTTTCGTCCCCCTCATTTCGAAGGAGCATTCTGACTGCACTTCTTCCAAGACAAATTGGTTCTCTGGCAATTCATGATACTCTCAATATTCTTTGCCAACACCCTAGTTCAAATGCATCAGTTATTCTCTGGTCTTCCTTATTCACTATCCAGCTTTCAAATGCATATGAGGCAATTGAAAATACCATGGCTTGGTTGCACCTTCGTCCTCAAAGTGACATCGTTGTTCTTTAACAACAGCAGATTTGACCAATGCAGTACATTTTGATTTCTTGACTGCTGCTGTCATGAGTAAAATGAAATCTTTGACAACTTTAATCTTGTTTTCATTTATTGTAATGTTGTTAATGGTCCACTTGTGAAGATTTTTGTTTACCTTGATTTATAATCTATACCAAAAATAGTTTTCTTTGGTCTTCTGCAGTAAATGCTTCAAGTCTTCTTTGTATTATCTGCATATGACAGGTTATTTATGAACCTTTCTCTAATCTTGATACTTCTTTCCTTTTCATATAATCCCTCATTTTAGATTATTTACTTACCATACGTATTGAATATGGATGATGAAAGGACATAACCCTGACATACAACTTTCCTGATTTTAAACAACACGTTATCCCCTTGATTTAATTACTGCCTCTTGGTGTATGTATAGGCTCCACATGAGCAAGCTTAAGTGTTCTGGAATTCCCATTCTTACCCATACTCAATAAAACACAAGTTAACATCTTGTATTCTCCACATTCAGTAGAGATCCATCAGATGTCAGCAGTGATATCCCTTGTTCCACGTTTTTTCTGAATCTAGCTTGACATTCTGGCAACTATTTATTGATGTACTGCTGCAACTGTTTTATGAATTATCATCAGCAAAATTTTACTTATGTGTGGTATTAATAATGTTGCATTCTATAGGGTGACTTTTTTGGAATGGGCACAATAATGGATCTCTTCCATTCTGTTGACCATGTAGCTGTCCTCCCCATTTCTTGGCATAAACAATTGAGTGCTTCAGCAGTACATAAGTTAGTTGAAACATTCAATTGGTATTCTGCCAGTTCCTGGACCCGTGCTTTTTGCTAATACTTTCAGTGCAGTTCGGACATTTTCCTTCAGTACTATTGATTCCTGATCATATGATACCTCTTGAAATGGTTGAATATAGACCAGGTCTTTTTGATTCTGTTACTCTGTATTTCATTTTCTTTTGATACTTCCTGTGTCATTCAATATTTTGTCCATAGGAACCTTCAGTGTTGCAAGTTCAGTACTTTCAGTTTGAGAATGGCTGGGTGTGCTCTTCTTTGGTTTTTAATCCCAGGTCTTTGAATATTTCAGTATAATACTTTATCTTCTTAAACTATCCTTGATTCTCGTGGACTTGCTTAAATTTTTCTTCAGCTACTGCCTGAACTTGCATGTGAACAATTGATGGTCTGTTACACTGTTGACCTCTAGACTTGTTTTGGCTGGTGGTCTTGATCTTCTCCATCATCACTCCCCACCGATGTATCTATTTGATTCCTGTGATTCCATGTACACATTATGTTGTTTAAAATAGGTATGTACAATGAAAAAGTTGGTCTTGCAAAATTCAATCATGCATTACTTCTATCATCCAGGCCATATTTTTCAGCTATTGATCCTTCTTAGTTTCCAACTTTTGCATTCCAAACATTAGTGATTGATTATCAATGCAAAGTATGTTTGATCAATTTTATACTGCAGAATTTGGTAGAATTTGTCAGTTTCTTCTTTGGCTTTGGTGGTTGTTGCATAAATTTGAATAATAATTATAGGTACTATTCTATCACAGACAGCATTATAGGTACTTTTAGGTACTATTCTATCATGGACAATGAATGTGACACCATTCCTCTTGGCATTGAGTTTGTCATTCTTGGCATAGGAAGCCATATGATTATCTGATTCAGCATTGACAATTTCAGTTCACTCATGCCTAGTATATCAATCTTTTTCCATTCCATGTCATTTTTAATGACTGAATTTTCATAGAATCATACTTTATATTATAGTAGATGTTTGCCGCTGTTTCTTCTGTTTTTATTTGTTTCCCATCAGCAAATGAAGGCCCATCCACGTTGTTAAGGTTGACTCTTCTCTAAGGAGGCAATTCTTTCCCAGTTTAATTTTGAGAGCCATCCAACTTAAAGGTCACATCTTCTGGCACTGTGTCAGTGTTTTGCTTCTATTCATAAGGTTTTCAATTACTAATCCCTATTTTTTCTTCTTAATGGAGCTGTGGTTTGGTGCTATAGGATAAGCACTGGGCTGGTGACTGCAATTTCAGCAGTTCAAACCCTGTACAGGATTGCTGTAAGTTGGAATTGACTCAACAGCACACAACAACTACCATCTGTTCTTAGTCTGAAGCTCTGTCCACAATGCTTAGTGATTAACATGGTACTTAGGGTTTTGTTTGTTGCTGATGTTGGTATTTGTGGTAGAAGGCTTTGACAGGTAGTTTTTTATTTTGGATTGTTTTCTCAAAATAATTTTTGAAAAGCTGAAAAGGTGAGCTTCAAAAATCAGCCATCCCCCCCCCAAAATAAAAAATTAGCAACCCACAGACATGGAAGCAGAGACGATGCAGAAAGGTGGAGCAGCTGGGGACCCTAGACTCAGGGAGGGAGAGTGGCTGTGTGCTGATGACCAGAGCACAGGCTTGCAGGGTGTATCCTTTGGTTGTTTAAATGGTTGTATATTCCTGAGTACTTCAGTTTACATCAACAAAAAACAACAGAGGTAATAGAAGCAAATGTTGTTGAATGATGATGCATGGAGGGAATTATAATCATTGCAATGAAACAAAATACGATAGGATGAATGTAAAGCTGATGTTGTCCTATGTAAACTATCACCCAATTCACAATAAAAACTTAAAAAATAAAAAAATTAGTAAACCAGTTTGTTTACAACTTAGGGAATTTAAAAACTTAAGTGCTCATGTTTCTGTTTAAAAAAAAAAAGATTGGTTTTCAAAAGAATATCACATTGCTTTGATGAATCAGAAGGATTGAAAGTAATCTTTGAGAAAGTGTAGGGTAACTGATACCAAGTATATTTATATTATTGAATCAATTTTTCGTAATTTAATTATTCTGATTTAGTGTAATTTGTTGTCAGAGGCATGTTCTGTACCATTGAATATTAAACATTAATTTCAATTTTAAAAAAGATAAAAAACATAATTACTCATTTTGTGATTTCTGAATATTTGAATTTTGTAGTGAAATAGATGGAACATTTTCTTCGTTTGGGTGCCTGAATGGAAGTTTTTTAGCTGTTAGGTAAGAAACAGTTCTTTGGAATGCTTAAATATTTCACGTTTTTTATGCTAAATAAGAAGTGAAATTGGAGTTGAATTATAAAATTTATGTATCTGTGTTTTGTTTTATTTTGTTTTAAGCAATGATGATCACTATAGGACAGGCACCAAATTTTCTGGGGTTGATATGACTGCTGCTAGGCTTTTATTCCACAAACTTATACAACCTGATCATCCTCAAATATCTCAGCAGGTTAGTTTTTAAAGTGTATTATGTAGCCTGGTAAGTGTTTGATTCCATGTTATTTTACGTTTATAGCATAATTAGCTTTCTAGTGTCATCAGCTCTTTACTCTGATGTACTTTGTGTGATTTTATTAAATGCACTAATATGAAAATTGGAATGATGAGGTTTCATTGTAATGTATATGTGACTTAGATTCCAAACATTTTAAATAAGCCCTTAATTGTTTAGCATTACTTTGTAGGGTAAGTGTTTTTATAGGTTTATAGATATGAATAGTTTAAATTGAAATCTGCACGCAAGTTTTTTTGTGGTCTCTTATCATACTTAGGCATTAATTTTCATTGTTCTCCAAAATACATTCATTGTAATACATTGTCGTGTGCTATATCTTTTGCACTGTTTCACATTTGCTGTAGTACAAGATTTTCCTTTTCCTTTTTTGCTTTGAAACTGCATTCATTCATAAATTAACTGGGTTTTACTTTTTGTCAAAATATAGGTGGCAGCTAGTTTGGAAAAGAACCTTATTCCTAAACTCCCTAGCTCCTTACCTGATGTCGAAGCGCTGAGGTTTTACCTTACTCTACCAGAATGTCCCCTGATGAGTGATTCCAACAATTTCACAACAATAGCAATTCCCTTTGGTACAGCTCTTGTGAACTTGGAAAAGGCTCCACTCAAAGTACTTGGTAAGAATTTTAGAATTATTTTTTGAACCCATTTCTTTCAGTGTAAATGCCCAAATATTCTTACTGTTTTGCCATTACAAATTTTGTTGCTGTACGTATCTTAGGAAAAGATAAATTTGGTTTTGCTTTTATTGCTTTAGTCTGCTCATTTGATGCTAGTATTTGTAGTGAAAGCGTGTTAGAAGTTAGCATTTTAGTTAAACACAACAGCAGAGACAGTGTCAGGAAAGATACAAATTGTTCCCCATACTCCCCTGTCTCATCCGCTGCACATGACCTTGCTAGTAAAGAAGGTAGAGTAAATCGTTTTTAAAGTCTAATGCCAGCCCCTTTGCCTTGTGTCTTCAACACTTGCTGAGGTTTCATTTTATTCCTCTGGTTGGAGAACAGATTCTACTGCTTACCTGATCTTGCCATTCTGTCTCTGTTCTATTTTTTTGGCGTAGAATTTTCTTACCTTGATTTTTTACTTGTATGGATTCCAGCTCTCTCTCCTGGCCTTTGCTTGCTACATTTAACCCAGTGCTTTCCTTCCTAATAGTATTTTCCATATATGTGGAGCTGAAATGTATAAAAGTAATGAAATTAAGACAAGAAGTTTTAGGTTGAGAATAAGCAAAGGAAACAACAGGCAAGGGGTAGAATCCAGGTGTCTGAGTGAATTAGCCAGTATTAGAAAAGTATAGCAGGGACTCAAAATAGACATGCTTTCCTGCTATCAGATGGTTATATTCTTTCTACCCATTTCTTAGGATTGTGCTGTTGTTTACTAACATTAATAACTACTAATAGTGAATGTGGGAAAGGGCATAAATATTATGCTTTAGAGTGTTCAGCTTCTGTGTTTAATTTTTAGGAGTACCGTGCACTTTTAAAGATGGTACTTCTGTTAAGTGAACTTTAAAGCTAAAACTTGAAAAGATCCTTAAGTAATAGACCAATATAATTAATTTCACGTGTGTTTTGTTTAAATGTTAAAATTCTAATATACAAAATCCTGCTTGTAACTGGTTTTAATATAATGGTACATGTTTAATATAATTGAGGAAAATAAGAATGTAAATTCAATTTCATACTTTATTTCTTTGAGCTTTTAGCATTAGTAATCTCTCATTTGGAGAAAGGTTTATAAGTTTGAGAAATATTGTACAAAATATTGTGTTATGTGTATCTTCCTGGGAGTTTCAAGGGGTTAAAAAAAAAAAAAAAAAAGCCCTCTGCTTTAGAAAAAAAGTCAGTATGATTTTGAAAATTGTGATTTTTTTTTTTTTTCATTTATTTTGCATGTTCACCCTTTAATAACAGAAAACTGGTGGTCAGTACTTGAACCTCCACTATTCCTCAAGATAGTAGAACTTTTTAAGGAAGTTGTGGTACATCTTTTGAAACTCTACAAGACCGGCATTCCCCCTTCTGAAAGAAGAATTTTCAACAGTTTTCTTCATACTGCATTAAAGGTTTTAGAAATATTACATAGGGTAGGTTCAATAGTTCCTTTATTTTCCTCTTTCCACATTCCTACTAACAGATTGATAATTGTTATTTTTAACAGTATATTATAGTTTTAGACTATCACTATCATAAAAAATATATGCTGTAGCATTTGGGAGAATTTGTCATCTGTTCTTTTTTCAAAAAAGAAGTAACATATCTGTAGTTTAGAATTTTGGTCTCATTTGACTTTGTCAGGCATGTTATCTATAAACTTGTCTTAATTGGACAGAACAATAGCATACTAATGAATTAGAAGTCTTACATTTTCTTCTGAAGACCATAATTTGCTAGTTTAAGTAATACATCTTTCATATTTATAGATGGAGTGTGGTGGCTCCGTATGATAAGCACTGGACTGTGAACCACAAGGTCCATGGTTTGAGCCCACCAGTCGTTCTGTGGGAAAGCCATAAGACTTTCGCTTTTGTGAAGATTAAAGCCTTAGAAATCCTGTACAGGCCCGCTAAGAGTCAGATCTGACTCAATGACACTTAACAACAGCAACAACAATTACATGAAAAAGGCTTGGTCCTAGCTATGATTCTGAACATTTAAACTCATGTGACCATTTGTTATTGGATACTGATGGTGTCAGTCAGTCAAAGTACAAGATTAAAAAAAAAAAAAAAAAAAGTAGATTTCATTTGAAACAAATCACAACTTAAAATGAGAAACATACATAATTCATTAGTTTGCCTATTGTTCTCTCCTGCCGTTTTTCCCAGCGTAAGAAGTACTACCCTTTACACTTGTAGCAGTTATACGAAGAAGTAGAGTGACAGCTGGTAGGTATATCTCTGTTAGGCCATTTGGTATTCTTGAGATGCTATTTAAGAGTCCATGAGACATTGACCTAAGGGAGAAGCATATGTTTTCAGTCTCTCAAGTAACTACACAGTTCACATGAACCTTTGATCTTTTATTTCCTTTCCTTAATAACTTCTTTAGTGTTTTCAGATCCTTCTTGCTTAATTTGAAGGTAAATGATGAAAGAATAAGATGATATTCTGTTCTAAGAAAAGACCTTTATATGCCATTTATTTTCCTTTTTAGTCTTTCAGTGAAGCTCCTGGATATTTTTTCAACGACTTAACTCTCTGAACACATTTATTCTTTGTATTTAGTATGTCCAAGCCTACTAAAACAAGTAATTTCTCTTACTATAATTAAAGGAATAATGGTCATTTATTTCCTAGGGAAATAAGTCATGTTTACCTCTTTCCAGATCAAGTCTTTCTTACAGCATTTCAAGGTTAACTAGATTCTGCAGTAAGCTGCTGTTAAGATGGTACTCTTAATTTCATGTGATGGATCTTTGTGTTTGCCTTTTCTTAGGATTCGAGAGATTAATGAGATTGTTTCCTTTCCTCTGGATTCACTCTTCATGCTACTTTGGTGGTAAATCCCTTTTTCAGCTGGATCGTATTCCCAAATAATTATTTTATCCCCCTTTCTCTCCCTTCTGCTCATTTTTATTCTCCCTTTTAAAAATTACCTTTTCCTGTTTTAAAAATGTCTTCCTTTTACCACAAGAAAAAGGGGAGGGTAGAAAGGTAAAAGAAACTGAAACATTTTTCTGTTGCAACTTCATGTAGAATTTGATCAAGTAACTTTAGTCAGTATGAGTAACTCAGAAGTTTTGATCTCTGTTGAGGATGAATCCTGTGGGTTTCCATCTCCAGAGTCCTTTTTGATGGAGTCATGGTAGATATGAGGATACTAACTTTTTGCTAGTTAAAGGGGAAGGAAAAATAAGGGCTGTAGGATAAGCAGAGGACTGCTAATCATAAGATTCATACCCTCCAGAAACTATACAAGGTCACTGTGAGTTGGAACTGACGCAGTGGTACTTAACAATGTCATCAACACCAATAGCCAAGATTAGAACTGCCTTTGTACATTAATTTATTTGTAAGCTGTTTACATATATTACATAAATTATTAATTTATATGTAAGCTGTTTACATATATTACTCACTTTTAACCTTTTTAACCCCATATACTTGATATTGTTGCCCCTTTTTGTATACTGGAAAATGAACCTCAGTATCAAAGTTCATAAACCAGTAAATAGCAGAGTTGGAAACCAGATCTACTTCCAAAGTCCCTGTTTGTTTATTTGTTTTTTAAATATTTTTCTCTCTCTGCAATACATAATCATATATCTAGAAGGGAGTTTACTCTTATTTATGATCTTATGCCAAGAGTCCTTAATTCCATAATCATAAATACCAGCATGTTATGGTAAGGGCCCTGGACTAGAAATCAAAAACCTGCCTGGGCTACTTCCTATCAATGTATTAAAGCCTTTATCTTTATCATGTTTGCAAATGAATTATCTATAAAAGAATGATAAGCATGTCTAACCTGTTATTTTCTCAGGATTGACATGTTATTCAAATTACATAATATGTGTGAAAACACTTAAAATTCAAAAACTTTTTTATATCACTGTAAGGCATTGCTTTCATTACTACACCACCACCATTTGCATGGGGAAAACACCACTTTTTATCTGATCTATATGGATGATGAGGAAACTGAATTCTTGTTTCAAATGATTACATACTTAAATTGTGTGATCACATACCAACTTCTTACGCATCTCTGTCTGGGAGTTTTTAGAGCAATCATTTACCTTTCTTCTACTCCTTTCTTTTGGAGAAAACTTCTCTATAAATAGATATCTGTGAATATTACTGCCAGTAATTCATTTTCATCTTAAGAGAAATCCAAGTTACTTATCAGAAACATGCTTTTCAAAAATAGCTTACATCTGACAACTATATATTCCTTCTCTCTGTTCCATGGTTAAGAATAAGGGGAAATCTAAAACAATTAATTCCTGGCATAACCCTAGAAGGATTAGGAACTAGAGAGAATAGGACTGTGTGTTCCGAGTCATTTCAGGATGTATGCATGTACTTCTCCCTTGTGTCATATCCTGTGGAAAGTCTTTTCATTAAAAGTCATTTCTGGTGTTCCAAATGGCTTCCTAAGAAAGATACTTTGGTACCTACTGCCAGGAGTGGTTGTACTCTTTTCAGATAAATGAGTTTTCTGGCAAGTAATTGGGTTATTCAATCGTTTCTGAATTTTTACACAGTGTGTTGCAGAGATACTGTGATGCTAAAAGAAAAGACAACCAAGTATGTCTAGACTAATTGTGTATATAATATGATCTTCTAAACCAGTGATTAAAATAATTTTTTTTACAAAGAACCATTTAATAAAATCAGATAAGACATAAGGCATATACCAACCCTGAACTGAGATTTGTAAGTCAAAACTTTTAACACAAAACAAGTGTTATGATCAAAGAACTGAGATTTATAAATCAAAACTATAATGCAAAATCAGTTTATATTTAAGTTTTATTTTGATAGATATATGGAATGTATAGGTTAATTGAATTTCTACCACATGATTTCTTTTTTAATTCATTTTGCACTTATTTATTTAATGCCTACTATGAGTCCTGGTGTGGCGCTGTGGGTTAATGCGCCAGACTGCAAAGCCGTTTGAACTGCAATGCCGGTGGTTCAAGCTCACCAGTCACTCCTTGGAAACACTATACAGGGTCGCTATGGGTCGGAATCGACTCGACGGCACTTAACAACAACCACTATGTGTTTATCATTGTATAAGACAGTACAGATGCAATGATAACAAAAGATGTGATTTCTGCCCTTGTTGAGTTTTGAATACCAAAGGGTTGTATTATGCATACAAATAAATGATAATTTATGATACAGTCTGTTAAGTGCTAGATGAGAGGAAATGTAGGCTGCTATGAGAGCACATAATTCATAGTTACAAGGATTGAGGGAGGATCTTAGAAAAAACATTTTAATTGTTAATTTTTCCTTCAACACATGCAGATTTTATATTTTTTAAACTTGATTTTGTAAATAAATTTGCATAATCTTTTGAATCAGTCTTCTGTTCAGTCTCTGATTTTCTTGTTTTAAAAGTGTTCGCATGTTTTTTCTGTGGTTATGAAACCATTATAACTAATCAACTCTTAGCCATAGTCCTCTCCTTTCCCACTTCCCTCCAGGTTAAGTTTGACTGAAATTAACCTATTGTTCCTAAACCAAACTTGGTTTTTGAATCATTAATTTTTGTTCTGATAGAGGTTTTTTGTTTGTTTGCTTTCAAAACTTGTGTATCATAGCCTGTCGATTTTCAGAATATGCAAACAAACAGTTGCAAGGACACTGCAGTTTGCCATTTTAAATCTAAAAGTTTTGAGAGGAGAATATATCAGAGGTCAATGGGGCATGAATTGGTTTCTCTAAGTGTCATTAAATTTAGAGTTCGGTGGGGTTAAGGGTTATTCTGTACATTTATAAGTAAATATTAGAAGGATTAAAGTTAAACTTTTTTACCTGTAACTATTACTTATATTTCTGTTTCAGTAGAAGGTATTTGGCTAGTGATTTAGCTGACTACAGTACTAAAAATACTTTGCTGTAGGATCCAGCGATCTTTTTCTGTGAAAGACCAGATACTAAATATTTTACGCTTTGTGGGCCATATTTTTGTTGCAGCTACTCAGCTCTCATATATCTGCCCTGGACAATATGTAATGAATTGGTGGGGCTGTATTTCAATAAAACTTCATTTATAAGAACAAGGGCAGGCAGTGGTTTGTTCTGTTGTGCATAGGGAGGGGTCACTATGAGTTGGCATTGACTTGACGGCTCCTAATAACACCACCAAATTCTAAGATTAAGGTTTTGATTCTCATATGTAAACTTGGTACCCTTCATCTGAAAGCTTCTCCCAATGAGTGCCCTGGTTGTTGTTATTGTTAGGTGCCATCGAGTCAGTACCGGCTTATAGCGACCTTATGCACAGCAGAATGAAACACTACCCGATCCTGGGCCAGCCTCACTACTCTTGCCACGCTTGAGTCGCTTGGCCAATCCATCTCATTGGGGGTCTTCCTCTTTTTCTCTGATCCTCCATCTTACCAAGCATAATATCCTTCTCCAGTGACTGGCCCCTCCTGACATTATGCCCGAAGTATGAGAGATGAAGTTTGGCCATCTTGGCCTCCAAGGAGCACTCTGGCTGCACTTCTAAAACAGATCTATTGGTTTTCTTTTGGCAGCCCATGGCACTTTCAATATTGTCTTCTAACACCGTAATTCAAAAGCATCAGTTCTTCTACAGTCTTCCTTATTCACTGTCCATCTTTCACATGCATATGAGGTTATTGAAAATACCATGGCTTGGGTCAGGAGCACCTTAGTCCTCAAGCTGACATTGCTCTTCAACACTTTAAAAAGGTCTTGTGCAGCAGATTTGCCTAATGCAATATTTCTTGATTGCTGTCTCCATGAGTGTTGATAGTTGATCTAAGAAGAATGTAGTCCTTGACAACTTCAATATAAAAAATAAAAAGAATGAAGTCCTTGACAACTTCAATCTTTTCTCCATTGATAAGAATGTTGTTTATTAGTCCAGTGGTAAGGATTTTTGTTTTCTTTACTTTGAGATATAATCCATACTGAAGGCTGTGCTGTTTGATCTTCATCAGTAAATGTTTTAAGTCCTCTTCACTTTCAGCAAGCAAGGTTGTATCACCTGCATATCGCAGGTTGTTAATGAGTCTTCCTCCAATCCTGATTCCACGTTTTTCTTCATAAAACCCAGCTTCTCGGATTATTTGCTCAGCATACAGGTTGAATAAGTATGGCGAAAGAATACAACCCTATTGCACACCTTTCTTAATTTTAAACCATTCAGTGCTCCCATGGTCTTTCGAAACTGAAATCTGAAACCTGTCCACCATGGGTGACCCTGCTGGTATTTAAAATACCGGTGGCACAGCAACTCACAAGCCACCACAGTATGACAAACTGACAGATGAGTGGTGGGAGTGCCCTGGTATCAGATAAAAATTGATCACAACAATGAAACAAACAGCTCGAAATGCTTTTGTCAATGAATAGAGGGATTAAAAGTGTCACCTTAGAGAGTAAAAACAATCTTATAAAATACATACGTCTTAAACTGAATTGTTTGTACCCACAAAAGTAAGCCACAGAATCAAGCATTGGTTGTACTTGATGGAAAATAATTTCAAATATTTTCATGAAAACAAAAAACACATTTGTGTTTTTATATACTAAATACATGACCATATATATTTACACACATACATATTTGTGTGTAAATATATATATAACGGAGCCCTGGTGTGGTGCTGCAGGGTAATGTACTGGACTGCAAAGTCTGCAGTTCAAACCCACCAGCCACTCATTGGAAACCCTATACAGGGTAGCTGTGAATCAGAACCGATGGGCCTTAACAACAACACCAACATCTATATGGGCATATATTAAGGAATATGATTGGAGACTTATAGTAAAGGATTTATATGTGTTAGGCCTGAGTTAGATTTCTAGTTCTGTCCACTCTATGACCTTACTTAACATTTCTTGAACTCTGAATCTTAACCATACTCATCCATATAATGAGTATTTCATGGAACTGTTTTAAAGATGAAATGATGTACCTGAAGTTTGCTTAGTGTTTCATAATGATAGCTATTGTTTTATTGAAGTGTAAAATTTGAATGAGTTTTAAGGTAGAATCTGTTCTTCAGTGAAATTTTCAGCTTGCTGTTTCGCTATACATACTAAAGACCTGATCCCCAGTGTGGCAGGAGGTGGGACAGTGGTGGTACTAAATGTCTTTACTGCATTTTGCCAGAGAGCCACTTAAGAGCAAAAGTTTGAAAAGCATGGGAATTATAAAAACCTAATGTTTTCAAGGTAGACAGGATGGGCAACTTGGACATTGGCTACCCAAAGTGGGGGGGGTGGGTCTACAAAGGCAAGAAGTGACTAGCTTACAAGTTTTCAAGAGGAAGCCTAGATCGAGAGGGCATGGAGGAAGGTAGACTCTTCACTGAGTAGTATCCAGTCTGTCTGGACGGGGCTGATGAAAGGAGATGTGGATAGGACTCTTGTGGTACAGTAGTGAATAGTTACTATCAGGACTGATTGTGAGGGTTGGAAATGTAAAGGTAGACTTTTTTGTAGCAAAAGGAGGGGACTGTTTGACTTTGCGGTCCAGGAGCGGAGATCCTTGGGACAATCAAGGAAGAAGAGTGGAATACGGGACCCTACCCAGAGAAGCAGTGACGCCAGAGATGGAGGCAGAGACAATGACTTGGAGAGATGGAGTGGCTGGGAACTCTAGACCCAGAGAGGGAGAGGGGCTGTGTTCTGACAACTGGGGGGCAGGTTTGTAGGGTGTACCATTTGGTTGTTTGATGATGCATGAAGGGGATTGTAACCATGGCAGTGTAACGATATACAATAGGATGGATGTAAAGCTAATGTTCTTCCATGTAAAGTACCACATAATTCACTAAAAAATTCAATAAAATTTTTTTTTAATTTAAGAAATTAAAATAACCTAGTTTTTTTTTTTCTTTTTTTCTTTAATACTGTGTTTTAGGTGAAAGTTTACATAGCAAATTGTTTCCACTTAATTTTTATACAAGTTGTTCAGTGGCTTTGGTTGCAATTTGCAAAATGTGTCAGCATCCTCATTGTTTTCTTGGTTCTATTTCCATTGATACTGAGTCCCTTCCCCCTTTTGCTTTTTCATCTTTGCTTTTGGGTAAATATCGACCACTTGATCTCATATATTTGGTTGTTTAAAGGAGCATATTACTTCCTGAGGGAGTGCAGTGGCTTCATAGGATAAACACTGAACTACAAACCACAATGTTAGCAGTTCAAGCCCACTAGGTGCTCCATGGGAGAAAGATAAGATTTTCTGCTCCCACGAAAGATTTTTTTAAAGCCTTGGAAACCCTATATATGGTCACGATGAGTCAAAAGTGATTCCATGGCATTTAACAACAATAATTACTTTCAGGTCGTAATGTTTATCTTATTAGCCAATCTGTTATTTCACCATACTTATTCAATATGTATCCTGAGGAAATAATACGAGAAGCTGGATTATATGAAGAAAAACGTGGCATCAGGATTGGAGGAAAACTCATTAACAACCTGCGATAATGCAGATGATACAACCTAGATTGCTGAAAGTGAAGAGGATTTATAATACTTGCTGATGAAGATGAAAGGCCACAGCCTTCTGTGTGGGTTGCACCTGAATATAAAGGAAACAAAGATCCTTACCACTGGACCAATAAATATGATCATGTAAATGAAAAAAAAGATTGAAGTTGTCAAATACATCATCTTGCTTGGCTCAACCATCAACACTCATGGAAGCAGCAGTCAAGAAATCAAATGATGTATTGCATTAGACAAATCTGCTGCACAAGACATTTTTATTAAAGTGTTGAAAAGCAAAGATGTCAGCTTGAGGACTAATATGCACTTGACCCAAGCCATGGTATTTTCAGTAAACTCATATGCATGTGAAAGTTGAACAGTGAATAAGGAATTGATGCATTTGAGTTATGGTGTTGAACGAGAATATTAAAAGTGCCATGGACTGCCAAAAGAACAAGCAGATCTGTGTTGGAGGAAGTGCAGCCAGAGTACTCCTTGGAAGCCAGGATGGCCAGACTTTGTCTCTCTTACTTCGGACATGTCAGGAGGGACCAGTCACTGGAGAAGGATATCAAGTTTGGTAAAGTGGAGGGTCAGAGATAAAGAAAAAAGAGTAAGACCTCCAACAAGATGAATTGGCACAGTGGCAGAAGTGAAGGTCTCAGACGTACCTATAATTGTGAGGTTGGCCCAGGACTGGGCAGTGTTTTGTTCTGTTGTGCATAGGGTTGCTATAAGTCAGTACCAACTTGGTGGCACCGAACAACTACAGTTATTTGGCTGAAAGATGATCTCTAGAAATAGCTTCACTTCCAGGTTCCAAGAATATCTCAGAGCAATAGTTTTAGGGGGTTTCTCTAGTCTCTGTTGGTTCAGTAGGTCTGGTCTTTGTTAAGAATTGGAATTTTGCTTTCCTTTTTCTCCTTTTGTATTTTTACAGGAACCTTCTGTTGTGACCCTGGTCAGAACTGTCAGTCATCATCTAGTATTCTGGTCTCAGGTTGGAAAAGGCCATGGTTCATGTGGTCTATTAGTCCTGTGGACTACTTTTTCTTTGAGACTTTGATTTCCTTCATTCTCTTTTTTTCCATATGTACTATGTGTATATTATAAGGGTAAGTTAAAAAAAATATTGCTGTAAAATTATAGCATTCTCTATTAAACAAAGATCAACATGTGAAGAAGCTACTGGTTCTCAATAGCTCCACCATCTAGGTCTATACTATTTTCCATGGTAAACTAACGTACTTAGTTTGGATCAAAGATCAACTTACTTTGGTTCTTTTGTAGGCTATTTTCTTCTACTAAATGTAGGCATTTCCTTATATGCCTGCCTCTTTTTTGTTTACTCTATACCTCTCATCTGCTGCCACAGTTTTACTTGTCTTCTTTAAGGAAAATAGTTTATAAGTTATATTTTTGGAACACTTTTCTCTTAAAGCTACTTGACAGTGTTGCCATGCACAAACTATAAAAGGCTTACTTAGTGCTACTACATAGATCCCACTCCTGCCCCGACTTGTTGTTGTTGTGAAGTGCCGTCGAGTCGGTTCCGACCCATAGCGACCCTGTACAGGGTTTCC
>NW_006408538.1:11446978-11451922 GCF_000296735.1 Chrysochloris asiatica | reverse complement strand
AGGGTGTAAATCTTTACGGGAGTAGAAAGCCTCATCTTTCTCCCGTGGAGCGGCTGGTAGTTTCGAACCGCTGACCTTAAGGTTCGCAGCCCGATTCGTAACCACTACGCTACCAGAGCTCCTTCCTGCCCCGACATAGCTGTTGTTTTTTCCTGAATCGTAGATATGTGTGATTGTGTGTTACTTTTCTTTTTCCGGTTACTGGGGCTTGAAATGTTAAAGGTATCTTTGTTGGTATATCTATCTAGGCGACCAACTACCATTACTAATGCATTCTTTCTTATTATCTAGAAACCTTTAAATTTTTTTTAGTAATAACCTTGATTCATTTTCTTCCCTGGAGCCTCACTTCTTGTTTTGGGCTACTCTGCCAACAGAAAAATGTTCATAAAATATCACCTGATAATTGTTACTTCTTGGCTCCTGGATTTTATTTTTCTGTGTATTAGGTTTTACCAAGTTAATGCTCTGTAACAAAAGAGATTAAAGCTCATTGTCATACAGTTGTTTTAAAAAACCGTAGCTGTTGAGTTGATTCTGACTCACAGTGACCCTGTAAGACATAAAAGAACAAACAGCTCCATAGGATCTCTAAGGTGGTAGTTAGAAAACATGACCTTTGTGATAGAAACGATGCTGAAGATTGCAAGGTAGAATTTTGCAGAACTTACAACTTTTTCATTGCGCATACTTTTTTCAGTAACATAAACAACTATGCACATGTACTTCACTAGATTGAATACACAGGAATCAAACTGCCTACATCTTTGGGAAGACGTGATAGGGAAACTCAATCATCAGTCAAAACAAGCTCCGGGGCCAACGGTGAAACAGACCACCCATTGACCGCCCATTGCTAAGGCCAAGAAGTGTGCTTAAAACGAAACTGCTGACCCATGTGAGAGCCCAGTAGCAGTAGCTAGCTCATCAGTGGTAGTTCTAGACTCTTCTGCCAGTTTTTGGACTGCTGTTATTTTCTTCATTGAGGTTGGTAATCTTCCCTCTCTTGGCTCATCTTTGAGGTCTTTCCAACCTTTCTTAAAATGCTTGATCCATCTAAAAACTGTTATTTTATATAGGGCACATTTCCATGAACATTTTGCCAAGCTTCAGTTATTTGGAAAGATGTCCACTTAAGTTTTGTTTACAGTTTGACAGTAGCCCTGACCTCAAAACCGTTTTTATCCATGGCACAGAAAGCACCCCTTTTTAAAATGTGTCCCAGTGAGAGGAAGATGATTCAATTGCTGAAAGTACTTGTCTGCAACTGTCTACTGATCACAGACGCATGTTTAAACGTCTTGCTTGGAATGAAGCCATGCACGTATGAGCTGAAACCCTTGTTGTTGTTGTTGTTAGGTGCCACTGAGTCGGTTCCAACTCATAGTGCCTCTGTGTCTAGGGTTTCCGAGGAGCAACTGGTAAGTTTGAATTGCTGACCTTGCGGTCCAGTGCTTATCCTACAGCGCCACACCAGGACTCTGAAATCCTTGTAGCAATACTTTTCAGCTTACCATCATGTATTTTAGTTTATTAATATTTTCACCTTTAGGACCAAAGTTAATTTGGCTTAATATTTCGATTGCTTTTTGCCTCGGCAATATTTGTTTTTATTTGTTTGGTATAACAGACTTGAGGGCCTAACATCTGGAAATGGGTGCACATTTTCTTGAAATCAAACTATGTCTGCATTGATGTGGGGATTTGAGTCAATCTTTTGTTGTTACTAAGTGCCGTAGAATCGGTTCTGACTTATAGCCACCCTGTATCAGCTTTCTGAGGAGCAGCTGGTAGTTTTGAATTACTGTCCTTGAGGTTAACAGTGCAGTGTTTATCCTACAGCACCATACCAGGACTCCTAATTCCACCTGTTGTTGAGTCGGTTCCAACCCATAGCAGCCCTGTATAGTGTTTCTAAGGACCGACTGATGAGCTTGAACTGCCAACCTTGCAGTTCAAACCAACTTTGCAGTCCGGCACATTAACCCACAGCACCACACAAGAACTTTTAAGTGTACCTAGATGGGAGTTAAAGTGAGATTGAGTTTTCAGTGTGCTGTAGTCATCTTGGAATCTCTAGGTACTACAAGCCAAAAGATTGGAAATTGAGTCTACCCATGCATGGGTAATTTGGCTGAAAGGCTTGCCAATTTACTTCTGAAAAATTGGCCACTGAAAAACACATGGACCACAGTTAAACTCTGACACACATGGGGTCTCAGCTCTCCATGAGTTGGAGTCAACTTGTTACCGGTTACCAGTGTCTTCGGACTCCTCATGTGGCTCTGTTGGTTAATGCGCTAGTCTGCAAAGTCGATTTGAACCAGAAAGTTGGTGGTTCAAGGTCACCAGTCACTTCTCACAAATAGGATCATTATGGGTTGAACTGACTGGACGAACTAACAATAATAAACTCTGAAGTATACATATATATGTGTGTGTGTGTTTTTTATATATTGTATATTTCCGAGTTTATTGTTATTGGCAGAATTAATATGATACAAACGACTTTTCCTTATCAGAGCTAGATTTCCTCTAGTCTCTTTTTTAATTTGTAACAGTCCCCATTACCATACCAATATCCATTACCTTGACTTTGGGGAGAGCGCTGGCTGAGTTTCTTGTAATAGTTTTACAATCCAAATTTGTTTGATTATTTCCCTGTGTCAGTTTTTAACATCTATTTCTATTCCTGTATTTCCTGTCAACAGAAATTTCTATCAAGAGACTTGATTAGATTCCAGTTAAACGTTTTTTGCTTCCTAGACAATGTGTGTATAATTTTTTATTGTATCACTGTTGGTGATTTTCTCTTTGTAATTAGAACGTAACCTCTGGGATGTAACTTTACTTACTTCCTGTATTGTTTGTGCCTTACCTGAATGTCACCTCTTAAAGGTGTACCTCCTATCAAATGCTAGCATAGAGTAACACTTACCACGTATTTGCTACTATTGTTGTGATTTAGGTCATCCCCAACCAAAAGTCCCTCTTTTGTATTCTTTATAGTTTCTAGTTTGTGTATAGTATACATACTTTGCTTATTTCATATTGGTTACATAAATGTCTTTATTTTCTACTCTAGTATGAGGTCCTGAATGCAGATATCACATCTTGTAAACCTTTGTGTCTCCCTTAATACTTATTTTACATAAAGCAGGCACTCAGTAAGTAATTTTTATATGAAGAGAAAATTGGCTAAGACCTCTGCAAAGCCTTATTATATTTAAACATTTTTTAATCGCTATCTTAGGTTCTGGTGAAATTTAATGTTAATTATACTTTTATTTTCTTGTAGGTAAATGAGAAAACAGGACAGATTATACAATATGATAAATTTTATATACATGAAGTACAAGAATTGATAGACATAAGGAATGATTATATCAACTGGGTCCAACAACAAGCCTATGGAATGGTATGTTTCCTGTTGTATGAATTCATTTTCTTTTCTTTCTTTTGGTGAAAATATATACACTGAAACATTCGCCAGCGCAGCTTCCAGTTTTAATTACATTACATTGGTTGCACTTTTTCATGTTATATAATCATTATCAGTATCTTTTTCTAAAATATTCCACTACCATTAAAAATAACTCAGTGCCCAAAACAAAAACTCTGCCTTTCCCCTCCCTCTTACTCCAAGTAAAGTTTAATAATCTTTGATTTCTCTCTGTTTTCTTATTTCATATAGCTGACATCATGGAATGTTAGTCGCTTTGTAACTAACTGACTTTGCAAAGCATCATTTTTTTTACGGTTCATCCTTGTTGTGGCAGCATCAGAACTTTGTTTTTGTTTACAGCTACATAATATACCATTGTGTGTGTGTATGATCACAGTTTGTTTATCCATTATGACTGTTGCTGGACATTTCAGTTGTTTCCAGTGTGCTTATTTTTATATGTTTTTTTTTTTCTAATACAAAAGAAACAAATGCTTCTTTGTAAAATACCGATTTAATAATAATCAGAGTTTATATTTTAAATAAAAATACTTGCAAAAGAATAGCTAAATATTTTGTAGTATTTGCAAGCAAACATTCCTCTTCTATGCCATTGCCTACAATGTAAATAGTGTATATTTTTCTAAAGAAAATATGTGTGAAATGGATTTTTAATTCATTTATTTTCCTTCAAAATGTCCCTTAATTTTCTAATGTTGAGAATATTGGAATCTCTGATCTGATACTGGAGCACTAAGAGTGTATTACTATTGTGGTATCGGTGCTACAGAACTACCAGAAGAGAGAGCTGTAAGACCATTTATTCAATTTTAACTTTTTCACTTTATTAAATTTTAGTTCAGATTTTTAAGTCACATCCACATGTTCCTTTCCATTTTAATAAGTAATAACTAGACACTTAACATTCTACTTGTTGTTGTTAAGTGCTGTTCAGTCAGTTTCACCCATAGCCACCTGTATAGGGTTTCCAAGGAGTGGCTGATGAGCTTAAACCACTGACCTTGGGGTTCAAACTGACTGCAGTCCAGTGCATTAACCCACAGTGCTACACTAGGATGTCGAATGCTCTGTTGTTGTTGTTGTTGATATGTGCCATCGAGTTGGTACCAACCCACAGCGACCTTATGCACAACAGAACGAAACACTGCCCGATCCTGGGCCAACCTCACTACTGTTGCCATGCTTGAGGCCATCGATGCTGCCGCTTGGCCGGTCTACCTCGTTGGGGTTTTCCTGTTTATCTCTGACCCTCCACCTGACCAAACATGATATTCTCCTCCAGTGACTAGTCCCTCCTGACAATACATCCAAAGTATGAGAGACGAAGTTTGGCTATCTAGGCCTCCAAGGAGCACTCTGGGTGCACTTCTTCCAAAACAGATATATTGGTTCTTTTGGCAACCCTTGGCACTTTAAATATTCTCTTCCAACACCATAACATTCAGTGTTCCCATGTTCTGTTCAAACAACTGCCTCTT
>NW_006408538.1:11435298-11441729 GCF_000296735.1 Chrysochloris asiatica | reverse complement strand
TCAGAGTTTCCTGCTTGGTCAGGTATTCTGTGTTGTTGTTGGCAGAGCTCTCTGCTATATATCCACCCTATCCGCCATCTTGTTTGTTCTCCTCCAGTCGCATTTTGAGTGCCTTCCAACTTGATGGGCTCATTTTCTGACACTGTATCTGACAGCGTTTCTCTGCTACTCAAAAGATTTTTAGTGACTAAATATTTGGATGTAGTTCGTCACTCTTTCTTCCTAGTCTGTCTTTGTTTGGAAGCTCATCTGAAAGCTGTCCACCATGGGTCACCTGCTGGTACTTAAAATACCGGTGGCATAGCTTCCAGAATCACAGCAACTCACTAGCCACCACAGTAAGACAAACTGACAGATGAGTGGTGGCCGTTTGGTTTTAAGTGGAAACTGTCACTTTAAAGGCTTCCTGGAGGAAGTGACGCCAAGCTGAGTAGACACTCAATAAATGTTGGTTTAAATAACAGGAGTTAATTAATAGGTGTAGGTATTTGGTAAAGAGAAAAGGCCCATAGGGTAAATGCCCAGAGGAGCGCTCTCAGTCCCTTGGCTTGCTTCATTAATTCTTGTGGCATACTAATCTTCTGTAAGGCACACAAAATCAAAATGTGGTGGTTATGTGCCGCCGAGTCAGTTCTGACTCATAGCGACCCTGTATAGGGTTTCTGAGGCTGTAAATCTTTATGGGAATGGAAAGCCTCATTTTTCTCCCGCGGAACAGCTGGTAGTTTTGAACTGTTGACCTTAAGGTTCGCAGTCTGATTCCTAACCACTACACTATATGTTGTTGTTAAGTGCCATCGAGTCGGTTACCACCCATATCGACCCTGTACAGGGTTTCCGAGGCTGTAAATCTACACTATATAGACATGGTTAAGTAGTTTTTTTGTTAAGTGTCGTTGAGTCAGTTCTGACCCATAGTGACCCTGTATATGGTTTCCGAGGAGCAGCTGGTGAGCTTGAACTGCTGATCTTGTGGCTCAAATTGACTTTGCAGTCCAGCGCATTAATCAACAATGCCACACCAGTATAGCTACACTATGAGTTTGAGAAGGTGTCAGAGAAAGGGCAGCAACTAGATTATAGAAGGGTTAGTAAATTTCTGTTAGGAATTTGGATTTTGTCTAAAGTCTTATAGAAGTCATTGGAGGGTGGTAAGCGAAGGGGGACGTAATGTGATATATATTTTAAATGAGTTGTTCTGCCCAGCTATGTGGAGAATGGAGTGTGAAGAATGGGACAAAAATGAGACTGGAAGATCAGTTAGAGGAAGACTATCTTAGAAACAGTAGAGAAAATGTTAGGTTTGGCTAGGATGGTTGTAGTACAGGTGGAATAAGGGAATGGATTTGAAATACCTTTGGGAGATAAAATGGAAAAAAAAAAAAAAATGTTGCTGGATTAGATGTGGGAGATGAGGAAAGGAGAGAAATCCACAAAGGGAGATTAAGGACTGTAAGCCCTGGCAGAATACTATGGGCTAGACATTGGACTACTAAGCACAGGGTGGTGGTTCACATCCAGCAGCTTCTTCAAGAGAGAAAGCTGTAGCTAGTGGTCTGTTTCCATAAAGCTTTACAACCATGGAAACCCTATAGGTCCGGTCTACCCTGCCCTGTAGGGTCGCTCAGAGTCAGAATCAACTTGGTGGCAGCGGGTTTCAAGGGTTTCTGGTTTGGTTTAGTTTGAATTTATATTGGTGATAAACTATTTACTTTCTGACCACGCTAAGAGAAATGCCTGTCTTAAAGGATTTCTTTTTAAGGTAGCAATTATCCTGTACTACATGAAGAGACTGTAGTTTAAATGTTTGTGCATAAGTTTGGTAGGCCTACAGCTTCTCTTAGTATGTAGCTATGGGGGTAGCAAGCTGAATTTCCATAGGAAGCTATTCAGTGCTACTGTTTTCTGGTAAGAGGTATGCAATAGAGGACTACCTTCTTATTTCTAGACTTTTTTCCTTTTTGTTTCTTATTGTCTCCAGATCTGTTAATATGACTGCTATACTTGAGAATCTCTCCCTTTTACTACTCCCTTTGGACCCATGCTTATATATATACAGAGAAAAGTGATATTAACTATGTGGTTGTGAAAATTGAAGCTTGTTCTTTTCTTTAAGTTTGCAAAAAGGGTTTAATATCACATATTTTAGAAATCAAAATCTAGAAACCATGATCTGATCTGTTCTGATCTACATCTGGGAATTAGAGAGCTCGCATCCTACTTTGAAGGTTTTTGACTTTGAAACACTTAAACAGTTCACTGATTTATATTATGGCGTTTGCCCTAACAAGTGATGTTGGTTTGTTTGTTTGGTTTATCACATTTAAAAATGGTTCTCACCTTGGAGGCTTTTAAAACTAAGATTCATATGTACCTTACTAGTCTTAATACAGAGTTAAACATTGTGGTGTGCCTATAAGTAAGGTTTTAAAGAATCTGTTGTAAATATACTCACATACCATTTGTGATGAGATAGCTGTATATTCATATATATGCTTATACACACATATATGTATATACTATTATTGAATACTTTATGATCTTGAAATAATTCCCACTGTTGAATTATTAAAGTTTAAAATATTCTATGATAGAATTACTATGCATTATAAGAATATATCCCTCAAAATGTGTGTGTGCGTTTTAACTTTGTTCTGAATACTGCAAGGAAATTATCTTTATTGTATTTGCTTTATTTTGTAATCTGTTGAAGTTTTTTTCCTATAGATTTTTTCTTAGTGAATGGTGTTAAGGAATCATTACTTATTCACTTCTCTGATTCTGAAACTGATTATTTCTGTGAAGTTCATGTCTATTTGTGTAGACTCCTAACTACTTACCTCATCCAGTTCCATTCTTCTGTCTTTTCCATTTGACCCTTCCTCTTGTTTTCCTAAAGTCTTTGTTTGATGCTGCTTGTCCTGCTAGTTACTATATAATCTTCTCTTTGCATTTTTAAGCCTTTGACCCGGATAGGGGTATGAAACTGCTGTGTACACAGACTACTTTTTCAGTTGAATTCCTTTGTTGGTGGTTTTTTTGTTTATTTGTTTTTTCTTAAGTCATTTTCTTTAGTGATCTATTGGCAAAATAAAATGAGTTATATGTATTTTCTTTTATCTTCTCTTATTTGATTCTTTCCATTTTAAGTTACTGTTCTCAAATTGTATATTTCATTTATCTCTTTAATTGTGCTATAGAATTTAATTTTAAATTGTCTTAGCAGTTATCACTAAACTCTTTGCTTTTTTCCTTTTTTTCTTTTACATTTAGTTGCTATACATGGTTATCATCAACATGTGTCTAATAAAAACTGACCACTTTAAAATAAAACAGAAAAAATTAGTGCTGTGTCTGTGCGTATTTAAATTACTCTAAGATTCAAGTTAACCATTCTTTTATTTCAAAACTGTGTGTCTATGTGAGATACATCCAATACAAGTGAGTACTAATAAAGATAATATGGTAGATTAGTAGAGTTTTTGCTATTACATTTATACATACTCTGGTAGCGTAGTGGTTACGAATCGGGCTGCGAACCTTACGGTCAGCGGTTCGAAACTACCAGCTGCTCCGCGGGAGAAAGATGAGGCTTTCTACTCCCGTAAAGATTTACACCCTCGGAAACCCTGTACAGGGTCGCTATGGGTCGGAACCGACTCGACGGCACTTAACAACAACAACAACATAAATATATGCCGTAAGTCTTATTTGTTGTTGCTACTGTTATGTGCCATCGAGTTGGTACCAACTCATAGTGACCCTTTATAGGGTTTCCAAGAGCAGCTGGTGGGTTTGAACTGCTTACCTTAAGGTTAGCAGTCCAATACTATCCTACAGCACCATATCAGGACCCATAGGTCTTAATTGGTTAATATTAATTGGACTATGAGTAAAAATCATCACTGTATTTGTTCTTTAGAGTTTAAAAATTTTTGTTTTATTTAAACTTTAAACCAGAAATATCCTATGAATTCTTCTGAAAGCCAAACAATAGTTAGCTTAACTAGTTATAAAAAAATTTTTTTCTGCCTTCAGCACTTTTAAGATCTGTCTATGGGTTGGAATGACTTGACGGCACTTAACACAACAACATATAGGATCAAGTTGACATCAGCAACTCAAAAGATTCTATAAAATCCTTAGAGTCTGGTGAGTTTATGTCAGGGGGGTAGGAACCCCTCAAAGAATATCATCAGTGCCACTGAATAATGCATGTAGAAATGGTGGTGTGTGTTTGCTGTGTATATTCTCAACAGCAACAATAGCAATTTGTTTTTAATTGTCTTACTGTACATGTTGACATTGTAAGCTAACAACATGGCATGCTTACCATGATAATGGGAAGATAGGTTAGCCTAGCAGCTATAGACAAGCTTTGGCATGATACTCTGATACTTAACTTGGATTGGGTTTCTTTCTTAATTAAATGAAAAAATTGAAGTACATTTGTGTTCCTTTGTAGGTTACTCTTCTTCACAAAACTCCAACTTTCTTTTTAAAGTTGTTTTGTTACTTTTAATGATATTAATATTTTCCAGCTAACCAGTCTCAAGATTTTTGGATTGATAATAATGTCATTCTTTTCTCTGTGCTTTGGATTACGAAATTGCATTTTATATGTTTCCATTTCTTTCATATTTTAAAAGCATCTTTTTATTTCTATTTTCAAATAAGATATAAAGAAGGGCCTCCAAGACTCATATCTTATTTTAATTACTTCAGTAACTTCTTTTCATTATACCTTTTCACAGTAATCCTGTTATGCCATCAGGCCCAGAAATCAATATGAATATGGCATCAGCAGTGAGTTAGCACTTGACTGTAGGTAATCAGTTGAAACTAAAACATGCCAAGGAACTGCATTTTTTATTTTCTATAACTTAACTGGAGCCATCATTAACCATTGGCATTAAAAAGCAATCTTACTTAGACCATGTATCTTTTTAATATTCTTTCAGGCCTTTCTCAATCTAGCATCCTTTCTTCTTTGGTTTTGTTGTTGTTGTTGATTTTTAATGCTCAAACTTTTGTCTAAAGTCTTTATCCATAAAATTTGAAATTTCTATTCATCTTAATCTGGTATTCCCCTTGGTTCCTTTCTCTTAGATAAATCTGTTTACTTGGGATCTAATTGTTTCTCTTCAGATATTTTCCACATCACCCATTACTTTTCATATTTCTATCAGTTCAATCTCTCCACAAATTTATAGTTTAAGTAAATTATGTTATGCTTTAGTATAGTTTAGCTACTGTATAAATTCTAACATTATATGACTTTCTCCATGCATAAGATGTGCATAATTCCATATCTAATGACATTCACAGTGCAATAATAATGTATTATATATTAATGTAGGCGCCCTGATGATGTCGTGGGTTATGTATTGAGCTGCTAACTACTAGCTCAGTAGTTCAAATCTAACAGCCACTCCGAGGAAGAGAGATGAGGCTTGCTCCTGTAAAGATTTACAGCCTAGGAAATGCTATACAGGGTCGCTATGAGTCAGAAGTGACTCGACAGCACATCACCACCCTGAGTTTCAATAGTTCTCTAAACGGACTCTCAGAACTCGCTGAGAACTGTACTGCTCAGGGTTACAGCTTGTGATACAGATTAAAACCAAGAGAAGGCACCAGACAGCTCTGTCATCCTCTCTCCATGGAGTCACCGACACATTGCTTCCTGAAATCAGTGTGTGAAAATATGCACAGAACATTGGTACCTGAGCCGTGGTACCCAGAGTTGTTACTGGTGCCTGAACACACTGCCTGTGTGGCTCTTAGTCCCCAAAGCCACCATCATAAATCACATGTTTAAACTGTCCAGTGTACAAAGCCCCTAGACAAACAAAAACAAATGTATCAGGCATGACATTCCAAGGGTCTAGAGATAACCTCCCAGCATTTGAGGACAAAGGCCAGACCTCTCTTTGGTTAGGTTAATTCTTCATTATATAAGGCAGTAGTCACAAATTTAATTGCATAGGTAAGAAGCTTTCTACAAGAAAGTGTAAATTTCTGTTTCTTGAAGTGTAGTAAGCTTTCATTATAATCATTAAATCACTATTCTTTTATAAGTATATCTTACCCTCTTATTTCTTCTACTTTCCAGCCTCTGTGTCCTGTCGTGTACTTTCTGTTTTAGTACATTCAACATTCAACAGTCCTTATTATAAGTTAGTTTACATTCACTGGCTATGTCCGACAAATAAAAACAACTTATGGTTTGTTTCCCTCACTTTTTCTTCATGAAACATTATTTTGCTTATGCTTTTTTTTTTAAATGTTTTATTGTGAATTACATTATAGTTTACATTGGAGAACATTAGCTTTACATTCATCCTATCATATATCATTTCATTGCCATGGTTACAGTCCCCTCCACGCATCATCAACCCAGCCAAAGGGTATACCCTGCAAGCCTGCCC
>NW_006408538.1:11433614-11435022 GCF_000296735.1 Chrysochloris asiatica | reverse complement strand
CCCCCATTTTGAGTAGCTGATGTCCAAGTTGCCTATCCCTGTCTACTTTGTGTATAGAGGGGGTGGGAATGATACTTGCTGTAAAGATTTGTTCCCTCTTTTGAGCTACTGCATCCATAGGTGTCTTCATGGTTATTATAGTCATCACATTACTTATGCCAGTTCAACTTTTTACAGGTATGTGGCTCTGTAGGATAAGCACTGGGCTACTAACCCTCAAGGTTGGTGGTTCAAACCCACCAGGTGTTGTACCTCAGAAACCCTCTACAGGGTGGCTGTGAGTCAGAAGCGAGTCTGTGTAATTAACACCAACAACATAGCATTTAAATTAGTCAGCTCTGCAATTCTACCCTTAATCAATGCTGTTTTTCGGTCTCCTAAACAGAAAATCAAGGAGCTCTGGTAGTGTAGTGGTTATGAGTCAGGCTGCTAATCTCAAGGTCAGAAGTTCGAAAATACCAGTGGTTCCGTGAGAAAAAGATGAGGCTTTCTGCTCCTGTAAAGGATTATAACCTCGTGAGCCTTATACCCGGTCGCTATGGGTCAGAACCGACTCAACGGCACTTAACAACAACAACCAACAAAAAATCAGGAATCCTAGTGTGGCACTGTGGGTTAATGTGCTAGACTGCAAAGTTGGTTTGAACCACAAGGTCGGTTGTTCAAACTCACCAACTACTTTTCGAAAAGCCTATGCAGGTTTGCTTTGGGTTGGAACCGACTCTATGACATATAACAACAACAACAAGAAAAACAGAAACTCAATAGTTCATAAGTAATAACCCCCTTTTCTCACTTGCGCCTGCCCCCTGGTAACCACTGTTGTTGTTAAATGCTGTCAAGTTGGTTCCAATTCATTAGTGACCTTATATAGGGTTTCCAAGGAGCAGCTGGTGGGTTTGAACCACCACCGTTGTGGTTAGCAGTACAGTACTTACCCTATAGTGTCACAACCACCAATAAACTTTCATTTCTATGTATTTGCCTGTTCTTGTCTTTTTAAATAAGCAAGACCTCATAATATTTGCCGTTTTGTGTTTGACTTATTTAACTCAGCATAATAACTTAAGGCTTTATCCATATGATAGCATATTTCAAAACTTGGTGTCTCTTCCTTTCTGAGTAGTATTCCACTGTATGTATGTACCACATTTTGTTCATTCATTCTTCTGTCGATGGATGGTTAGATTGTTTCCACATTGTGATCAGTGCTGCAGTGAGCATTGCTGCCCGAAGTCTCTGTTGGAGTTCATGGTTTTACGTCTTTTGGGTACATACTGAGGAGTAGAATTGTCAGGTCATACAGTAATTCTGTGTTTACCTTTCGTTGAGGAACGGCCGCACTGTTTTCCACAGCAGCTGTACTGTTTTACATTCCCATCAACAATAGATAAAGGTTCTAGTTTCC
>NW_006408538.1:11358089-11433142 GCF_000296735.1 Chrysochloris asiatica | reverse complement strand
CCACTTTAGCTTTTTTAAAACAAAACCAAAAAAAAACCTCTCAGGCATAAATAATAACTTACACCTCCAAAGGGCACATTCTGCAAGTCTGCCTCCTGGACACTAGCACTTAGTCCCTCTCTTCCCATGAATCTAGAGTCCTCAGCCTCTCCCCCTCTCCATGACCCCATCTCTTCCTCTGTCTCTGGCGTTGCTGCTTCTCTGGATAAGGTCCCGCATTCTGCTTGTGCGCTTCTCCCTTGATGATCCTAGGGGCCTCTGTTTCTGGACTGTAAGATTGAACACTCCCCTGTTTTTGTTACAAAACTTCTGCCTTTACAATTGTGACAGTTTCAATTAGTCATGATAGCAGTTATTCACTATGAATCTATCCCCATCTCTTTTTACCAGACCCATCTAGACAAGATGAAAACTGTTTAATGGGAAATGTTTCTTCACCTCCATACTCTTAAGCTAAACTCTCTTCTTGAAACTTTGTAAGCCAGTCACTTTTTGTGCCTTTATTGTCCCCTCATTTTAGGTAGCCAATGTCTGAGTTGCCCATCCCTATCTATGCTGTGTGCAGAGGGGATAGCATTGATAACTTGATGTGAAGACTCTTTCCCTCTCTGTTAGTAGTTAGAGTTGCTACCTCCATGAGTATAGGTCAGGTTCAGTAGCAATTTACCTTTGTTTCCTTTATCAATTTGTGTGTGTGTGTGTGTGTGTGTGTGTGTGTGTGTGTGTGTGTGTGTGTGTGATCTTCCTCTGGTTGAGTTCTGATTATCAAGCCATTGAGGCTAGGTCAAATGGGTCTTTTCCCTTTTTTGCTGAGCAAAAGTTTTTAATTTTTATGAGGTCCCATTTATTTATTTTGTCCTTTCTGTTTGTGCTTTTATTATTTTATTAGATAATTCATTTTTAAAAGCTAGGTCTGGCAGAGTTGTCCCTGTATTTTCTTCCAAGAATTTTATGGCTTTAGTTTTCTCATTTAAGTCTTACCCATTTTGAATTTGTTTTTGTGTATAGTGTGAGGCATGTTCCATGCAGCATTTTAAATCAACTAAATAAGTTCAACACTTGCCAAGACTATTACCAAGTCTTAAAGTCTGAGGAATACTTTCTCTACTTTCCAGGTAGAGAAACAGCCATAATGTTAATTCTTGATAACCCAATGAGACTTAGTACATTCTGCAAATGGTAGAGGGAAAGGGGTGATATAATTGCTAAATTAGATTTTATTTGGCCCAAGCCTCTCATCATTTATGATTATAAAGTACCTGAAATAAAGGTCATACGTTTATAAATATAGGTTTATAAGGTACATGTGGAAAGGGTAAGTTTTCTTGTAGATGTGTTTTGGTCTACCTCATTAGTTCAATTTCCTCCTATAGCAAAGTACATGCAATGCTACTTTGAATAGAAATAGTTAAACATGGACACTAACATTGCTTTTTCCTCATTGTTACATTCTGCACTGCTGTCCAGGATGTCAACCATGGATTAAGTGAGGTAAGTTTGGTGTAAGAAAGTCTTATTTTCAGAATAAGATACATTCTGTTTCATCTTAGTGATGAGAGCCACAGGTTCCTCCTCTTTTGTTATTTTTTTGAAAAGCGTAAGTATGTCATTGTTATTTTAAAAAACAAGTGTATAGAAATTATCTGCTAGATCATTTCAGAGTAGTTTTCTGAGGAAAATTAAAACCTGTTTATTAATTAACTTATATGATTGCCATGTAACAATTTTTGTGTTAAAATTAGTTTCTACCTTCTTTAAATCTTCTAATATAGAATTAAATGTGTCCAAATATAAAAAATAAACTATTGTATTTTTTTAATTAATGTTGTTACTTAGTGCCATCAAACCCATTCCGACTCGTATCAGTCCTGTATAGGATTTCTGAAACTTTAAATCTTCACTGGAACAGAAAGCCTCATCCTTCTCTTGTGGAGCAGCTCGTGGGCTTGAAACGCAGATCTTGTGGTTCTTAGTCCTTGCTTGTTGTTGTTAAGTGCTTTCGAGTCGATTCCTGTAGAGGGTTTCCAAGGAGCAGCTGGTGAACTTGAACCACCAACCTTGAAGTTCAAACGACTTTACAGTCATGCATTAGCCCACAGCGCCACACCAGGACTCCAGTCCATTGCTTACTTACCCAATAATTGTCCTACATACTACCTTAATATACAGAAGTCTAGGACTTTTTAAAAGTACTTAACAGCCCTAAACCACCTTTAAACACTTGGGGAAATTATAGTAAATCTTTTATTTCAAATCTTAACGTTTTATTTTTCTTTCCTTTGGGTTTTTCCTTTTTTTGGTATTTTTTTTTTCCCAGCACTTGAATCTATGAAGCATTTCGAGTTACCTCTAAATTACAGTTTTAATATTGTTTGCTTTTTCATTCTGAAATAGAAGTAGTACATAAAATTATGGAATCAAGAGAAGTTAAAGACTTTTTCTCAATCACTAGTTAATGATACAAATATAAGATAGTGTTAAACCTTACATGGAAAATTTTTTGCTAGAGTAGTAATTTACTGTAAAGTTAATAAAACTCATCAAATTACCTGATACATTGATTTATAAAATTCAGAACAAGGAATTGATAGTCTCACTTTATTCTTTACTGATTGGGCAACATTACATTATATCTTGGCAGTCATAGCTAAGAGACACTTAAAATGTATTTCGAAGGCATTTTAGACAGGAGAAGAGTTGGAAACCATATTATTTTCAGAATGGCTGAAAACACTGGGAATTTTTTATTTGGAAAAAAGACAACTTACATAAAGCTTGAGGACTTGAAATTTTAAAACCATTTACACTTCTCCCAGCAGGATAAATTAAGACTTAGTGGTCCTGAGCAATATATAGGAATGCAGTTTGGGGCTTAATAATATCAAAAATTAAATAATCACTTAAAAGGAAATATATTGTTTCAGAGGATATTCATCCTTTACTAGACTCTTTAAAGTAAGGCCTCGTGTTAGAGCTGTCACAAAATACTGCCTTGTATAGAATAGAGAGGTAAAGATCCTCTTCCAACAGTAAGAATCTGTAACTGACAATTTAAAGGTCTTTATATTTTACCATATGGTTAAAATATTTAGCAGCGATCACTGCATTATTTGCTAGGATAGGTGATTATCTATAAGGTGATTGATGTTTGATAATGGTAATAAAATTTCCCAACTTTACTGATAATAGAGAATAATAATATTAGCAGTTGTGCATATTTTGTATGGTAAATGATTGAACAGTTTGTTGGGCTCATGAAAGTGTTGTCAGCCTAATGATACTCAAGAAGTACCTATTAATGAATGGAGTTCAGCCCTAACATATACGAACTGGATACTTTGTTTAACGTAAACCCAAACCAAACCTGTTGTCAAATTGATATCTTAGGAGTTCCAAATTTTGGAAACAACTTGCAGTGTAATTCTCTGAAATTTGGAGTTAATATGAGAAGACTTTGAAAAGTTTGTGGAAAATAGAATGAAAAGATAATGAAAACTTTCTATGAAATTTTAAGGCCCCCTTATATCTTAGTGTAAAACACATGTATTTTATATTTTATGGATTTATACCAATGCCTCATCTCATTATTAATAAAAATTAAATGAACATATCTTAATTATAGTTCCTGTAATACGCAAGAATGAGTAAACTAAGAATACACTCAACTTAATGAGAAATGACAATACCCATAACAGGAATCATTTCACAAATCAACTTGTATTAAAAGTTAATTTTTTACTTCCAGTTGGCAGATATTCCTGTTACAATCTGCACATATCCATTTGTATTTGATGCTCAAGCAAAAACTACTCTGTTACAAACAGATGCAGTCTTACAGATGCAGGTAAAATACTGTATACTACTAATCTGATTTGAGAGGGTTTTTTAATTGTTCTGTGATTTTTTTTTTTTTTTTAAGTAAATATTTGAAACTTGCCATTATGAGTGATCCCTGGGGAAATCTTGTACCTTTGTAATCTGTCTTTTGCAAAGTGCCTTGGGTACCTAAAAAGAGGACTGTTGCATGTGACATAAGTGTTTTTCTTAGGTCTTGCTTATATAGATTTCAATGAAAATGGAATAATTTAGTGTTTAATTATTTTATATCTAAAAAGTGATTACAGAAATATGTAATATTTTTTTAACTAAAGACTCAATGTTCTTTAGTTTAAAACATTTTTGTATACTTGCTAAAAAATATTGGTGTATTTCAAATCTTGCTTCACTGTATGTCTTCTGTTCATATAATTTGGTAAAAAGTGAAAGTGTCTAGAGGCATGATGATACTAACATAAGAGGTATTTAATCACTTGTCAGGAGGATTTGAAATGCCCTTGAATACAATTTTCATAATAAATCAGATTGATTGCCATCTCATCCCCATTTCTGTCCTTTGCTCCTTTTCTCGTCCCCCTCCCACTCAATGTTAGCCATTCTTTCATTTATTAATGAGTCTTTTGAAAACTAATTCACAATATGATCTGAAAGGTTGTGATAGGTTTGTTTTGTTATTTTAGCCTGCCAGTAAATTAGCTTTGGAGTTTCTTCCTCTCTAAAACCAGAATGTCTGGCTATACAGACGGCGGGCCAAGAAAAGGAGGAGAAGAGACCTTTGTAGAATATTCCAAAAATACTTAAAACTGTTAAAAACCTAAAATTATAATAACTGTTTCATTCCTCTAAAATAAATACATTTGATGTTCAAATCCCTCTAAACATTTAAATAATAAACACTAGGGGGAATTTTGTTATTGTGTACTTTCAAGTCGGTTCTGAATCATAGTAACCCTGTATAAGGTTTCCAAGGAACAGCTTGTGGATTTGAACCACTGACCTTGTGGTTAGCAGTCCAGTGCGTATCCTACAATGCCACTCCAGGACTCCATGGGAAATTTTAGAGATGTGTTTATTCCCATTGTCATCAAGAGAGGAAGTATATTTTTTCTAGGTTTCTGTACTAGCTAGTTAAAATAATAGGTTAATTATGTTGTGCTTTTAATATATAATATTCCATTTTAAAGCGAGAATACTGGAAAATAAAGATTTTGATTGTTAAAACCAACAACACTTTTTGTGTGAGTACATAACAGTGATCTTACCCTACTAGATAAATTTCTGTAGTGCCTCCTCATCCAAGCTGTCCCCTATACTTCTTTGTTGTTGTTGTTGAGTGCCATAGAGTCGGTTCCGACTCATAGCAACCCTGTACAGGGTTTCCAAGGCTGTAAATCTTTACAGGAGCAGAAAGCCGCCTCTTTCTCCCGTGGAACTGTTAGTTTCAAACTGCTAACCCTGAGATTAGCAGCTCGATTCGTAACTACTGTGTTACCAGAGCCCCTTTATTATGTTTTATGCCATTTTCTTTTTCTCCCTACTTCCCACCCTTACTTACCCCATCAATTTTTGGAAAAACGATTTATCATTATTTCCAAAGTTCCATGTTTAATGATGCTATTAGTTACACATTATATGGACCAATTAAATCCACTTTTTCTGACATCAGCTGTAATTGTATGAGGGTGAGTCAAAAATTATATGCACTCTGGCAGTAGAATTTATTTTAATCAACTTTTAGAAAAGACAAATACATCATTTTTTGACATAATCTCGTTGCTTTTCAATACAGTTTCCCCATCTATGAACAAGCTTTCATATTCCCTTATTAAATAATGTTTTAGGCTGAGCTGTGAGCCATGAAAGCACCACTGTCTTCACTTCTTCATCAGAGGTAAATCTTCATTCTCAAAGAGCTGCTTTCAAGGGACCAGAGAGGTGGAAGTCCAGTGGAGCAAGACCAGGACTATAGGGAGGATGATGTAACACCTGGAGACAAAGTTTTTGCAGTGTCAGCAGTGGGCAGAGATGTGTGGCATGCACTGTTGATTGTTGAACCTTTTTACTGATAGCGGCGTTCCAATACTGGCCCTTGAGAATCCTGGAAAACCGTTGTTGTTAAGTGCCATCCAGTCTCTTCAACTCACAGGGGCCTTGTGTAGGGTTAGTGAGGAGCGGCTGGTGAGTTTGAACCACCAAACTTGTGGGTCAAAGTGACCTTATGATCAAGTGCTTATCCTAGAAGCATCACACCAAGACTCCAGCTGATGAATGACTTTTGAACTTTTTATTCGTCAGTGATTGAGGATGTTTCTCTTCCATACTCTGCCGTTTACTCTCAGGAAACCAACCAAGATAAAGTTCAAAATTCAACCATCAGCTGGAAAATTAATGCTTATAAGTTTTGTGAGATTCTCAAGGGCCAATACTGGAACCCTATCAGAAGAAACTTTCAACAGTGAAAAATGCTCGTTACAGTGAGATGTTTACTGAAGAGCTGAAGCCTAAACTTCAGAGTCCGTGCAGAGGCCTGTTATCCAAGGGCATTGTGAGCTTGTATGACAGTACACATCCATACACCTCTGTCCACACTGTTGGCACTCTGCAAAAACTTTGTTTTGAGGTGTACAAACATTTTCCCTGTAGTCCTGATCTTGTTATGTTGGATTTGCACTTATTTGGTCCCCTGAAAGCAGTCCTTCCAGGATGAAGATTCACCTCTGATGAAGTCATGAAGACAGTGGTGCATTCGTAGTTCACAGCTCAGCCTAAAACGTCCGTTAATAAGGGAATACAAAAATTTGACAGATGGACAAAGTGTATTGAAAAGCAAGAAGACTGTGTCAAAAAATGATGTATTTGTGTTTTCTAAAATAAAATAAATTTTACAGCCTGAGTGCGGATAATTTTTGACTCAACCTCATAATAATCACATTAAATAATAATTCCCTCTTTTTTTTTTTTTTTTAACTTCTATTCAAATCAGCCATTCGCTGCAATATGCAGCATGGCCTCCTTTGACCTAACCACCAAAGCTAGATTAGTGCTCACCAATTAAAGAACTGCCAAATAAGCCCAAGAGTTTCAGACACTAGTTCCCCTTACTTCTGACTGCGGGCTACAAATTTGGGGTTTTCTCAATACCCCTTTTAAATGCCAGCTTCAAATTCAGGGAGGCCCCTAAGCTCCCTCATTTCTGACGTGCTGGCTACATCATCAAGGTTTTCCCACTGCCACTTCAGGATGTCAGTTGCTAGTTCTTACTCCCCTCACTCTGACCTACCTCCCAGTACTCACTTGAAATTGATAATTGTGCTGGAATGACTCAAAAAACTCACAGAACGTGGTGTTGTGCTTTTGATTACGGTTTTAATGTATGGAAAATAAAGGATACGACTGAAAAGATGCATAGAGTAGCTCTGGTAGGGTTCCCATTATGGAGCTCCATGTTCCAAAAGGGACATAGCTACCCTCGTACATTCAAACTCAGATAACAGTTTATTTAACTCTTATTCTGTGCTTGATACTGTGTAAGGGTGCTGTGTGACTTGAGTAGCATAGGGATTATTAAAGGAATTACAGCACATGTAATTAATCAAATCCACTGCTTTCGAGTTAGTGTTGACTCTAATGGTGACTCTGTATGGGGTTTCGGAGATTGTAGATCTTTACGGGAGCAGATAGCCTCATCTTTCTTCCTAGAAGCAGCTGGTGGGCTTCAGCCTTCTGGTTAACAGCCCAGCCCACAGCAGCAGCAGGTAAAAAGATTATTTGAGCCCCTCACAGTAGCTTCTTTGTAGCATTGCTATTAAAATTGTAATCTTTTGTTTTCTAGATGGCTATTGATCAGGCCCACAGACAGAATGTCTCCTCTCTTTTTCTCCCAGTGTTTGAATCTGTGAATCCCTGCTTAATTCTAGTGGTGCGTAGAGAAAATATTGTAGGAGATGCAATGGAAGTCCTCAGGAAAACCAAGAATATAGATTACAAAAAGCCACTCAAGGTAATTTTCTTCTGTTTAATTGGGATTTTTATGCAGAAACTATGTGTAATGTTTTTTTATTTTTTTTTAATTAACTTATTTTTCAGTGTAGTAAAATTAAGCTATAATATTATTTGCCATTTTAACTTTTTTTTTTTTTTAACCTGTAAACCCATTGCCATTTTCTATTTCCAGTTTTTTTATCCCCTTTAACAGAACTTGAGTGCTTTGTAAGCAACCTGCCCCTCTCCCTTCATTTTCTACTTGTTTTTAATGTTACCCTTGGGGCGTAACAAAAATCTGTATTATTTTTCTTTTAAACTGGTAATTGCTGAATATTTTATTAGTAATAAATAACATGTTTGGAGCCTCTAGAATGTACTTTCATGTTTTTTTTTTTACAATCTAGTTAGTGTTTGCATTGTGCTGTTTTAGGTTATTTTTGTTGGAGAAGATGCTGTTGATGCAGGAGGGGTACGCAAAGAATTTTTCTTACTCATCATGAGGGAATTACTGGATCCTAAATATGGCATGTTTAGGTATTACGAAGATTCCAGGCTCATTTGGTTTTCTGATAAGGTAAAAAGTCTTAGCCATCTAAACTATTTCTGAGTATATACCTATGTTTGTATACCTATATGTATCATGTTATCTCAGTAAATATGAGAATTATTACTGGATTCTTAACATTTTATTCAGAGACCTGCTTTACAACAATTTGAAAATTGTAAATCGTCTGGATTCAGAATCATCATAACGTGTTCATGTTTAGAACACATTTCAAATTAGCAAAAGACATTAAGAGACAAATAGTACTGTGCATTAGACAGTGGGCAGCTAGTCACAAGAGTTCAAACCTACCAGCTGTCCCATTGGAGAAAAATGAAACTGTATGCACCCATAGAAATTTGCAGTCTGAAACCCTATAGAGGGCCACTCTAAGTCAGAATAAATTTGATGGCAGTGGTTTGGGCTTTTGGTTATATAGTTCTGAAAATTGGATAATTACCAGGTTAACATGTCTTATGAGAGGAATTAATTATCGTTAGTGATCATTGAGTTCTTTAATTTATCATTTAGGTCAGGGGTCAACAAAATACAGTCTACAGGTACAGTCTTCCTTGCTACCTAGTTTACTTCATATGACAAAATGTTCCAGATTTATGCCTGTCTTGCCTAACGATATCACCATTACCACCAGTATTGTAATTACGGGAAAGGTATTATTTGTTGTTACACATTTACCATAAGAAATAACCCAATAGGGATATGTGAGGATAAATAAAAAAGTATTACTGTAAAGGCGTTGAGTGTTGGTTTACTGGTGAAAAACTAAACGGATGACAAGGAAAGGTGGTCGGGACGGGGAGATTGTATTCCCCTGTTCCCCTCTGGGCCATGTCTCAAGGAGACAAGGGTCAAAAAGAAAAATAATTTTTTCTAGAGTCTTGAGCTTATGTCTGAATCCAGACATTAATAGACACATCATCTTGAATGAATGATATTAAATTTTAGTTTTCATCCTTTCAATAGAAAAGTAGTATTGCTAATGAATAACAATGCAAAAAATAAATAGTAATGTGCTTTCAAAATGTAAAAAAGAAAACTTATTGCTACAATATCATAGCAACATTTTTAAGTGAAAATACCAAAATATGAAGACATTACTTCTCAACATCATCTTCTAGGTGTATACACTTCTGAAACTGTTGTTTCTGTCTTTCTAATACTTTCATGAAAAATTCTGTACTGTTTGATTTATACCACATCAGAACAGCATTTGTGGCATTCTCAAGGGACTCAAATCTTCTTTTTCAATGTTGTTTGAATTAGGGGAACAAAGAAATGTATGAAAGGGCAAGATAGGGGTGTAGAGTGGATAAGGTAAGGTTGCCCAATGAAATTATTTGGGGATAACCCTTAACTATCCTTGAAGAATTAGTAAGTGCATTATAATCATTATCATGATGGAAAAATTTCCTTGGAACAACTTTCCTAGCCTTTTTCTTACCATTGCAGTTTTTAATTTTCTTCAGTCTTCTTTATAATAAGCCTTGTCCTGTGTCTTTTTAAGAATGGCTGTCAAGATTACCTCTTGGAAATCCTATTTTAAAAAAAAACACAAAACAAAACAGTTACCATGACCTTCTGAGCTAATCTTTCTGCCTTGTATTTAACTGGCCCCACAGATCACCTTGGAAGCCACTGTTTTGATTGGACCTTACTCTCTGGATCTTATTGGTAAATTTAAAACTCATCCCCTACTACAGTTCTTTCCATAAAATCATCTTCATTAGCTGTGCTCTTGCTTAAAAGACTGATGGAAATATCAGCTCTTTGATCTAGCTGATTTTCATAGGATACTTTTGGCACCTGTCCTACTGAAAGCTTGTTTAAAATTGAGAATGCCAGAGGAACCATATGAGATTCCTACTGCAGTAGCCATCGCATCTTTGCTCTTTCTATGATCTTCTACCAGTTTTTGGACTTCATTCAGCTTCTTCATTTTTACTTGGCTCATCTTTGAGATCTTCCTGACTTTCCTAAAGACGATCGATGCATCTACAAACTATTATTTTGTGTGAAGATGCTTTCTCTGACATTTGTTGCAAAACTTCAATGATTTGGGAAGATGTTCACTTGAATTTTGCTTGATAATAGACCTAACCTTAAATTGGTTTTTCCATAGCACACAAACATATCTTTTTATTCAATGGTACCCTAACAAGACTAAGACGAATGTACTACTAAGAGAGTTTGTTTGCAGCTATCTACTAATCACAGAAACCATGTTCAAACAGGTTTTGTTTAGAATACACCTATTCACATGTATGAACTAGTATAGTATTCTATACTAGTAGTAATTCTTTCTTATTTACCCTTGTACAGTTAAATAACAGCATTTTCATTGGTGTATCTTTTGTTGTGTATATACTCAACGCCAATAACAAAACAAATTTTTGAAGTGTTTTGCCAACACTTAGAATTATTAGTCAGTATGTTTAGACTGGTAGTCCTGGTGTGGCGCTGTGGATTAATGGGCCAGACTGCAAAGCCATTTGAACTGCAAGGTTGTCAGCTCAAGCTCACCAGCTGCTCCTTGGAAACCCTATACAGGGTCTCTATGGATCAGAAATGACTTAACATGAACAATAACAGATGGTTAGACTGGAATCCTGGTGTGGTGCTGCAGGATAATGCACTGGAGCACAAGGTCAGTTTGAACTGCAAAGTCTAACCTTTCCACGACACAGGACTTTCCACCCAGTGGTCTACATTCACACTCACTGTAATAACGTCTGTTTGATAGTTATTGGACCTCTTGATTCCTGAGCCTGCAGCACAAACTACCTTGTTTTGTATTGCCTTTCATCCTGCAAGCTAATGTTTAAGTTTTTTCTGCTTTACTAGGTCATTTTAACACTCACCCATCTGCTTTTCACCCTTTGAAGTGTTGCTGACATCTTTTCAGTGCTCTAAACTGTTTTCTATTATTTTTTCTTGTGAATTTACACAAGTTTTTTTCCTGTATTGTGTAGAAGGATTTCAGGAAGGAAAGAGATGAACACATTTGGTCTGCCCTTTGTAAGAACTTTGAAAACTTAAATACAATGTAAAATATCACAAAGGAAAACAGATTGATTTGACCATGGAAACATTTGTTTCTGCACGTATGGATTGCCATGAGTTAGAATTGATGTGACCACAACTAGAAACAACAACATTCATAACAGAAACCTGACATTAAAAAGTTTCTATCCAACTGGGATGTGTATAACAAATATGACCCTGAGCTGGTTTGATTGGCTGTGTATCATCGAATCGATTCTGACTCATAGCAACCCTGTGTAGGGTTTCTGAGACTGTAAATTTTTATGGGAGCAGAAAGCCTTCCCATTCTCCTGCAGAGGAACTGGTAGATTTGAACTGCTGACCCTGAAGTTAGCAGTCCAGCTTATAATCCACGACACTACCAGAACTCCTAATATATGAAAAATCCAATTATGAATCTTCAGAATGCTCCTGGAATATGCATGTTATGAAAAAATAATGCCTGAATTTCAATACTTTTGTGCTAAAATAAACTCATATGAACTTGTTATAACTTGTCTGAACAGGATCAAGTTTGAATCACTAGGAAGGCTAAGCTAACAGTTTAAAAGAGCAACATGAGTTCTGCTAAAATTGAAGCAAAAGCAAACATGAAATTTATGGTGGAGCTTAGATGGAAGAATGGTGAAAGCACTGACAGTCCTGTAAAGGAAGTGTATGAGGACAGCGTCCAAAGAAGTCAGCCATTTACAGATTCCTATTTCATAAGGGACTAGATGATGGTGAAGATGAAGCCAATAGCTGTAGACCATCCACATCTATTTTTGAGTAAATGGTTTTGTTCATGCACTAATAATGAGGACCTATGAGTAACAGTCCTGTTTTGGCACTGTGAGATAATGCACTGGACCATAAGATCGATTTGAATCTCAAGATCAGTGGTTTAAATTCATCAGCCACTCCTTAGGAACCATATACAAGGTCACTGTGAGTCAGAACTGAGTCAGTGCCACTGAACAGCAACATGGCTAACAGCAGGAAACAGTCAACGCATGGATATCTCAATTAGTTCAGCTTCCACAACTCTGACTGAAAAATTAAACTTGAGCAAGCTTTCTACTTGGTGGGTTTCAAAGCAGCTGTGCCCAGATCAGCTGCAGACAAGAGCAGAGGTTTTTATATATACCATTATTATTATTGTGAATTGAGTGAAGGTTTACAGAGCAGATCATTGGTCTGACATTCAACAGTTCATACACTTCATCTTGATTGTAATCCCCTCAATGTAATATCCCTTATCCTACTCCCTCACTGTGGTTCTTGTTTCTGTTCCTCCTCCTTTCTCCACCTTCTGAATTTTGTCCTTGGGTAAATGCTGTCCTTTTGATCTCAAATGGTTGACCATTCTGGTCCATGCTGGAACATTTCCTAAGAATTCCAGTTCTGTGCTGTGCATCCCACTGGTATTGCCTCTTCCCCATATATCTGTCTGTTGCTTAGGCTGCAAATGACAATATAAACTAGAATTCTTAGGAAATGTTACACCATGGACCAGAATGCACTAGGAAAATGACGAGGAAATCCATTAGAATATTTTGATTTTGCTACCTAGTTATGTCGGAACCAACTCCACAGCACACTACTACCACCACCACCACCACACCACCTACTTATGGTTGGTGGTTATGTACCATCCTTTCAGTTCCAGTGTATGTTGTTGTTGTTGTTGTTGTTGTTGCTAAGTGCTGTCAAGTCAGTTCCGACCCATAGCGACCCTGTATAGGGTTTCTGAGCAGCTGTTGAGTTTGAACCTCCAACCTTGCAGTTCAAACCAACTACACAGTCTAGCGCATTACCCCACATTGTCACACCGGGTCTTCACTGGTGCACAGGCATCCTGTACAGGGTTTCTGAGACTGAACCTTTACAGGAGCAGAAAACCTCATCATTCTCCTACAGAGCTCTTAGTGAATTTGAACTGCTGCTTTTGCTATTTGCAGCCCAACTCGTAACCTACTATGCTACCCTACCAGGGTTCCTTCTAGCTAGTTAGTTATAATAAGTAATATTTACTAAGCCTTTGTTTCGTATTTCAGAAACTGTGCTAAGGGCATTTTTATATCCATCATCCGCGTTATTAATTCTATAAGATAAATACTTTTTTCTCTTCTTGAAAACACTAATACTAGGTAGTTACGGGCTTAGGCCTAGAGCTTAACTCTAATACAAAAAGTTAATCTCTTAAGCATTGTGCTCACAGTATTTTTTGTAAATGTCATATATTCTTTAATCAGGCAGGAGAAAAGATAGTGGTTTCAATATTTTCATAATTAAATATCCAGCTATAGTAAACTTGCTGATCATGGTATGTTAATGTAGAGTCATTAAAAAGCATGTTCTGGGGAAATGTTTGCTGAATTTTTAGGTAAATAATGCATACATTATATGGGGCTTACTTGCTTTCTTTTGACAGACTGTGTAAACCTCTCGCATGTTAGTTGCCTATGTGTACTGTGTGCATTATTTGTTTTTTAGTGCTTTTCTAAATTCTGAATGTGTATTATATTTTAAATCAGGAAAGCACTGGTCATTTATTAATTTAATGTTTAATGACATGGAAAATGTCTATTTTTTAAGCCAATTGCTAAGTGTTATGGATATAGTTATTATCTCAACTAGATTTTAAGTTTTAAGTCTTAGAAAATATATTAGACTGGGAATATGCAAAAATACTTTTACCCAAGAGCGATAGGAATGAAGAATAATTTTTTTCTTCTGATTCATTATTATTTTCTTTATCAAAAATTTTTTAAGTTTTTTAACTGGGAGGACTTCAAGTTTGATTTTTTTTTTCCCCTTTATTTTTATGTTTTTAGACATTTGAAGACAGTGATTTGTTCCATCTGATTGGTGTTATCTGTGGATTAGCAATTTATAACTTTACTATTGTGGACCTCCATTTTCCTTTGGCTTTATATAAGAAACTGCTGAAAAAGAAGCCATCCTTGGATGATTTGAAAGAACTAGTTCCTGATGTTGGAAGGTTTGTTATTAACTGTGGCAGGTAGGGGCTGGGGTTTAGGATTTAGGAAATGAGGAATGTACAGAGAACTTTCTTTCTAGGAATAATTGTATTTTGTCGTCGTCTTGTTAAATTTCCAAAATAAACCAAACTCCTCCTAATATCTCATGGCTGCTTTAGAATAATCAGCCATTTGAGATTAAAGGGGAAGCATTTATTTACCCAAGGACAAAAGTTCAGAAGGGTGAGGAAAGAGGAGGAATAGAATTGAAAGCCAGGAAGAAAGTCAGTAAGTGATGTTGCATTGAGGGAATATAACCAGCAGCATGAAAGAAAATGTGTATGAATTGTTGAATGTAACATTGATGGTCTGCTGTGTAAGCCTTCATTTAATTCACAATAAAAAGTTAAGAAGTCCTTCTAATAAAGGAAAATGGATTCGTTGTTACTCAGATCCAAAATTTTCTGTTTAAAGACTGAGTGTGAAATCATTTGCTGATGGTTTAAGTACTTTATGAATATCAGATGATATCATGTATTTGGATTTTTACTTATCAACTTCATTCCTAGCTGGAATGTAAAATTTCCTTTTTTATTATTATACAAAGAGAAATCATAATTGTATATAAATGAAAACAGAAGTTGAAACTGCATAGTTGGATACATGGTCATTGTATTAAAAGGAAGAGATACATACCGTAATTTTTTTCCCTCAAGTTGTCTATAACTTTGCCTCTGCATATCACTGTTCTATAACAAATATAACTGCACAAATTAACAAAGAGATTTTATTAAAGAGTAAGTGGGAATATATATTCATAAGCACATTGTCATAATTCCCAATAATGTTTAACCTCAAAGGAATATATATCTTGTTTTGCAGAAGCATGCAACAGTTATTGGATTATCCAGAAGATGATATAGAGGAAACATTTTGTCTTAATTTTACGGTAAGATGAAAAAGCATGGCTAGCCTAATTATTCATCATTCCTTTTATTAAGCAGCTGTGCCTTATATTTTTCTTTGTTTTTTATTGATACAGTTCTTAAAGAACCCTTTAGCTTACATTTATTGAGCATTTATTGTGTGCTGGGCATGATGATAATTGGAGTGCAGGTGGCTCCATGCCATAAGCACTAGGCTGTGAACCACAAGCTCTGCAGTTTGAACCTACCAGCTGCTCTATAATAGAGAAGATGAGACTTTCTGCTCCCGCTAAGATTGAAACCCTCGGAAAACGTATACGGGCTTGCTATGAGTCTGAACTGACTTGACTGCACTTAACAACAACACAACAGGCATGATACAGAAGGAGCTCTGATGGTGGGTGGCACACTGGGTAAACGCTCAGCATCCAACTGATTGACAGTGTGAACTCACCAGCTGCTCTGAAGGAAAAAGATGTAACTATTTGTTTCACTAAAGGTTGTAGCCTTGGAAGCCCTGTGTTGTTGTTGTTATGTGCCGTGGATTCGGTTCTGACTCATAGCAACCCTGTACAGGATTTCTGAGGCTGTAAATCTTTACGGGAGCAGAAAGTCTCCTCTTTCTCCTGTGGAACAGCTGGTAGTTTCGAACTACTGACCCTGGGGTTCGTAGGCTGATTCGTAACCACTACGCTACCAGAGCTCCTTTGGAAAGTTCTGATGGTGTAGTTCTAATCTGTCTTATAGGACCAGAATTGATTCAACAGTACCATTTCATTTTTTGGTTTAGACAATACATACATTATTTAACTCTCATTATAATCCCATGATGTTGGTAGTATTATCCCCATTTTACAGATGACATATAACTGAAACTAACCATTACATGTTAGAAACAGTATTGGTATCCAGTTCTGTGACATTAAAGCCTATGTTCTTTCTCGTAATACAAAGATATTTATAAATTCAAGAGGGTCCTCTTTATTCAAGTGTTTATTTTTTTAGTCTGTAATTAGAAAAGCAAAAAGTTATAACATGAGAATATTCATTTATGAACTTACTACTTCAAAGATTAACCTCCCACTCAGACATGGCACTGTAGGATAAGCACTAGACTGGTTGGTATCTGCAAAGTTCTCTCTAGGAACCCCTATGCAGGGTCACAGCAACCGACATCCTTCTGCTTCATTCACATCAGCATTTGTCCTTAATGTTAGTCACTCACTATTAGATGACATACCACATACAAATGCAAAGACATTAGAATACTGTTTAAAAAATGAAATGCAACTTTTGTAAAAGCTGTAAACTTTCATCAAATCAGTGAAAGTGATGTTGGATAATATAAGTGATCTAGTCCCATGTATAGTCTTTTCTGTCAACTACTTAGGAAAATGTTGCAACTTGTAAGTTGCCGTTTTCGTTTTCTGGTTTGTTTTCATCTTAAAACAGCCCAATTTATGATCTTGTGGTCAAAATCAAAGCTGACAAAAGATACCCTATTCTGCTATCATATGATTTGCCATATCAATTATCCTTGGATCTTTATCAGTCACTTTAATCGACTGAAAAACTGGGATCCAAGCAAAATAATTTCTAATTTGTTAATCAGCAAGTATGTAAACTCTTAGTATATTCAAGAACTGTGGTAAGTCAGAATTCCTCTACCTTGCCACTTGTTAATGCTTGAGATTTTCAGTGACTTCATTATTTAGAAGCCCTGGTGGCACAGTGGGTTAGCATTGGGTTGCTAATCACAGGGTTGGCAGTTCAAATCCACTAGACAATCCACAGGAGAAAGATGAGGCTGTCTGTCTGCTCCTATAATGATTTACAGTCTCAGAAATCCCCTGTCCTGTAGGGCTGCTATGAGTTGGAATGACTCAATGGCAATAGGTGTGGTTTGGTTTTCTTTATTGTTTGCAGAATTATAGCTTTAATATTATGGACTTTAAAGACATTTGAAGTCTGGTCTTTCTGTCTTCCATTATATTCATCCATTCCTTCCAAATTTTGTCACATTAAACAGCATTCTTTAATACACACATTCTTCTTAGTTTTTAGGGAATGCATGTAATTGATTATTTTCTTAACTTGATGCTTAACACTTATATCTATCCTTTTGTACAGTCTTTGTGCTCAATCTGAAATACCACCCACTCCCAGCCTCTCAGAAGTCTGTTCATCATTTGAGGTGCTTCTTAAGTGGCATTTCTGAATCGGTCTTTGATCCCTCCTCTAGTTACAATTTGATTTTCTTTCCTCTATCATCTTACATTTTTTGTGTGTTTACTGTAACCATATCTTCTGTGGTGAGCTGTGTGTGTCTCACAAGCCCTCGCTTCTGCTAGATAATAAGCCCCAGAGCAAGAATGCATTTCTCTCCATATCTCATTACCCACCACCAGCAAATAGGAAACAAATGTTCCCAAAGAAGATAATACCCCAGACATTGTTATTAAGTACCAGCGAGCCAGTTTCGACTCATAGCGACCCTGTATAGGGTTTCCGAGGAGCGGCTGGTATAAACCACCAACCTTTCGGTTAGCATTCCAGTGCTAATCCTACAGCGCCACACCAGGATACCAAAAGTAGAGAAAAGAAAAAAGATGCAGAGGTGGAAATGGTAAAATTTGGAAGAGTTAGTAGGTTAGGAAGGAAAAGAAAAAGTTTGAGGATTTTTGACTGTCTTTATAAAGTGACATAGTGGAAAAACTCTGTGACCAAGAATGGAACGAGGCAGATATAAGGAATGTAGAAGTAGTAACTGTGATGTGGGAAGATTCCATTTCTACTTTAGGCTAAATTATTCAGTTATTTGTTACACTTACACTTGGATTCCATCACTTTTCCAAAGAAAAGATCCTCGGGAAGTGACTGTTGCAATATTTTACACACATGAAGCGGTTTCCTCTTAACTGTCATTTACAATTAGTGAGCTAGAAAGGATGAAAAATTTTAGTTGTGTGGCTTTATTGAGAATTCATAAATAAGCTTATAGTAGCATAAACTTCAAGTGTACTACTACTTACATTTAATGAAACAAAACTAGAATATAGTAAATAGATTGTTAAAATACTCTAAAGTTTTGGGTCCGACATTAACTGTTTTGAAAAATTTTAAATTACTAGATCACAGTTGAAAACTTTGGTGCAACAGAAGTGAAAGAGCTGGTTCTAAATGGTGCAGACACAGCTGTCAACAAACAAAATCGGTAAGTGAATTTTAGCAAACTTCGTGGCAGTTACAAACTTCTGTAGCTATTTTTTCCCCTCCTGCATTTATAAACATGTCACAACCTAAAATTTTGTATCAGCTAAAACTTAGTTTTTGAATGGTTATTGAAGAAGTTTTTTTCTGCTTTTTACTCCTAATCCTGTTTAACACATCATAGTAGGGATTTTAAGAATTCTAACAAGAAGAACACATTGAAGATAGAGGAGACAACAGCAGCCTGTTTTTGGAGGCCAGCTAACAGTGGAACCTACTTTGTCCAGTCAGAGATAGCTGCAATGTCAATCAGACTGTGACTCCAAGAAACCAGCCATAGAGGATACAAAGTACTTTGGAAATTGGTATGGGACTTGGGGGAATATTGAAAACACAAAATTTGGCTGTTAAAGGAAGCTGTTCAAAATCTTTTTTCCTTAGAAGATCAATAGTCTGACAACTGCCTCTCTCCAGTTTGGATGGAAGATTGGACATGTACATTCTGGACAGATTAAACTGAAGGTGGTGGGGCTGAACTAAAAACAGATTATGTGAAAGTCTACAGGCCCCTTACCCTTATCTCTGTATACCAAAGGAGTCTTGTCTTGGGAAACTGCTTAGCTTAAATGTGAATGGATAGCCAAAGTCAATAGACACTGAAGGAAAAACAGTGACTAAAACATTTGTAAAGAATGCCAAGGAAACAAATCAGAATGAAAGGAACCTTTACAAGAAACAGTAACTGGTGTCTGCAAAGTGGTTAAGAGTGACATGTAGAGGGAATTGAAGTCACTGAGATGAAACAAAGTTGATGATCTGCTCTCTAAACCTTGATTCAATTCACAATAATGTTTTTTGAAAAAATATCACCAAGGAACAAGAAAAGAGTAACATCCAGATGGATGGATACTATGAAAAAAATGAAGAGAATAAAGTTCATGAACCATAATGGAATTAAATTAAAAAGAAATGGTAATAAGAAAACTTGCCAGAACTAATCCTTCCAAGACACTGGAGTCGGCCCTGGGCCATAATTGACCCCGTTTCTTAGAGAGCTGAGCCACCGTAGCGTTTTCAGCAAGTCGATCACCAGGCCTTTCTTCCCAGCACGTCTGGGAAGTTAGCAGCCAGGTGCCTTGACTGTTTGCACCACCTGGAGTCTCTAGACAAGTTACATGAAATTTAAATTTCCCCAAAGAAACAGATCCTAAAAACTTCCAGAAAAAAAGTAGGTCATATACAAAGAATTAAGAATCAGAGTAACGGCAGACTTATCAGAACATACACTGGAAGCTTGTTGTTAAGTGCCATCAAGGTGATTCAAACTCATAGCATCTCAGTGTAGGGTTTCTGAAGAGCTGCTGCTGAGCTTGAACCACCAACCTTGCAATTCAAACTGACCTTGCTGTCCTGTGCACTTATCCTACAGCACCACACCAGGAAGCTAGAAAATCAAAAATCTGGGAGAAAGTTATTTTAACTGTGAATTCTCTATCTATAAATACATCATTTCCATAACATATGCAGAATTTTCTTCTGATAGAAATTACTGAAAGGTGTGTTTACTAAAACAAGGAAGTAAACCAATAAAGAGGCAAAGGAGAGTCACCAAGAGAGATTCCCTCTGCATCCAGCCCACGTTGGATCAAGAGAACAGAGGACTCCAGGGGGGCAAAAAAAACCAAAACCAGAACCGGTGTGTATTTGAGTAAATCTAGAAGAGATTGACATTTCAAATTGGGAACGAAGTAGCAAATGAAAGGGGAAAAGTCTCTTTAAGAACAGGAATATTACTGTGGGGTGGTTTAGCTCAGCTGTGAATAATATGATGATAACAATGTTTACTGAACAAAAGATTGATAGACAATACGGAGAGAACATGGGTTGAGGGAATGTAGGAGTGGAACAGTTAAATACAAGAAAAACTTACCTTTTTACAGTAGGTACTCAGTTTCATTGGATGACATTTCAATTGAAAATCAAGGAATAATAGAACCATGATAGAAATTTAAAGGTAATTATTAAAAGGCATAGCAAAAAGTTAAATTGTTGTTGCTGTTAAGTGCCGTCAAGTCGATTCCGACCCATAGTGACCCTGTATAGGGTTTCCAAGGAGCAGCTGGCAAGCTTGAACCACCAACCTTGCAGTTCAGATAACTTTGGACACATCAACCCACAGCACCACACGAAGTTCAATAGTTGCCTTTTAAGTAGCTGCCATTCAGGTGGAGAGATTAAGGCAGAAAACTGTTCTGTCTCTTCTGTATTCCTCTAGTTCTTTAGGACAAACTAGCTTAGTGGCTTTTGCCAGGGACTTGATCCAAATGATTGTATTCCTGGTTCTGCTGCTTCCAAATTATTTAACTTTACAAATTATTAAACTTTAGGTAGGTTGGTTGTTGTCGACATGCCTCATTCTTCTATGTCTAAAATGGGAGGCTAATTGTACTTACTTCATAGGGTTGTTTTTAACATTATCTGAACCAGTAACTCTGTAAGAGGCTCAGAATAGCACCTTGCACATGGATGTGCTCAGTCAGTGTAGCCTTGTATGATTATTAGTATTTGATGATTTAGACTATGTATATGCATTATTCTGGTAATAAACTTTTTAAATGATGTGAAAATTTTCAGGTACTTAATAGGTATACTTTTAGTTTTTTTTAAAAACTTAGACTATAAGTTAAAAATAACGTTTTTCTTACTTTTAAAGTTTCTGTTATTGGAATAATCCTTTTAACTAAATATATATATTTCACATAGATTATTTAACTCATAAGTAAGGAATTTTGATATTTGTACTACCAATCCTAGATTTGATAATAAAAGGCATCGTAAGCAAAAATTATGGTGACACATAGAAGCATTTAGTCTTCTATACTTAGAGAATTTACTGGTATAAATTTGAGTTTCTAATTAGGTAAATCAATAAAATTTTGTATGATATGAAATATACTACAAAATAGTTCTTTTCTTTGAAACCTAATAACATGCTATGTGCTGTTTCCTTAGGCCCAGGTAATACTGATATATTTTAGAGTGGCCTACTTTAACCTTTTTTTTTTTTGGCCCAGGTAATACTGATATATTTTAGACTGGCCTACTTTAACCTTTTTTTTTTTTGGCCCAGGTAATACTGATATATTTTAGACTGGCCTACTTTAACCTTTTTTTTTTGGCCCAGGTAATACTGATATATTTTAGAGTCGCCTACTTTAACCTTTTTTTGTTTTTTAAACTGTTTTAAACTTGCTAAGAAGATTATGTGTAGCTTTTTAAGGTACTAGTATTTCCGTTTGTAGAATTATCCTTTACTGTTTGAAAGACACGAGTGTGAAATATTGAGGTCCTCTGGTACCCATTTTCATCTATTTGACCAGATAGCTTTATAAAAAGTCAATGTTCTAGAAACCCAAGGTGGGGTAATAAAGGTTCTGAAGTCTGTCAAATAGGTTGAATCCCTAAGATCTTTAGTTTTCACCATCCTGGTGTGGTGCTTTGGGTTAATGCACTCGACTACAAGGTCAGTTTGAATTCAAGCTCACCAGCGGCTCCTCGGAAACCCTATACTTGGTGGCTATGAGTCAGAATCGGCTTGATGGCACTAACAACAACAATATATCAGTTCTCAATAATTTGTGGATACTTAAAAATTATTTTTATAGTCATTTTTCTTCCCAAATGACATGTTTCTGTTAAGAGTAGCTTACAAATGATACTAGAATGACTCTACATGCCTCTAAGATATGCGTGTTTTTCTATAGAAAGAATAATGGACTTTGCTACAAAGATGCTATTCCTTTGGGACTCATGCAGTTCTATTTTTGTAGTAAGTTAAAGAAAAAATAACCTAGAAGCTTTCAAAGTTTTAATAGGACTGTGTTATGTATCATTTAAAAGAATGGTTTTTAAAATTTTCTGTACACGTGTGCTTTTTTACTTCTAGGCAGGAGTTTGTTGATGCTTATGTGGATTACATATTCAATAAATCGGTGGCTTCCTTATTTGATGCATTTCATGCGGGCTTTCATAAGGTCTGCGGAGGAAAAGTGCTTCAGCTCTTCCAGCCTAATGAACTACAAGCAATGGTGATTGGAAATACAAACTATGACTGGAAGGATCTGGAAAAGGTAGGAAAAAGACATCTATGACTAATTTACATGTAATGGCAAAGGAAGAACAAGACTTGTTGCAACTCTTGCTCTCCTGTTTACTGTTCCCATGTTACCTAATTTATTGCTATCATTTTATAACAAACCACTGTACCCTGATTGTTCTACAGTGAATGAGTTTGAATTGTATATGGATTAGAAATAGCATTTTTGTTATTTTGTGGTATTGGTGATGTTTGTATAGAAAAATGTCACCTGCAACACAAGCCAAGTAGAAACCCAGTTAAACCAATGGGTTTTCACTCTGCTTTCAATCCTAAGAAAACTATTATGAAAAAGACTTTCAATGCTTAAGATTTTTATTTTATTTCTGACTGATTAGTCTCAATTGTTAAGCTTTTCAGTGGAGAATTAATTATGCCCATAGTCTTCATTTCTTTTGCCTCAAATATATTTGCCTCAAATATATTTAAAAAAATTTTTTTAATTGATGTTTTGTTGTGTGTTTTTTTTTTTTTAACTAATCAAGGGGAATCTTTTTTAACAGTTTTACTCTTTTTCTTCCTCCCTATCCAAGTAATTCTTACATATTTCTTCAGTAAAACGTTTACTACACAGTTCTGGACTAAAGCAATCATGAGAAAGATATATTCAGAGTTGACTTATAGAATTTTTAAATTTTGCATGTTAGCAACCTCTGATCATTTTCGCATTAATAGTTAGGTACTTACTGCACCCCTAACTGTTTATAATTGTTGTTAAGTGCTATTGAGTCCATGCCGACTCACAGCAACCCTGTATAGGTTTCTGAGGAGCTGCCGGTGGGTTTGAATTGCTGACTTTGTGATTCGCAGGCCAGTGCTGATCCTACAGGCCACAGGAGTCCATGTTAGAATAGCTGACATCAAAAATACTGGCGGTATTTTCTGCTAACAAGGATACAAAAGGATTCACAACTCTTATACAATGGTAGTTGTTGTTATTAAGTGCCATTGAGTCGGTTCCAACCCATAGCGACCCTGTACAGGGTTTCCGAGGGTGTAAATCTTTACGGGAGTAGAAAGCCTCATCTTTCTCCTGCGGAGCGGCTGGTAGTTTCGAACCGCTGACCTTAAGGTTCACAGCCCAATTCGTAACCACTACGCTACCAGAGCTCCTACAATGTTAGTAGGAACACAAAATGGTACAGATTTGGAAAACATTTGGCAGTTTCTTAGAAAGTTAAACATACTGTATGATCAATCAAGCCCTACTTCTAGGTATTAAATTATGTCCACACAAAAATCTGTAAATGAGCCCAAACTGAAAACAACCCAGACATCCTTCAGTGAATAAATGGATGTTAAAAATCTATATTGTTGCTTGTTATTGTTACGTGCCGTGGAGTTGGTTCCGACTCCACGGCACATAACAACAACAAGGCTGCCATAGCTCCTATATTGCTGTTAAGTGCTATCACATCAGTTCCAGAGTGACCATAGTGACCCAGGGCTTCTGAGGAACAGCTGGTGGGTTTGAACACAGACCTTATGCATAGCAGTCCAGTGCTTATCCTGCAGTATGACACCAGGACTCTAAACAACCTATAATACATCCTTAGGGTAGAATATTATTAAGTGATTAAAAAAAAGAATAAACTGTTGAGCATACAACACCTTAAATGAATCCTTTACATTAATAGTTAGGTACATTAATAGTATGAAAAAGGTTACATATACCGTATGATTCCGTTTATATGACAGTTGGAAAAGCAAAACTCTGAAAGGAAGTTACTTAGAGTAAAAGAATTCTCTGAATTCTGTTTTTCTTAGTGGTTACACAAAATTATGTTGTTAGTAAGTGCCATTGAGTCAGTTCCGACTCAAAGCAACACTGTATAGGGTTTCCAAGGCACGGTTGGTGGGTTTGACACAAAACTATACATGTTTATAATGTGTGGCACTGTAGGAAAAGCACTCAACCACAAGATTAATTTGAACAACAAGGTCGGCGATTCAAACTCACCAGCAGCTTTTCGGAAACACTAACTATAAACAGTACATGTAACCGAAACAGCCAGTTTTATTATATATTCATTCTTTAGACTATAACTGTTTTTACAGTCCTGGTGTAATACTGTGGGTTAATGTGCTGGACTGCAAGGTCCGTGGTCCAAGCTTACATGCCTCTCCTCGGAAACCCTATACACAGGGTCGCTATGCGTCAGAACCAACTTGATGGCACTCAAAAACAAGAAGAAATAACTATTTTTAGACATTTATTTTTTGTAATTATAAATAATAGGGTCTTCTGGTTAAACATAGTGGAGTACGCACATGTTTATCTCTAGTCTAAAATTTTCTGCTCTACAAACCTTCACTCAATTCACAATAGTTTTTTTAAAAAGGAAGAAAAGAAAATATCATGGCTTGGGTCAGGCACACCTTCTTCCTCAAAGTGACACCTTTGCTTTTAAAGACATCTTCTTTTGTGTAGATTTGTCCAGCACAATACATCATTTGTTTTCTTAACTGCCCTTTGTGTGGTAGACTGAAACACTGCTTTTTCTAAAGGAAGGCTATTCCGGGTTTCTGTTTTAGGGTAAATTGACCTGCTCAAGAGAAGATAGCTATAGATAATAACATTAAGAAATTCCCCCAGTGGAAATAAACCTCACTCATCTCTTGTCATCCTTTGGAAAAAAATAAATTATATAATAGCTTCTCATTAAACTTTAGAGTGTTCATCAAAGATTTTACAATGACCTGAAGATCCTGTGCAATTTGACCCTTCTTGTCTTATCTCTCATTCTTTACTTACACTGCTCTAGCTTTATTGGCTTCTTTGATGAGCCTGGAACCCTCCAGGCACACTCCAGCCTTTGTTGTTAAGTGCTGGCAAGTTGGTTCACTCATAGAGCCTTTGTGTTTGCTTTTCCCTTTGCGTTGAATTCTGTTCACCTTGATAATCCCAAATAGCTGTTTCACCTACTTCATTTCTTTATACTTCCCTTTTTCTTTTTCTTTAAACTTTTTATTGTGAATTGAGTGAAGTTTTATAGAGATCATCAGTTTTATATTCAGCAAATCATACATTTTGCTTTATTGCAATGATTGCAATCCCCGCCATGTACCCACATTTTAACAGTATTTAGCTCTATTCCCTTTACTATTTCATTCCTCCTTGTCTCTGTCACTACCTTCCGTCATCTTTCCTCCGCTAACCTCCCTCCTGTATATTGCCTGCCCTGTCACCCAGGTTAACCTTTGCCCTGTCTAGCCTTTGGCCTGTGAATAATTTTCTCTCTTTCCTACCCCAAGTAATATCACAGAATGTTTCTTTTATCTAGGAGACCTTTTCTTAAGTTTTTATAACAGTGATCTCATACAATATTGGTGCTGTTGTGATTGACTGACTTCACTCAGCATAATGTCCTCCAGGTTCAACCACTGGTTTCTTGGTTCCACATAATTTTCTTCTGAATTCGTTTTTTTTGCGAGTTTTGTTTTCATTTTCATTACTGTTGTATTAATGTTTACTAAATATTTCTAATTTTCCTCTTTTTTTATTTTGATATGAAAGTATATTTTCTCTGAGGTTACCCTTTATTTTACTTATTTTGCCCCCATTTAAAACCATCTGTTTTATCTTGAAATCTACATAACTTCCTTACCATTTGGAAGTTCTGTATCTACTGTTCCCTCTTTTTGCTTTGTAATTGACTTCATTATACATTGATATCTCTGGTTCCCTTTTTTCATTCTTGTAACTTTGTTTTCCTTAAGTACTTGTGTATCTAGATGAGTTCTTGTGTCATGTATGGTGATCTCAGGTCGTTCTCTACTGTTGTTGGTTCTCAGTCCAAAGAACAACCTTAAGCATTTTTTGTAAAGTTGGCTTGGCTTTTAAAAATTCCTTTAGTTTCTGTTTATTAGGAAATGCCCTGATTTTGTCATCATATTTGAGGGATACCTTTGCTGGGTATTATGTGATTTTTAGTTGGCAATTGATTTCTTTCATAGTTTTGTATATGGAATTCCATTGCTTTCTTGTCTGCATAGTTTCTGCTGAGAAACAGTCCCTTCCATGCATCATCATTCAACAGAATTTGCTTTTATTCCCTCTGGATTTTTTTTAGTTGTTGTTGTTGTTTTTGATGTACACAAAAGCACATAGGAATATATAATCATTTAAACAGCCAAAGGGCACATTCTGCATGCCTGCCTCCTGGCTGCCAGCACACAGCCTTACTCTTTCCATGAGACTAGAGTCCTCAGCTGCTCAGCCTCTCCATGCCATCATCTCTGCCTCCATCTCTGGTGTTGCTTCTCTGATTAGGGTCCCACACTCTGCTCATGCTCTTCTCTCTTAATGGTCCTAGGGTCTTCTGTTCCTGGAATGTAAGATTAATTACTCTACCTTTTGGCTACACAACTTCTACCTTTACAGCTGTGACAGTCACAATTAGTCATGATAACAATTACTCACTATTGAATCAAATGAAGCCTATTCCCATCTCCTTTCATCAGATCCTTCTGGTGGTGGCTGTGTGCCATGGAGTCATGTATGATTATCTTCTCATCTTTCCTGATATTAGGGAGTTTTCTTCCAGCAATTCTTTGACAATTTTCTCTGTGCTGTTCCGAACTTCTGATTGCCTGTAAGTTGTTCCTGTTCTTAGTTCCCACATAACTCTTAGGCTGTCTTTGGATTTTTTCATTATTTTTCTTGTTCTTCAAATACACTAATATAGAAAGATTTATCTTCAAGCTCATTAATTCGGGCTTCCATTGCTTTAAATCTACCTCTTTGCCCTTTCAATATATATTACCCATTTCTGAAATCTTAGTATTGATTATCTGCATTTCTAAATGCAGGGTTATGTTATGTTTCAAAGTTTACATTTGAGTATTTGTTTTGTAGTGTTTTCTTAAATTCTTCTAAAGATTTTTCTGTGTTGTCCTTGCTTTCCTCGATCTTTCTGTCAGTCCTTTGAAAGTACTTAAATATCATTCTTTTTCAGTTAGTTCCATTACCTTTTCTTCCATAGAAATGTTTTCAGGCTCTGCATCTTGGTCATTTGTTTGAGCCATTCTCTTGTTTTTCTTCATGTTAGTTTAAATTTTCAGTTGTCTCTAGGGCATTGTGGTGTTATCATGTTTCTGTTTAATTGATGATTGTATGTTGATGTGTTTGTAGGCTTTCACCAACTGTCTCCTCTGGCTGTAGCTAGAGAATGGAAGCCCTCTGTACCATTCTCCATTTGCTATTCATGCTCTTCAGTTTAGGTGGGTTTGGCTGGTGTTGGCTGCTGGTCATTGTTGATCAGGTGGTATAAGATAGGGTATTGGCTCTTAGACAACATGTGGAGCTGCAGAGGGGATTGTTTGGGCTCAGCTTTGTGGACATGGCTGCTGTCTCCTGTCCAGTGAAAAAGAGGAGAACCACCCACACATACAGACACAAGAAAACAAAACATTGTAAAAGACAATGAAAAGAGAAAATAATAAAGGAGAAAAAACAAAAACAGGTAGCAACCAGAAAATCTGGTAGCATAGTGGTTACGAATCAGGCTGCTAACCTCAGGATCAGCAGTTCAAAACTACCAGCTGTTTCACGGGAGAAAGATGAGGCTTTCTGCTCCCGTAAAGATTTACAGCCTCGGAAACCCTGTACAGGGTCGTTATGAGTCAGAAGCGACTCCACGGCACATAACAACAACAAAAAGAGAAAAGAGGGACAGGAAAAGAGCTATAGAAGAGAAAAATAAGAGAGAAAATGAAAGAAAAACCAGGGAGAGGGAAGATGAACAGAGAGTTGTTGTTGTTGTGAAGTGTTGTTGAATCGTTTCTGACCGATAGAGACCTTGTATAGGGTTTCCAAGGAGCAGCTGGTGAGCTTGAACCGCCGACCTTGCTGTTCAAATGGCTTTGCAGTCTAGCGCATTAACCCACAACACACCAGAAAAAAAAAAAAAAGATCTAATTGGAGACAAGAAGGAATGATGAACAGAAGAAAGAGGGAAAAACACAATCAGGGATGGTAAGTGCTGTTGAGTCCATTCTGACTCATAACGACCTGGTATAGGATAGGGTTTCCAAGGAGCAGCTGGTGGTTAAACTGCTGACCTTATGGTCTTCTCTTCTGTCACATGGGAGGGAACTACTCAAGGACTTGAATGCAGGAGGCTGAGCTCACTGTGGCCATATTGGGAATTAGCTATCAGTGGTCTGCAGTTCTTCCTCAGAGTGACCCTGCTGCCCTGTAGGGTTTCCTAGGCTGTCATCTTCATGGAAACAGACGGCTGCCACATCTGTTTTCAGAGTGACTGCTGGATTCAAACTGCGGACCTTTCAGTTAACAGCTAAGTACAAAACCACTGCAGCCCCAGGGCTCACAGCGTTGTTCTTAGTGTACCATTAGTTTTTCAAGGTTAGATAGAATGTGCAATAATTTTACTTGTGATATAAATGTAGAAAATGAAAACTTCATGATTATCATAGATAATTATATGTTGAAATTTTATACCATTAGCATTGTTTGTTGTTAAGTGCCATCGAGTCGATTTGAGTCATTACTTTTGAGAGGTGATTATTATAATCCTATCATTTTCTTTGAAGTACTAGAGCAACATCGCTTTCATATGTACTTTCTTCCCTGGAACCAAATTACAAATGCCCAGCAGAGTTGCTAATTAGCTGGATCACACACCTTTCAAGCTCCTGCATCATGTTAGCTTTGTATCCTCAGGAAGCCAGTTTGCCAAACTTAATACAAACTAGTATCCATTAATATTAATAAAAGATTTTGTTGTTTTTAGAATACAGAATACAAAGGAGAATATTGGGCAGAACATCCTACAATAAAAATTTTTTGGGAGGTATTTCATGAATTACCATTGGAAAAGAAAAAGCAGTTTCTATGTAAGTATTTCTAACTAGATCAATATGAGAGTAGGATCCATTATTCTCACAGAATATAATTAGTTTTTATAGGTTTTCTTTTTTCAATATGTGTATCAGTGACATTCTCTTTGATATTCCTACTATATTGATAAAAATAATATTTTTGGCCATTTCTTTTTGAGAATTGCTACGAGAGTCTTGATTTTTTTTTTTTTTGCGTTCATCAGTTGTCAGTTTTCTTTGAAAGTGACTTGAATTTGGCTGTGCATTATAAGTTACTGTTTTTAAAAAAAGACACTGAAAGAAAGCATATAGAATAAGGAATCATACTCAAACTGTATTTTTGTATTTGGTTTGTAACATATGTCTTGACAGCTATTCCCACGATTGCTCCCAAAACTTTTGTCATTGACAAAAGAGTCATTCAATATTTATTAAGCATGTGTTGTGTGCCAAGTATTATTTCCCTTTTTAAGGGGAAAAAATAGTTCAGATATATACTTAGTATATGTCTCCAAAATCTCATCTCCCAAAAATTCTGGAGATAGGCTTCTATCTGGAGATAGGCCAAAGTTAATATAAAACTTGGTTATAATAACTGTCTACTAAACAACATGGTACTTATGTTGTCGTTTTAAAAAGTGGCTGTCCTACTAATGATCTTTTTTTTTCCTTGGCAGTGTTCTTGACAGGTAGTGATCGTATTCCTATCCTAGGTATGAAGAGTCTAAAACTAGTCATTCAGTCAACAGGAGGTGGTGAGGAGTATCTCCCAGTCTCCCATACCTGTTTTAATCTTCTGGATCTTCCCAAATATACAGAAAAAGAAACTCTACGATCTAAACTGATCCAAGCTATTGATCACAATGAAGGCTTCAGTTTAATATAACATTTGGGATTATTATAACTATTGAGTTTCGTGCAAGAGCACTAAACTTTGTTATTCTTGTGATGAATTCCGCAAGGTGACAGAGGTACTCTTATAATTCTGACTTGCAAAATGTTCAATGCTATTCATGAAAGCCAAAAAAATCTTAAAGGAAAATGAACAAACTTTGTCAATATAAAAGTTAATGTACAGAACCATGGATTTTTTTTTTCTTGCCATCTTCCAATAAATATACACGTATTGTGAATACATTAAAGTTTTACTAACATGAATTTTAAGAGTTTGCATACTTTAAAAATGATTGGTGTCTGAGTGCATGGAAATACTGCTTAGTTTTTCTTCAATCACTGGGTGACCAACCTGAACTTTGGCCTGCAATAGCCTTTTGATTATCTTTTCATTTTGTAAATAAATTAAGTTTTGTAATAAAATAGTTATGTTCTGATACCAGTGCAGTTTCTATGGTTGTAATTGAATTGAGCTAACTTTTAAAAGTTAAAAAATTATGGCCATTAAATATTACTGAGAATCTGTAAAGGCAAAAAAAAAAAAAAGGCATGGTAGAAATACAATCTTTGCTCTTTTGCTAGGATCAGTGTCTGTGTGCACAGCAAATTACAGATAGGAATTATACTAAATAACTTGTAGTTCTTTCCTGTCTTGTGAATACTGAGATTCTACAGGTGGAAGGTTGTTTTATCACAAAATTTCATTTAGTAGTGGAAAAACTTTTATCCTAGAGGTGCCAAGGAATAGAAACATTGGCTTCTATGAGAACCAATTACTGGGTTATATATACCTTTCAAAATTATTGATGCTGCAGGTTAGTATTTGGTCAGAATTTTCATAGTGCTTTAGAACTATTTCCTTGGATTTTTAAAAACAAATCTTAAGTTTTATGGTGCTGATGCTTAGTTTTCTCCTGTTGTTAAATTGTAAGTCAGTCAATGCAATACATGTGACTTTCAGCTATAATGCAAATATTTATTTTTTAAATTTATTTTAAAAATGCCGTGAAAACTGTTTAAATAATAAAGATTTATTGGTTTAATATTTAAACTTTCATTGGTTCTCATGTAAGATCCAAAATTTTTTACTTATTTCCATATCATTTTGGTTAAGATTTTGCCCCGGCCCCAGTGGCAGTGCTAACAATACGCAAAATGCAGCTGAGCTCAAGGGTTCTAGGGTAATGGATTGTGGACCTGTACTTTCTAGTTTAACTAAATAGAACCTTTTTATACTGGTGACCCATTAGAGTCTTTTTATAGATAAAAGCACTAATGTAACATTCTTACCTAAAGCAATTTCCCTCGAAGTGGCTTTCTTCCCTATGAAAACTTCTCTACATACCTGGTGTTACATGTACTGTTTCCTGGGCGTCCATTTCTTGATGTATGGGTGTTCAAATAGAAAACAGATGTGTTAGTGCTGGTTTTCATAAGTAACTTCTGTGTGCAATCAAGCTCATCTGTGAACAGATCATTTTAAACAAGGCCCTAGCACCTTACCTGGGAGCATACAAGGGTTAATTGGGGTATTGTATCATTTTCCTCTCTGTTACAGATTGTAGTGCACACTGTTAACTAGGAGATCCATAAAAGAAAGTGAAAACATGAAATATCCAAATTGTTCTATAACAGTAACAATCTCTTCTGCATTCTAGCTCAGCTCTTGAGTTATATGCAAGAGACAATCATGTGTTTGTAATTCTCTTCTTAATTTTGTAGTAATGTTTACCAAAAGCTCTTGTCCAGATTGATTTATAAGGTAATAAAACCAGTGAGCTCCTTTAAATTAGAAGGAACTAAAACTAGAATAATGCAGCTTTCACCATTAGAGACCTGAATTGGAGTCCCTGTGTCAGTATTCTTGTAGAATGGTCAGTTCACATAACTATTCATTGGGGTCTATTTCTACTGAGGGTTTTGGTTTTAACAAAAAGTCCTGTATTCACAGTAGTCTTCCACGTGCATATTGTAAACTCTGAAAGCCAGCTCTAATGTTCTGCTTCCTAGCCACCTCTTACCACTCTCCAATTTTTCTTTTATATTTTGGTCATCCAAAACTTTTATCACTAAACAAGTTGCCCTAATGGTATGTCCCCACCTTTTTCAGTATTTGCTTATAAAACCCAATTTAAAAATCCAGGTATTTCTAGAGGTAAATTTCATTGTATTTAAAAGACCACTTAGTGTGGTGCTATGGGTTAATGCGCTGGACTGCAAAGTCATTTTGAATTGCATCGCTGGTGGTTCAAGCTCCTCAGCTGCTCCTCGGAACCCTATACAGGGTTGCTATGGGTTGGAACTGACTCTTAACAACAAAGGTATGAACTTAGGAGCCCTGATTGTAAGTTGACACTTAGAATCCACCAATCTCTTCATGGAATCCATGACGGTTTTCTGCTCTTGTAAAATATTTATAGCCTTAGAAACCCTATACTGGGGTCACCATGAGTCAAAATGGAACTAATGGCATGCAGCCGCAAGGTATGAAGCACTTTTTCCAATTTGTGCATACAAGAAACGCCACTTACTTTTCAGTTGGGGTTTTACAAGTATTCCGTGCAAACGGGGCACCTGTTAGGGCAATGTTAGGGAGGCAAGAGCCCTGGAAGCAGCAAAGTGCCATTCGGGTGTCTTCCAGGTGACTCAAAATATGGATACCCTCTGTGGTCTGCCATCTGACTTTGATCAGTTCTTGTGTCAAGTTCTGAGGCAGGCCCCTCCTTTTCCCCATCTTATTTGAGACCTGTGGCCTAGAATGTTTGAAATACTAGTTTTGAAACTACTGGTGATACATGCCCCAAACCAAGCCCCATCAGTGAAAGTTGTTTCTGGTAAGGTTAAGTATAATTCAAAGAAGAAAAGTTGCCTGCATCGACTCAACAACAGCCTGTCAGGTAGAACTGCTCAGTAGGGTTTTATATTTGTTTTGTTTTTTAAAGCAGATTGCCAGACCTTTCTTCAGAAACCACCTCTGGGATCTAACAGCCACCTTTCAGCTAGTAGCCGAGCATGTTAACAGTTTGTACTGCCTGGGGTCTCCATGTACTAAGGAAAGCATCGAATACAACCCTCAGTGCTGTGCAAAATGGAAAACATTTCAAGTTTGTACTTTGAACAACGTAAGTTAACAGAAAAGAGTCAAATGACAATTTTAATAGACTTTAAAACAGTGTACAAGTATAAAACACTGGTTTTGTATTCCAAAAGTTGGAGGAAGATATCCAGTCATTAAACAGTCTACAAAACATATGCCAGTAGATTACATAAAAGACTATGTACAATATAAAAAGAGCTGAAAACAGTCTTCACTGTAAAAATAATTTAAAACAAATTTTTCAATTTAAAATATCATCTATAGCACAAACACACATCATGCAAATGAAAAACGAAATATACTGCATTCTTTAGTGTAGCCAAATTTAGATTGAGATTATCTTTTTAGGTAGGTTAATGGCCATTCAATACAATTTCTATGGTAGTAATGGTCCTAAAAGCTGGATATCTTATGCTTAAAGAACAGCTGTATTTCAAACCCTTTTTTAATTGTAATAAATACTAAAGTAACATATGGATAGTCAGGCAATTATGTTGGGAAAAGATCAGGAAAATAAATGCTTACTGTGCAATTTTTACAATGTATGAACTTTTTTAAAAGGCTAGAAGCTTCTACAACTGAGAAAGTTGATCTCTAGAGTTTTAAGACGAGCTAAACTTTTAAATGAAGATATGTTGCAGGAACTTGTAATTAACTGTTCTGCTAATAGAAGTTAAATCATGTTCATCTCCATAATACTAGGCTAGTAGTTTGGTGTTTATATTACACCAGTTCCCCCCAATAGGAGCCACGTAGTGTGTTTCTCCAAGGGACATGTACTTTTCTGGCTGTTATAATTAACATATTACTTTGGAATTATATTTAGGAGCCTGGTGCTCTCCTCATTAATAAAAAGCAAAATAGTCCAAAATATTACACACTCCCCCATAGACGTACCATTATTATCGATTCAGAAAGGCTTTGCTTTGCATATTCACATTTTGGCAGTTTTAATACTTGTGGGAAAGGACCTTTGCAAGCTCTACACCACAGTGACAGGTATTTAAACAACAATGGAAAGTATTCTTCAAACTAAGGGGGTCCAGGCAGGCACTAGTGTTTCTAAAGAAACAAACATTTCCAAAGCATTCGTTTTTCAGTTTAGATTTATGAGCCAACAGAGACATTGCTACATGTCTGCAAGAAGTACAAAAATCAATTTTCGTGCGAATACCATATTCCTGAAGTTCTTAAGCACCAAGTCTTAACTTTACAAAGGCAAGACAACGTGCTCTCCCACATATTGTTGACTTCTTTCTTTCTACTCACATTGCATGTTATTTGAGATTTTTAAAAAGTTAGCTGCCACAAAGTTTTGGAAAATGCCAGTGTTTAAAAATAGTTAATTATGCTAAAGATCAAAAGTTTAGCAGAACAGAGATTTGAGGATGTCAAAACCATTCAATGTTAACAAAGAAAAGTGTGAAAATACCATTCTTTGGTCTAGATAAGCTGTTCCCTTTACATTAATTTAACATTCCAATGGCTTTTTGAAAACTTTAAAATGTTGAAATTCACTAGACAACAAAAATTATATATACATACGAATGTATCATACAAATGAACCTTTAAAAGAAAGAGTCTTGACCAAGAGCTGATTAAAGATACTTAGTACCTTTCTTTTAAAAAAAAAAAAAAGTTAGTGTTGTGTGTACAAGAACAGAAATAATGAAGTTAAAAATTAACCATGGGGAAAAAAAACAATCTATTTTACCAGTCTATAAATATTACACTTTTCTGGTTTCCTTGCACTATGGAGTTCACAAGTAAACATTCCTGTTGACATGCTCAGGTTCCTAATGCTGGTGGAACAATTCCTCTACCCAGACTACTATTACATTATGATGTGGTTGATGGATAGTTGATGTCTGCTGCTTCCTGTCTCACTGAGATTGCTTCATTAACTGCCTCTTGATCACCTCCATCAATCCCAAATTCAGATCCTCCAGCTCTCTCTGGAACATCAGCATCATCTTCCAATCCATTGTAGAATTCTTCGATCTCACTTTCATCCTCTATAGCTTCTTCCAGACTTGGACTGTGGCATGTTCCACTATCACTGTTGCTGCCACAAGAACTAGAGGATAAGACGTCATCTTCAGAATCTGAATATACCTCGGCGCCATGGAAAATGTAACGATTTGGTGGTAAAAACAGATATTGATTACCTGAAATATATTACAGTAATAAGAGGAAAAAGTTACTTTCAGTTTTCTATAACAAATTAAAATTAAAGCTGACTAGACATCCTGGAAGAAGTGTAGGTCCACTCTACTGAGTAGCTTTACTAGATGTCACTACAGTGTTTTTAAAATCAAGTTACAGGTTCAGTTCTGGGTTCAGAGTTCTGCCACTTAGATGATTGTTTGTGCCTGAATTTCCTCCTCTGGGAAAGTATGAAAAATGTAGATAACTGTTCAATAAAGGTTAACAAATTCAGTGAAGAGATCTGATGAGAATGAAATGAAGTATATTCAGTATAGCCTAAACTAGATTCCCCAAATTCATGTTCATTAAAGATGAACTTCTCTGCAACACATTACTGTGTCAGTCACCTTCTCTGCTTATTAGAAATCCAAATTAGAATTGCCAGTGTGTAGCCACAGTGTGCTGTGGACATTTGCATCATTTAGGAAGCAATTTTTAATTCTCAAATCCATGTCTTGAATGCATTTTTATGTAAGAGTCCTGCCACATTCCAACTGTAGAAGCATTACTTCAGCACTGGACTTAATTCTTTCTTCCTTTACTGAACACTCTCCCAAATTTGTATTAATGGGGTAAAATTTCACCTAAGATGGTGAGGAGAGTCCCCTCCCTCCCCTTAAGCCATGAATCTCAGCTCAAAAACTCCTCTAGGGTATTCTGAGAATGTCACTCCCAACACACAAATATGAACAAGATGCTTCAAAGTCTCCAGCACTCCTAGGGCTAACTTCTGTTTATATTGTCATTTAAAAATGAGGAGGGGAAACTCTAAAAACTTTATGATGAAATGTTTTCTACCCTACAGTTCACAAGTAGTCCCTAACATGAGTACTGGTGTGGCACTGTAGAGTAAGTACTAGACTGCACGGTCGATTTGAACCACAAGGTTGGTGGTTCAAACTCATCAACTGCTCCTCAGAAACTCTATACTGTGGGGTCCCTAATTTATCTATTTTCACATCGTAATTTATTTACTGCACAAACATATCTGTGTTGGAAGACGTGCAGCCAGAGTGCTCCTTGGAAGCCAGGATGGCCAGACTTCGTCTCTCATACTTGAGACAAATTGTCAGGAGGGGCCAGTCGCTGGAGAGGAATATCATGTTTGGTAAGGAGGGTCAGAGAAAAAGAGGAAGACCCCCAACAAGATGGATTGGCCAAGTGGCAAGCATCGATGGACTCAAGCGTGGCAACAATTGTGAGGCTGGCCCAGGATTGAGCAGTGTTTGGTTCTGTATGCATAGGGTTGCTATGATTTGGTACCAACTCAATGGCACCTAACAACAACATCCCAGGCTAACAAAAAAATCTTATCTGGAATGGCACACCCATCTCTTCAAAGTGACTTTCAAACTTTGTTGTCTGTCCTGATACTGTATTTATCAAGTACATGTGATCCTGATCTGAATCCACATAACTGATTTCTAAACATCTTGTATATGAAGTATCATCAGTCAGTTCAGATTCAAAGAGACATTGATTACAAATTGCCATTCAACCACACAGTGTTTACTTTTCTAAACCAGTGGAATTAATTTGCATGGTGGGAGCCAGAGGAAAGTCTCAAGTGAGACTGCTAAAAGAAAATCCATCCAGCACTTCTAACTGGGCCATCTCCTTCCTTTAAGGTGCTTTGGATTCACTGAACTACTAGCCACCCTCAAAAACACTATCCAGGTGCTTAACAACAACAGAACACAGCTGTCCTGCACTTTTCATCATCCTGCCCTGGCTACCTTGAAGAACTGAATCTGCTTCTGAAACCAAGGATCCCCATACCGGCTTCTGCCTTGTCTTCACATAGCAGCAGCTATTTTCTCAATTCTATTGGAGTATATATGTGCTATTTTATCCCCCATTTTACATATTAGGAAGCTAAGAAATTAAATAACTCTGCTTAAGGTGGATTTGAGAGCAACTCAGGCCGGGCCCAGAAGAAAGATGAGGCTTTTTGTTTCCATAAAGATTTATAGCCTCGGTATGAGCTAAGCTCTACAACATTCAATCGACGCCTGAGAACCCAGGTGGAGACCTGGTTGGCCAGCACTGTTGCAAGACCTGGGGACTCTAGGGTCCAAGAGTCAGTGACGTAGCCAGAGGACTAGAGTGAAGCGTCCAGCCGATAAGAGAGGCCATGCACAAGAGCACCCACACTTGCAGAAAATACCCACTTGACCTGGCTTCAATGACTGGTGATCAGAGCTCAACGAGAAGAAAGACAAGGAAAAAGTCCTCCGATGCAATTTGATGAACCTGACCTACACCTATGGATGCAGTAGCTCAAAAGAGGGAACAAATCTTTACAGTGAGGATCATTCCTGCCCCCTCCATACACAGAGTAGACAAGGATGGGCAACTTGGACATTGGCTATCCAAAGTGGGGGGACTACAAAGGCAAGAAGTGACTGGCTTAGAAGCTTTCAAGATGGAACCTAGATGCAGAGGGCGTGGAGGAAGGTAGAATCTCCACTGAGTAGTATCCAATCTGTTACTACTCCAATCTGTATTCAATCTGTTACTGCATGCGGGGCTGATGAAATGAAATGTGGGATAGGTCTCTTGTGATACAACAGTGAATGATTGTTATCAGCACTGATTGTGAGGGTTGGAAATGTAAAGGTAGATGTTTTGTATTAAGGAGGGGAGTGATTAACTTTGCAGTCTAGGAGCGGAGGTCCCTGAGACCATCAAGGAAGAAGAGCGGAGTATGGGGCCCTACCCAGAGAAGCAGTGATGCCAGACATGGAGCAGTTGGGGACTTTAGATCCAGAGAGGAAGAGAGGGAAAGGGGCTGTGTGCTGAAGACTGGGGAACAGGCCGATTGATGATGCATGGAGGGGATTATAACCATGGCAGTGAAACGATATAAATAAGATAGGATGAATGTAAAACTAATGTTCTCCCATGTAAACTATCACATAATTCACAATAAAACATTTTAAAAAAAAGAGAGAGAGCAGAGTGCCACCAAGAAAGAACAGGGAACAGAGAGCATTCTTTTGGCCCAGGGTCCGTGTGCTGAGAATCTCCTAGTCCCAGGGAAAGATTGATACCAAGACACAGATCTCCAAGGAACACTAAACCGACAGATGCTGAAAGGATCCTCCTGATTCCCCAGAGTCAACACAGAGAGAAAGTCCTTCCCTGAGAAGTGGCACCTTGAATTCTGACCTCCAACCACCTAAACACAGAGAAAGATGAGGCTTTCTGCTCCCACAAAGATTTCCAGCTTCAGAAACGCTATACAGGGTCACTGTGAGTTAGAACCAGTTCGATGGCATGTAACAGTAACAACCTCCTGACCTGTGAAAGGATAAATTTCTTGCAGCACTGGAGAACTAAGATGCAACCAAGAACAGCAACCACTCTCTGCAATTTTTCTTTTCATGAATTGATTAAACAAAAAGATCCAAGAGAGCAGGGGGAAAAAAAAGATTTACAGCCTCGGAAACCCTATGCAGAGTCTCTGTGAGTCGGAAGTGACTCCACAGCACATAACCAACCACAACCAAGTCTGTCTGATTCCAAAGCATAATACAATCTTGGTTTCCTAGAGCAAAAAGTTATGTATGTTTAACACATCTATCGAGATATTCAAAGACAAATCCCAGTACAAAAGGATAGGCAGGGAATACTAGCAAATACTGTTGAACAACGATTCATGGAGATTATAATCATTGCAAAGAAACAAAATACGATAGTATGAGTGTAAAGTTGATGTTCCCCCATGTAACCTATCACTCAATTCACAACAGAAACTTATAAGGATAGGCAGACCCATCACCTGAATTACAAATTAATATTGCAATCAAATTATCTTTCATAAAGCACTTCTGTCATATATGTATAGCATCTATTGTGGATAGTTTCAAAATACACTGATTTCCACCCTTCACATTATATTCAAACTTACACATTAGCATTTATTTGGGGAAATAGAGCACAGCTTTTATGAAAATCTCAAAGGGAACTTTTTACCCCAAAACATGAAGGGTTTAAATTACTCCTTATCCAGTGGTTAGTGTTTTATAACAACGCCTAAAACAAGAAATGGTGTAGGATAAATTTTTAGCAAAACAGAAATAAACTACCCATTTCTCTACTTCTGACTCTTGCCACATCTGCTGCAAATTATAAACATTCTTCTATGCTTTCACTGTTTTCCCCTGAAAAGCTTCTCCCACTTTGAACTCTGTAGTTATTACTTTAGCAGGGCTTTGAGCCAGTTCTGCGTATTTCAGTCATGGCTGACAAAACAAAACCAGAACATGCCCAAACTGTAAAATGTGATACCAGAATGATAAATGGAACAGGAAAATTTATGGGTCAAAGTCCGGCATGTTGTTGTTGCCACCAAGTCAGCTCCAAATCATAATGACCTTCTATAGGGTTTCTGAGGCAGTAAATTGCTGGGGGAGGGGAGAGGACAGAAAGCCTCATTTGTCTACCACGGACAACTCCAGTGCTTATCACCAATGTTTCTCCTAAGCCACTGGATAGCAAGCCAATCAGCTAAGGTCTAGGTTTTGAGTATGTGTCGCTCTCCACAGTCATGACAATCAGGCTCCTAGAAGACAGTGCTTTGACCTGTAACTCCCCCCATTCTCATCATTGTTCTTGCACACCCACATTTTATAACTTCAGGTCTGACTCACTGTGGTCCTCAGTCTTCCTACCTGCATCAGAGAAGTGATAATAGTTCCTTTTCACAAAGATAAAGTCAGTTTGTAAATCAGGTAACACAGTAAAGACCTCAAATCGAAGTCACAGTTTCTACTAAAATTTTCATCAGATAATGGCAGCGTACATGGTCTTCTTCTGATTCTTCCCTTTCCTTAGAGAAACAGATCATGCTGCAGACTACATATTATTCAAGACAGCCACTGGTTTCTCTTTCAATTATGTTTTCCTATCTTAAAAAAAAAGTTTTAAAGGAGTCCTGGTGTGATGCTATAGGTTTGAACCTTAAGGTCAGCAGTCATGCTCATCAGCTGTTCCTCTGAAACTCTATATAGTAGTTGCTATGAGTCAGCACCAGATTAACAGCACTTCGCCATTTTTCTTAGCACAATAAATTGTCCTCATTCAGCTTCCCAGAGCTACACTATCAACCCACCAGAACGCTGTAAATTTCTTACAAATATTTTGGTGCAGTAATTACAATCCCAAATGGTTCAATGCCCTTTCTTACCATCAAGCCGCTTACTAATTTGCTCCTTCGCGAGTCTAATGGGCCAGCACCTTCTCACTGTTTCAGCAACTGAAGTTCTGTCATTTTTCTCCCCAGTAGTAGAGCCAGTGTTCTTCAAATCTGGACCTTCCAACTGTTCAGTAATACTTTCAGTGTTCCTAGTAGAAATCTGTACTTGTGATTTTTCTTGTATATGTTCTTTTGAATCAGACACATCCAAATCATCAATACTACTCTTAGTTGCTTGGTCTAAAAGTGTGACAATCACTGAAGAATCGGATGGTGAAGTTCTTTCTGGTGAACTCGAGTCTTCTGAAATATTAAGAGGTGTAGGTGGCAACTCTGACAAAGGAGCCAATTCCTTATGTGTTCGTGGTGGTTTTTCAGTAACTTCTGAAAGCTTTACAGGGGTGGAGCAAAGTTTGGCATATTCACCACCCAGCCTATGACACAATTCATTAATGATGACATCACAGTCTCCAAGAAGCTCTACATCAAAATGCAGATGAGGCAAAGGCTCCCTATTAATTAATATCTGAGGCACATCATGGGGTATAGAACCTGAAAATAGGGTGAGAAACAACAGTTATGAAGGGAATAAGGAAGTAATCTAAACAATAACAAACGGGCTGTGCAAAAATTTAATACTTAAAGCAACAATCAGAAAACAACCCTCTAATTAATAGTTATATGACGTGGAAGCAGATGACCAGTTTAATGGCCTTTTATAAAATTCCAGGTGCTGCCCATTACCTGGTAACCTGGGATCAACCTGCTCAGTTTTCTACTCTAACATCCATTTTCTCATTTGTATAATGGAGATAATAGTGATTTTTCCACAAATTGTAATCAGGATTAAATGAGTGTTACTGCTATTCTACGGACGTGTCTCTCAACATAAATCAAAAACCCCACTGTCACCCAGTCGAATGCAACTTCTAGCAACCCCATAGGACAGAGTACAGCTGCCTCAAGGGTAAGGTTTCAGAGGCAGTAAATCTTGACCAGAGCAGACAGGTTCATTTTCTTCTGGAGGAAACAGCTGGTAGATATGAACTGTCAGCCTTTTAAAGTCAGCAACCCAACACTTAGCCGACTCCGTCACCAGGACTCCTTTCCTGACATAAAGATGAAAATTATGCATATCTATTTGTTGTTGTTGTTAAGTATCTGCCATTGGGAGCACAGTAGCTCCATATGATAAGCACTGGACTGCTAACCACAAGGTCCACAGGTTTGAGCCCACTATGAAGCTTTCTGTTCCCACAAAGATTTAAGCCTTGGAAACCCTATACAGGGTCTCTATGAGTCAAATGACTACACGGAACTTAACAACAAAACCCAATTATATACCATTAGAATCCTGGTATGGTGCTTGAGGATAAGCACTGGACTGGCTAACCTTAAGGTCAGCAGTTCAAACTCACCAGTTGCTCCCTGAAAACCCTATTCAGGGTTGCTATGAATCAGAACCAACTCAATGACACATGACATATGCAATTAGACACCAACTTTTGTTGTTATTATGTGCTGTGGAGTCGGTTCCGACTCATAGCGACTCTGTACAGTTTCCAAGGCTGTAAATCTTTAGGGGAGCAGAATGCCTCATCTTTCTCCCGTGGAACAGGGTAGTTTCGAACTGCTGACCTTGCGGTTTGCGGCCCGATTCATAACCACTACGCTACCAGAGCTCCTTATATACCAACTTTACCATTTAAAAAAAAATATAACCTATGCCTATCACCAACACACTTAATTACCCTCACACAGCTCTTACAAATTTTCCTGCATTTGAATTAGCTTAACAAAAGCTTTTTTTTTTTTTTTGCACAAAGGCAAAAACAAAAAGATCAAAAATAAGGGAGCTTGTCCGTTACACTTTCATGTTGTTTAATTACAAACTGACCTATATTCTACCTTGTGGATAATTCCACAGATATGTAGGAATAGACTGCGTTAACTGCTACAGTCACCAAAAATGAGCTAAGAAAGACATAGGGTATAGATAGAGATTCCACATTCTTCCAATGTTTATGCTCTAGCTGCCTATTTGCATACTAGTATAGTAATCCTGTCTCTGCTTAGGGATTTGATAATCTCGTCTTTCCTCCTTCCCTCACTGTTGTTGTTGTTGTTGTTAAGTGCCGTCGAGTCAGTTCCGACCCATAGCGACCCTGTACAGGGTTTCCGAGGGTGTAAACCCTCACTGTAGAGTACATTATCTGATAGCACCTCCATTTTCCCCTCTCTGGCTTTCACATGTGTTTTGTTAAGTGCTGTCAAGTCGGTTTCAACTCAAAGCGAACCAGTATAGGGTTTCTGAGGAGCCGCTGGTGGCTTTGAACTGCCAACCTTGTGTTTCATAATTCAGTGTTGATACTACACTACCGTGCTACACACAGAAAAGTATGAAAGTAGATGTTAAAGAAATATCCCTGAAAATAATAAAGAAAATTATAGTTGGCCATTTCTAACCACACATACTTGTGGGTAAACTATATCCACAGATCATCATTAGGACATGGCATGACTGTTAATCCTACAAGAATGAACCAATCATTTGGGGCCTCCAAACACCATCCCTACAATAGTACGTTACATTTCTATCAATCTAAACATAGGAACTTATGACTGCATCCAAAATCAATTGAGCTCAAAAGATCAACAACTCCTTCATAATAATTCAATCTATTAAAAAGTATTCATTAATTTGTGACTTTATCCTCTGTGTAGACTATTAAGGAACTGTATTCGTATTACATTGAAAATATATAAATCAGAAACTGTTTCATAATTAGCCTTATCATATTACAGGAGTCTTGGTGTGACACTAGGAAGCACTGGACTGCTAACTGCAATGTCAGCTGTTCAAACCCTATATAGGGTTGCTAATGAAGCAGAAACAGCTCAACGGCACTTAACATAACATCACATTACAAATAATTCACTTTAAAAATAAGAATTTGCTACTACTTCTATTTTGATATTCCGCCACCCCAATTGTCAGAATGACCAATCTTCATGAACAAGAATGCCACCTAAAAAATAAAATTTAGCTCTTCACTCTAACAAAGAGCAGAGAAACAGTACTGGGGTCTACTAAATACAAATTCTTTTGACTCAAGACACATACACAGAAACGGTCTCCAAACACCATCAGCAACTTACTTGGAATTAGTGCTACTGGTCTTACTTTCAGGGAAGATCCAATAACAATGAGGAGATCAACTTCATCTTTGTCATATTTCATGGCTCTATGAAACTGTTCTGGTAAATTCTCACCAAAAAAGACAATCTCTGGTTTCATGATAGCAAGTGGCTCATCAGCTGGGCACCTGGGACATCGAGGAACCACCTGCAATGTGTTCCAGATTTTGGTTGAGGGGGAAAGAGAAAGGAAAGCTCAAGTCAAAATAATTAACATTTTCACCTTTCTTAAAGAGGAAAAAAAATTGTATGATGCAAATGTAAAATTGTTCATAGAAAAAAAACTTACCCCTTTAAAATGACCTTGTGCTTATATGTTTAAGGTACATGTTTTCTATATCTTCCTATATTTTTGGTCAGCGCATATGAAAAACCTTTTATAATAATTTTTTAAATGTCTTAAAGGAATACCAAAATTAATTTAAAATTCCAAATCTAGCAGGTACTTAGAAAGTAAGGAGAAACATCAATATAGCAACACCTAGCTTATAATAATGGCTCTCTGTTTTAGGCCTAGGTAGTAAGGAAACAACATCACCTTTTAACAAACATCACAGGGCAATGGTTTCTAAGTTACAGTATTGAAAAGGTCTTGTGAATATCACCAGAACTGCCAATGCTAATACTTTCTTCCTGGATCTTTCTGTATCAAAGAAATACTTTTACCAGAAAGTGTATTTGAAGCTAAAAAAGAGGACTAGATAAGAAACATGCACAAAGTTTTTAAAAATGGGCCATAAATTACCTGATTAAAAATATCTCCTCGTACAGCTTCACAGTCAACTTTATATTTACAAATCAGGCAAGATGCTGTTGCAAAGGAACCTGAAAAACAACCAACATATCTATCCTTGTTAATGAAATATTTCTATATTTTAAACATGTCACAAGATTATAATGTAAACTCTGACACTTGGAAAGTTAGAGACGCTTCATGGTCTAAAGAGTATCCACAGGTGAATCAAGGGGATGAACTAAAAAAAAGAAGAACCCCCATAAATATTTAAGTAACAAAAGACCCATAAAACCTCAACTGTTACAACATTAGATAACGTTGTTCTGACCCATAGCGATCCTGGTGAGCTGGCGGTTTAAGCCGACTTTGCAGTCCAGCGCATTAACCCAAAGCACCAGACCAGGACTCCTTACTACACAAGGATCCCCTCTCCCCCCTAAAAGCTGCTTTTCAAAACCACAAACAAACAAAACTTACTTCTACAGTTGTGCTCTAAAACCCGCTTTTAGATACACAAGGAAGTGGCTAATAGTTAAACTATTCACACTTCTCTGGTTTTATAAACTAACGATGTCGGAGTTCTTCACATATTACCAATGACAGAAAAGGCAATTTAAAAGAACTTAATGCATATAACTCTAATTTCTTTTGAAAACCATTACTTTTTGATGTTTCAAAGAATTAAATATCAAGGCTAACTAAGACTTTGGATTTTTTTTTTTTTTTTTGGCATTCTAATTTCCTTCAGTTATCTACAGTTAAATCTGTTGTCATTAAATGATGTTGAGTCCATTCAGACTCATAGTGACCCTGTATACATACGGACTCCAAGGAGCAGCTGGTGGGTTTGAACCACTAACCTTGTGGTTAGTAGTCCAGTGCTGATCCTACAGCACCACACCAGGATATTATACTACTGCTTAAATAAATTATAGGAAACAATTCTGACGTTTACTCACCATGACACTGAATTATCCTTTGTATTCCTGCAACCTGCTCCAGTGTATCTATGTTCTGAGTATAGTTCCGAAGTAATTTTCCTTCCTTATCTGACAAGGCTATGAATTTGTGACAGAGAGATGGCTGGAATTGTCCAGGGTATATTTCCTATGTATATCAAAAGGTAAAAATAAAATGTTTACATTAAAGAAACTGATGTAACAAATGAAACTGTCTACGTCAAACAAAAAAGCCTTTTAATACAGTAAAATTGCCAATGATAAGCCCCCATGTATAATCTTTAAAGTATAAAAGCATTTTAAAGCATCTAGATGAATGCAGGGTGTGCGGAGCTCCATAAAATGTGAACTGCACTGCAAACAACAAGGTCAGCAGTTCCAGCCCACCAGCCACTGTCTGGGAGAAATGAGGCTTTCTGCTCTCGCCAAAGATTTATAACCTTGGAAACCCTATACAGGGTCGCTATGTGTCAAAGCTGACTCCACAGCACTTAACACAAAACAAAGATGTTAGAGAACTTGGCCCCTTGAAGAAAAAGACCTTCTATTCATAAGTAACCCTAGCATATGTAAATAGATATTTTAATAAGTCAGAAGTAATACACACCCCTTTATATCTAAATTTTGGCTGGCTGCAAATTTTTTTTTTTTTAAATGGGAAAAGTGGAAATGGAAATCACAGACATGAAAGATACTGTGATAGACTTAATTTTAAAAACTACAAAAAAGGCACTGTCAACAAAAGACTTTTTCTATTAATTTGTTTTGATTCATCATTCACCGTAAATATCAACCTGCTGGAAGTTTAAAGCTAAAGTTTTAATTCCTTACCAAAATTGTTTTCCTTCCACTGCACAGGCACATACTGGTATAGTATAGAGTTGCTCATGAATGCTGAGTTGCTGGATTTGTGTGTGTGTTTTCCCCCCAAATAATGCTTCAATGCTGTTTCTTCTTTAAAAACAAAGAATTCAGATATACACATGGCAAAAAGATCAGAGAAAAAGTATCAATTTTGGTCCTCCCAACTTTTGACAGTGTTTTTCTTTTAAATTAACTTTCACTTTTAATGAGTGAGTATGGCAAAGGAAGTTTCTTCTCTACTTTTCATTTAAAGTAGCAGTGCCATCCACTTACTTCCTTACCATTCCTGACATGTGCTATGCTATCAGAAGACAGCAAAAAACTAGATACAACCATATGTCCTTCAAAAGGGGACTGGTTGTGTAAATGTGGTAAATATCAAAGACAGAACATGTTCTATTATGAAGGAGATCTAGATGCACTGACCTAGAAATTCAAGTTAAACATCAGTGTGCACAGCTTTTATTCAACAAAAATGGAAACTATATGCAATGTCTATGTCCAAAAGTAGGTCAAGTAAGGAAGACTACAAATAAGCTGTAAGCAGAGGTAAACTTTCACTTCTGACATTATAACAGAAAGTTTAATAATACAAAATAGATTACTTTTGACCTATTTAATATTTTGAATTATTTTAAAGATGTTTTTTATCTACCACCACCCAGAAGGACACTTTTAGGTAAAATTTTGAAATAAGCAAATCCTCCATTAAAATGAAAATCTGTGTTACTCAAAACCCCAACAATTTTGCCTTGTATTCAAATTTTTAACATAGATAAATTTCATGGACAACTTTGCAATTTAACCAACAGTGCATATAGGAAAAAACAGTAAAGAGCTTATTAAAGCCAATCTTTACAGAAAACAGCCATTTGTAATTTTAAACAAAGTTACATGTGGTACTGTCCACATAGGTATGAATATTTTGGGATACTGGGTTTGTGCTTCACTACTGCTTTAGGAGGAGTCCTGGTGTGGCGCTGGGGGTTAATACGCTGGATGCAAAGTCGGTTTGAACCCCAAGGTTGGCAGTTCAAGCTCACCAACTGCACACTGGAAATCCTATACAGAGTCGCTGTGTGTTGGAACTGACTGGACAGCACTTACAACAACAACTGTTGCTTTATCCTTGGAAAGCTATGTCAGTGCTACACTCCAGTATACGTCTCACATTCAATCTGTATAACAATTCAGGATAGTGTAAACCCCCTTGAAAAAAAAATCAGGAGCTAATTTTTACACACAGGGATAATTTATAAAGGGTATTTTGGTTTTAAATTTTGTGAGGGGGCTTTATCAAGATTTTAGAAAAATGGAATTAAAAGATAATGGATTTTTTCCCATCCATAAACTTTCTGAAGCCCCTTTGTACATTTTATATGTTAAGAGTCTAAGTGGTATGTGTTTTAACTTTGTCTATTTTCTTTCAAAAATGAAGTGGAACAGTTTTGAATCTTTAGATTTAAATGAAAGTACCCAAACTCTAGAATATAGTCTTAAATAATTAAGAAAAAAATTACCCTAGAAAAACTGTCTTAATAGAAACCACTCCTAACACTATAGCTCTTCATGTGAAGTTTGTTAGGAATACAGTGTGGATTAATTCTTCCAAGTTGGAACTATGATACTACAAGGGAAATATAGTTGCTAGCCCTGTTCTAAGACAGGCCATGCCAGATCTAAGCATCCTAAAGCCCTCTTAAGGAACCAATCAATCACTTGGACTGGGCATTCTGTTATTACCAAAGAGATCTTCACAGATAAATCCTTACAGATTAGGTTTGAATGACTTGAAATACTATAAAAACACAACCTTGTTTCAGAGCTCAGCTATGTCCAGAAACATGTAAACAATTCAGTAATTGGCTATGGGAAACTAAGGTAGTCAGAAAACTAAAGTTTAGAACTATCCACCTTAGTGAGAAATAATCGCTTTTCTGCAGAGATTCGACTTCCCTTTTCTATCCTCCTGAAACTTCTAGTAATAGGCAAGGCAGCAGTACCTCAAAGCTAAAAGGATTCTTCAGATTTTTAGAGCTGCCGTCATAGGGTTTTTGTCTCACTATTCAACTCTGCTACTATAGCACAAAAGCAGCTAAAGACAATGCTTCAGTAGTATTTATGAACAGTGGCATTAGAATTTCATAAACTGACATGAGAATATCCGCATGTCCTGAAATAGTTTTCTTTTGAATTTTTTCCAATTATATAGAAATACATTCTCAGCACATGCTGTACAAAGACGGGTAGCGAACTGCATTTAGACGAACGCCACAGTTTGCCAACCACTCCTGTACAAAGATAATTAAGAATTTCAATAGTCAAACAATTGGTTATCAATTTAATGAACTTTCAGGATGTTATCAGGCATAACACAAGCTTTGTCATAAAGCTGCCAACCAATCTAATTGAGTTTTTACTTTTTTAAAGAGTTGCAAATAAAAATATGTAAAAGATCACATATTCACTATATGGTTCTTTAAAGAAAAAATTTAATCATTTGAAAAATTATACAGTTACCTAGCCAAAAATCACCAAAGACAGTAACTGCAGACCTATTATTCAAGCCCAGTTAATTACTATGCAACACTGTCTTTTCAATTTTTGATCCCTCCCATTTAAATTTTCTATTTTCTTTTAGGCAAGCACCACTTTGTATTGGATAATATAAAACTACTCTAGTACATACACCTGATTTTGTCTATCTCTAGGGGATTTATAATTTCAAATCTGCTTCTAACAAAGAACACGCAATGCTGCATATACAAGGAGCTTCAAAAAGTTCGTGGAAAGTGGAATTAAAAGACACATTTTATCCATATACACAGGCAATTCCCAGGCTACAAACGTCCAGGCTTACCACCCACTTGCCCTTTAATGTTATGTAATTGTATTTTCTCTCACTTTGAAATTACTGATTTACCTACCTACTCCAAACAGATTCATCACAATCATCTTCACTTACTGCATAACCACCTTTTAAATCACTGAAAAGGATTCTCGCACTAACCAAAACCAAACCCCGCCCATCAAGTCCATTCCAACTCATTAACGACCCTACATAGGGTTTCCAAGACTATAAATCTTTAGAGGAGCAGACAGCTTCATATACCCCCAGGTGGGTAGTGAGCTTGAACTGATGACCTTGCATGACCACCATGCATAAGAACCACATGCAACATTCCAACTCACCTATAAAATCCACTTAGAGACTTAGAGACACAAGAATGGATCTCACTTGTACTTGTGAACTACCCATATAACAAACCATACAGGCGACACAGAATGGGTTCCTAGACATATCCAGACTTATAGTCACAGGATTAGAGACTTGGAACCATTATCTAAGGGCACAACCTAGTCAGCTGGCATAACACTGTTCACAAAGATAATGTACTATATAGTAGTTTGGTGTCGGGACTTAAAACAGAGCAACATCTAAGGTAAAATTACTGTTCTCTACTCATATAGAACAATGGAAAGTGAAGAAAATCAAAGTTCAAAGAAGAAACTAGCCCACATGAGTCGATTATAACCTGAGACCAGAAGACATAGATGGTGGCCCGGCTTACTACGGACCTTCTGACCAGCGACACAAAAAAAGGTCCTGGGATGAAATGGCTGAAAAAATGTAGCAAACTCATAATCCCAAAAAAGGCCAGATCTACTGGACTGACAAAGACTAGAAGGAATTCCTAAGACTAATGGCCTACTATAACCTTTCAATGTGGAACTGAAGCTATGAGAGGGCTACAAAGAGTTCAGGGAACCACTCATCATCTTTTAATTATATATTTCCTTGAAATTTTTAAGCGAGTACCCCATGTATTTCAGTCAAATAAGAGATTGGCTTATAAAAGAAACAGTAGCACCATAAATAAATGTGCTCCCTTAAACAATAAGCTGTATGAAACCAAATGATCAACATTTACCCAAAAGCAAAGGTGAGACAGCAAGGAGAGAAAGAAAGCTAAATCAATGGAAACTCAACAAACAGACTCGAAACAGCAAGAATGCTGATGAACTGTAGAAATCATAATCAGTGGCACAAAGCAATTTGTATAATTATTAATATTTCATTTAGGGAATTATTAGGGAACAAATACATGTGAAAAAGTACCCCAATGGGGCAAAACTGTTGTCAGGTGCCATCGAGTCGGAACCAACTCATAGCGACCCCATGCACAGCAGACAGCACAACGAAACAATGTCCGATCCTGGGCCAACCTCACTACCGCTGCCACACTTGAGTCCATCAATGCTGCCACCTGGCCAATCCATCTCATTAGGGGTCTTCCCCTTTTTCTCTAACCCTCCACACCTTACCCAGCATGACATCTTTCTCCAGCAACTGTTCGCTCAGGACAATATGTCCAAAGTATGAGAGTCAAAGCTTAGCCATCCTGGCCTCCAAGGAGCACTCTGGTTGCACTTCCACCAAAACAGATCTATTGGTTCTTTTGTCAGTCCATGGCACTTTCAGTATTCTCCAACACCACAACTCAAAGGCATCAATTCCTCTACGATCTTCCTTATTCACTGTCCAGCTTTCACATTCATATGAGGCTATTGAAAATACCATGGCTTGGGTGAGGGGCACCTTAGTCCTCAAGCGGACTTCTCTGCTCTTCAATACTTTAAAAAGTTCCTGTGCAGCACATTTGCCCAATGCAAAATGTCGTCTGATCTTTTGACTGCTGCTTCCGCGAGTGTTGACAGTTGACCGAAGAAGAATGAAGTCCTTGACAACTTCAATCTTTTCTCCATTGATAAGAATGTTGTTTATTGGTCCAGTGGTGAGGATTTTTGTTTTCTTGACACTGAGATGCAATCCATACTGAAGGTTGTGCTCTTTGATCTCCATAAGTAAATGTTTCAAGTCCTCTTCGCTTTCAGCAAGCAAGGTTGTATCATCTGCATATTGCAGGTTGTTAATGAGTCTTCCTCCAATCCTGAAGCCACGTTTTTCTTCATAGAATCCAGCTTCTCGTATTATTTGCTCAGCATACAGGTTGAATAAGTATCACACCTTTCCCAATTTTAAAACATTCAGTGTTCCCATGCTCTGTTCGAACAACTGCTCCTTGGTCCAGGTACAGATTTCTCAGAAGTACAATTAAGTGTTCTGGAATACTCATACTTCTCAATATTGGCCATAGCTTGTCATGATCCACACAATCGAAAGCCTTTGCGTAGTCAGTAAAGCATAGGTAAACATCCTTCTGGTATTCTCTGCTTCCAGCCAAGATCCATCGGACATCAGCAATGATATCTCTCGTTCCACGGCCTCTTCTAATCCAGCTTGAACCTCTGGAAGTTCTCTGTCAATGCATGATTGTAGCCATTTCTGTATTACCTTTAGCAAAACTTTACTCGCTTGAGATATCAAAGAGATTGTCCGATGATTTCCGCATTCTGTTGGGTCACCTCTTTGGAATGGGCACAAATATGGATCTCTTCCAATCAGTCGGCCAGATAGTTGTCTTCCAAATTTCTTGGTAGAGATGAGTGAGTGCCTCTTTTGCCGCCTCACTTTCTTGAAAGATTTCAATTTTTATTCCATCAATTCCTGGTGCCTTGTTCTTTGCCAATTCCTTCAATGCACTTTGGACTTCCTCCCTGAGTATCACTGGCTCTTGTTCATATGGTACACCTCCTGAAATGGCTGAACATTAACCATTTCCTTTTGGTACAATGACTTTGTGTATTCCTTTCATCTTTTCTTGATGGATTCTGCATCATTCAATAATTTGCCCAGAGAATCTTTCAATAATGAAAGTCGAGGCTTGAATTTTTTCTTCCGTTCCCCAAGTTTGAGAAATGCTGACCGTGCTCTTCCCTTTTGGTTTTCTAACTCTAAATCTTTGCAAAACTAGCTAAGAATAAAACATGCAATTCAAAAAGATATCTACATACAGCCAATAGTAGAATGGCAGTCAGCCACAGTAGTTGAAAAACATATATAAACAGAGCAATAATGCAACTATGAAGATAAGTTAATGTTTTACCTATTACACTAGTAGTTTAAAAATGTTAGAAACCACCAAGATGACCATCATTAGGGGCCTGGTTAACCATGCTGTAGTGCAACTATAAAACAGAACACTTTGCAGTCTTTTCATTCTGCTGTGCAATAAGGTCGCTATGAGTCAGTGCTGACTTGATGGCACCTAACAACAACAAATGCAGTCTTTTGAAAAATGAGGTATATCAGGTAGTGCCATTATGAATTATCTCTTAAGAATACTAAATTAAAAAAACAAGGTAAAGAATACCACATACAATTACGTGAGTAATGCCACTTTAAAGCGCTGTAAAAACTAACACGACCCTCCTACCACACTCACAAATAGTTATATTTGTTACACACAATTTTCTTTTTCCAGAAAGATACCCAAGAGCGATTTTTACTACAGTAACTATTGGAGGGAGAATTTACAGGTAGGGATGATTAACAGGAGAAGTAGACAATTTTTTTAATGTTTTGCATTGTTTGAATTTTTAAGCCACACACATATACACAAATAAGTGTTTTGAATTTTCCCATGTTAATAGTTTATTCTCGGGTTTTCTTTTATTGGGGGTTCTATATCCTTATACACAGTAGTGGTAGAGTTCAATCTTTTCAGGTGGTGGTAGGTTCACTTATAAAAAATCACCTACCAACTGCACTTTAGAAATGTATCCTAAAAATACTGGAAACAGACCTAAAAAAACACTTGTGACACTAATTATACTAATAAAAAGTAGTAAACATACTACATACTACAGTTACAGCACAGGCCATCCTTGGGTTATCAGACTTACAAACAACAACCTAGCTGCCTTTGGTGTTAAGTGTCACTGAGCTGGTTCCAACTCATAGCGACCCTCTTGTTGTAGGAGTTTCAAGGATCTGACCTTGTAGTTAGCAGTCCAGTGGGTTTGAACAGCCCAAATTCTGATTAGCAGTCCAACGCTTCTTCTATAGCATCACATCAGGACTCCAGCTGCCCTTGAATGCAACCTACATTTGTTTACTTTTAAATGATTGAACCAGTGCACCGCACCTAGTCTGACTTACACACAAGAACTCATTCATAATCCGGGGACTCATTGTACTCTATCTAACAAACATTCTATGACCATTCCAAAGTACCGAGTGTCTGACTGAAAAAGTTTATTATATTAAATTGTTGTTAAGTAACGTGGAGTCAGTTCTGACTCATAGCGACCCTGTATAAGGATTCCAAGGAGCACCTGGTGTGTCTGAACCACCAACCTTGTAGTTCAAACCAACCTTGGATCTGATGCTTTAATCTACAGCACCATAACAGGACTCCTAGACTCCCAATTATACTAAGTAGAATATACTAAAAATACAAACATGCAAGTAAAACAGCCCATTTTTATAAAAAATACTATATGCAGTTATATTACATTTATATTTATTTATGCAATCCATTTACACATGGAATAGTAATGTATTTTTTAAGTGAATGGGACTGTTTTTTCTTTTTTTTTGTTTACATTTTTTTTAGTTTTAGGTAATGAACTTGTTTTCAAAACTCTGTATTTTGTAATTACACAATCTGGTATTATTGTTGTTATATGCCGTGGAGTAGGTTCCGACTCATAGTGACCCTGAACAGGGTTTCTGAGGCTGTAAATCTTTACAGGAGCAGAAAGCCTCATCTTTCTCCCGCGGAATAGCTGGTAGTTTCAAACTGCTGACCTTGCAGTTCGCAGCCCAATTCGTAACCATACGCTACCAAAGCTCCTTACACAATCTGGTATATGTTAACATATAATCAGTAAGGTAAAGATTTATTGAATAAAAGCTAATTTTTAGAAATCAAGTTCAGAGACACACTAGGTAGACAAAGATATGGAAAAAACAAATAAAACAGACACAGACGAAAATTCTGGCACCCTGAACTTCAGAAGAAAGGTTAGAGATGGATGAGTGCTTGAGAGGAGATGCTGAGCAGGGATGGCCAAAGAGGGGGACTGACTGGTGAACAGCCAATCAGACGTGGACCTGCCAAAGCCACCAAGCTTTGGCAGAAGAGGGAGGCCTGGCAGAGCATATCTGTGCAGGCAACAGGAAAAGTGTGATCTCCCCCCCACACACACACATTCCCCTGGTGACCAGAAGTGTGGCCAGCTCCCACTCTCATATACCCCATGTAGACCCTGCTCTCTGGGATTTCAGAGCCAGAGGGTTGGGAGTCAAGCCAGTGTGAGGTGGGGGCTGGCTGCACCATGTTGATGTGCCACTGTGGTGACTGGATTAAGATGGGCTCAGCTCTAGACCTACAAAGCTCACAAAGCCACCATCATTGAACCAGTCACACTGTCCCCAGCTTCCCTGCGGTCCTAACAGAGACTAAAATGAGCTTCATCAAGGGCCCCCATGAATTACTTCCAGAATGAGGCCAGCTGGAACTCCACCTAGGGTCAGGAACTCTTGCTGTCACATCCCTTCCACAACCACTTGAATTGCAGGAGCCCCCAGAGATTTCTCTCCTCTGGGTCCAACAACTGCACTGTTTGTTTTAATAAATAAAACAACTCCACAAGGCAACAGAGACAACAATTTTAGCTCACACAAACAAGAGAAAAGGGCTCAAATGATCAAGATGCAGATCCAGAAAACATTTCTGAGGAAAAAAAAAAAGTAATGGAATTAACTGAAAAAGAATGGTAACTTTATTGCTGTTTTTAGGTGTCATTGAGTCAATACCGACTCACAGCAACCCTAAGTACAACAGAACAAAACACTGCCTGGGCCAACCTGAGACCTTTGCTTCCGCCACTGTGCCAATCCATCTCGTTGGGGGTGGTCTTCTTTTTCTCCAACCTTCCACTTTACTAAACATCATATCCTTCTCCAGGGACTGGCCCTCCTGACAACATGTCCAAAGTATGAGAGACAGAGTCTGGCCATCCTGGCTTCCAAGGAGCACTCTGGCTGTACTTCTTCCAACATAGATCTGATCTGCTTGTTCTTTCTGCAGTCCATTGTACCTTCAATATTCTCCTCCAACACCATAACTCAAATGTTCTTCAGTGGTCTTCCTTATGCCCCGTCTAACTTTCACATGCATATGATGTTAATGAAAATATTATGGCCTGGGTCAGGCACACCATAGTCCTCAAACTGACATCTTTGCTCTTCAACACTTCAAAGAGGTCTTGTGCTAGCAGATTTGCCTAAGGCAATACGTCACAGATTTCTTGATTGTTGTGTCCATGAATGTTGATGGTCGATCTGAGCAAAGTGAAGTCTTTGACAAGTCAACTTCAATCTTTTCTCCATTTATATGGATGTTGTTTATTTGTCCAGTTGTGAGAATTTTTGTTTTCTTTACATTGAGGTTTAACCCATACCATAGGCTGTGGTCTTTGATCTTCACCAGCAAGTATTTTAAGTCCTTGTCAATTTTAGCAGGTAAGGTTAAATCATCTGCATATTGCTGGTTGTTAATGAGTCTTCCTCCAATCCTGATGCTACCTTTTTCTTCAGTATTATCCAGTTTTTGGGTTATTCACTGGAATGATAATTAGGTACCTTTCAAAGGATCCATAGAAAGATCAAGAAAAGCAAGAACACAATAAAAACTTTAGATGAATTCAGGAAAACACAAAAACAAATGCAAACTCTGAAACAATACAAAACCTGCAATAAGAAACTCAGACGATTAATACAAAGATTTCAGAAACGGACAATACATTGCAAGGGCAAAGGTGTAGATGCAAAGCAATGGAAGTCCAAATTAGTGAGCTTGAAGATAAATCTCAATATACTAGAAGAGCAATCAGAAAGAAGAAATGAAAAAATTAGAAGCCTACGAAGTTCTGTGGAACACCACAACAAAAAGGCGCAATTTACAGATGATTGGAATTCCAGAGAAGAAGAGACAAGCACAGAAAAAAACTGTCTAAAAGTTGTTGGAAGAAAACTTCCCTAACATCATGAAAGATGAGAAAATAAGCATACTAGAAGCTGTACAAATTCCAAACAGAATAGAACCCAAAAGAAAATCACAGAGACATATCATAATCAAACTTTCCAAAATCAAAGACAAGGCAAGAATCCTGAGAGCAGCTCGGGAAAAAGAAAAGTTATCTAAAGGAGAACCAACCAGTAAGACAAAGCTCTGATTTCTCAGTAGAAACCATGCAGGCAAGAAGGCAATGGGATGACATCTACAAAACTCTGAAAGAAAAAAACTGCCAACCAAGAATCATACACCCAGCAAAGCTGTCCCTCAAATATGAGGGCAAAATTAGGGCACTTCCTGATAAATGGAAACAAAAGGAATTTGTAAAGATCAAACTTTACCAAAAATGCTAAAGGGTGTTCTTTGGACTGAGAAACAACAGCAGCAGACAACCACCTGAGATTACCATACATGACATCACCACCCAGAACTCAATCCAGCTAAAGAGTAAGTATTTAAAATAAACCTACAAGACTGAACATAGGCTACCAAAGATATTAATGTATAATGAAATCAACTACAAAGCAAAAAGAGGGAATAGTACAACTATATAACTTGTAAATGGCAAGGAAGTCAAGTGAATTTCAACATAAAAGACTGTTTTAAGTAGATAAACAATTAATAAATTACAGGGTAACCTCAAAGGAAAATAGTATACCTGCCCATCAAAATAAAAAAGAGGAAAATCACTGAAGCTTTAGTAAACATTAACATAACAAAAGATAAAAGAATATCCACAAGGTCATCAACATCCATAAGAACAGAAGGACTAAGAACTGGTGGCCAGGAGCAGACTTGCAGAATGTGCCCTTTAGATATGTAAATTATTATATATGCCTGGTGTTTTTTAAAAAGCTAAAGTAGACAAAAAAATACTTTCAACTGATGGTATATGGAGGGGATTATAATCAATGTAATGAAACAAGTTATATGAACTGTTGAATATGAAACTGATGATGTGCCCTGTAAACTTTCACTCAATTCACAATAAAAACCTTAAAAAAAACCACAAAGTGAACTTAGCACAGAAAATCCAGCAGCACAACAAACAAAACATACAGAAAAATAATCAATTCATTCTCTATTGATAATTACACAGAATATAAGTAAGCAGATTAAATGTACCAGTCAAGAGACATAAAAAAACAGGACAGAAAACAGATTGATCCTTCAATATACTGTCTATAAGAGACAGTATCAAAAAGATGGAAAGAGCCTAAATGCCCATCAACAGAAGAATGTTTAAATAAACCAAGATAAATATGCACAATGGAGTAATACAAAACACTGAAGAATGATGATGAATCTGTGAAACACCTAACAATGTGACTGAATGTGAAAGACATTATTATGCTGAGTGAAAATGGCCTATCACAAAAGGACAGACATTATATGAGACCAATTTAAGAACTTTAAAAAAAAAAAAAAGTTTCATGCTAAAAGACACCATCTTTAATGGTTACAGGGTAAGGGGAGATGGAAAATTGGTCACAGGCTAGAGGGTAGACACATGTTAGCATGGGTGACAGGGCAGGCAATGTACAACGAGAGGGAGGTTGGCAGAGGAAAGATGAAGGTAGTAGCAGGAGACACAGGGAGGAATGCTATCATTAAAGTCAATAGAGGAAAATGCTGTCAACTGCTGTTTCATGGAGGGGATTGAAACCATGTAATGAAGTGTACGGTTTGTTGAATGTAAAATTGTTACCCTTCACTGAATGCACAGTAAGAAATTTTAAAACAATAGCACGCAACAAATTCAATGGCACCTGACTTGATAGAGAGCAGAGGGAAAACGAAGCCTGCAGGAATTGGTGATGGTACCAGGTACTTTAAAAAACTGGCCCTCACCATTCCTGTCTAGAATAATTCTAAGTGGCACCACAGATAGGTACACTGTAATGAAATGGTGTTTAACTACGCAGCAATTTTGCAGCAGAAATTTTTAATTGTCAAAACTGGGAGGGTGCTACTGTTATGTAATAGGTGGTATTATTAAGTGCCATCGAGTTGTTTCCAACTCATAGTGACCCTGTATAGTTTCTTAGGAGCAGTTGGTGGGTTTGAACCGCCTACCTGTGGTTAATAGTCCAGTACTTTTCCTACAGCACCACACCAGCCAGAGGGCTGTAATGCACAGGCAGTTCCTACAACAAAGCATTATCCAGCCCAAAATGTCAACAGTGCAGAAGCTGAGAAACTGCTCTAATGGACCAGTACCGCCTAACACGTTCCAATTATTTGGAATCTCCAGCATAAATGAAATCTAATTTTCTTCTCAATAGTGAAATATAATTTAGGGTCTAACAGTGTATAGAAATTCTTGCTTTCCAACTGTCTAAATTTCCCTTAATAGTTTGTTTTCCCACCTTATAAACATCTTAAATCATTTTAATAAACTTTCTACCCAGTACATTTTATTCATGGACTACTGAAGAATCTAGTAAAAATTAGGTACAATATTTATATACTACCCATCCTCCACTTTAGGTTAAGTGCCATTGAGTCAGTTCTGACTCATAGTGACCCTGGCAGGGTTTCCAAGGAGTGAATGGTAGCTCTGAACCACTGACCTTGCAATTTAGCAGTCCAGTGCTAACCCTACACCAAGAGTACATTAGATAGCTATATTCACAATCCTTCTTACCTTGCTGTTTCAACTGTCACCATTCTTTTTTCCATATTAGTTGTTGATGTTAGATGCTGTCAAGTGGATTCCAATTCAAAGTGATTTCTATGCACAATAGAAGAAAACACTACCCAGTCCTGCACTATCCTCACAATTGCTGTTACATCTGACCCATACTGGTGGCAGTTATGTGCCATTGAGTCGGGTTTGATTCATAGAGACCCTGTATAGGGTTTCTGAGGCTATAAATCTTTACTGGAACAAAGAGCTTCATTTTTCTCCCGTGACTGGTAGATTTTTAGAGTGACTGGTAGATTCTAACTGCTGACCGTGTGGTTAGCAGCACAGCTCATTATCCACTATGCTACCAGGAGTCCTTGAGCAAACACTGGTTCTTCAGAATGTCACTATTTTTCTCACTTATAGCACATCTCAACACATTTCAAGTACTTAACAGCCATACCTGACGAGTGGCTTCTGAAGTGAACAAAGCAGCTTGAGAGACTCTACAGCAAACCAAGGTTGCAATCCACTAACTAGCATATAACCTGAGGATCTTCTCAATCCCTAATCACGTGATTTTCCAGGCACACCTTCATGTGTTAAAACCTGGCTACTACCAAACACATCAAAACATTAGTTATCTTTTTAAAGCTCATCAAAAATATGAAAAATCAAAATAGTGTTACTTTCATATGGTGTGATGCCATGGAATAAATACTAATCTGCAAACTAAAAGGATGGCAGTATAAATCCACCACCCACTCACTGGAAATCCTATATAGGGTTGCTATGAGTTGAAACCAACTTAGCAACAATAATAATCTCTTTTAGTAAGAGTCCTGGTGTGGTGCTATAGGACTGGACTGCTAATCACAAAGTCAGCAGTTCAAACCCACCAGGCACTCCTTGGGTTACTTGTGAGTAGAAATTGACTCGATAGCGCTTAGCAACAACAATCTCTTTTAAAAAGCCCAAGTAATATCATATAAAATTTGTAACTGAAGTGCAAATTTGAAAAAATATAATCTCTTTGAAAATAAACTCAATTATAAAATGAAGAAAAATGGATCATATTTCCTTCTGGGGAAAAGCAAACATTAATTTAATGACTGGGGTTTTAATTCACTGATATTACTCCATGATAGTACAAAACCAATCTGTGTTGGAAGAGTATACCCAGAGTGCTCCTTGGAAGCCAGATGGCCAGACTTCATCTCTCACACTTTGGACATATTGTCAGGAGGGACCAGCCCCTGGTTTGATAAGTGGAGAGTCAGAGAAAAAGAGAAAGACCTCCAAACTACCTGAACCAGCACAGCAGTAGTAGCCATCAGATCAAATGTAGCAATAATTGTAAGGTTGGCACAGGACCAGGAAGTGGTTTGTTCCATTGTGCATAGCATCATTATGAGTCGGTAACCACTCGATGGCACCTAACAATAACAGTACCAGTCTCCAGTTTACTAGACAATGAATGGTAAATTTAAGATACTATTTAAGAAGCCAAAACATTTAAAAAAAAAAGCCAACACATGTGGCAAGACTAATGGTATGGCACTGTAGGATCAGCACTGGACTGTGAACCACAAGGTCAGCAATTCAAACCCACCAGCCTCTCCTTAGAAATCCTAATAGGGTCTCTATGAATCAGAACAGACTTGACAGCACTTAATAATAATACATATAACAGAGTGAGTAAAGTACTAGGTTGTTAATTGCAAGGTCAGTGGTTCAAACCCACCACTTCCTAGAAGAAAGATAAGACCGTCTGCTTCTGTAAAGCTTTCGTCTCGGAAACCCTAGGAAGGAAGCAGTGATACTCTATTCTATCCTGTCACTATGAGCTGGAATTTACTTGATAGCAGTGGATTTGGTAGGTGGGATACATGAGAAGTACTTTGCATGAGAATAGGACAAAACACTAGAAAATTTCTTACTACCTTTGCAAACTTGAAGAATGGTCTTGGATCCTTTTGGAAATATTCAATATCAAACATTGCTTGAGGATCTGGGAGGTCTGGGAAGTCTACTGCAAGGCGTGCGTAAATACCGTCTCTAGACCTGAAGTCAGGTATTCCACAGGAAACAGATACCTGTAATATTTACAGCATAATGCACACAAGTAAATCATGACTAGGCTCTACTACCATTACTTTTAGTGAAGACATGGGAAAGAAAAGTTGAGTTAGAAACGTCTTTGGGGAAATAGAAACATTACCCCATACCAATTTTAAACAGAAATAAAACATACAAATAAAATAGCATAATTATATCCACCATTTATTTCTGTTTTCAACAGAGGTAAGTTTAGTCAGGTGAATTTAAAATCTTTAAGCATTTAACCAAGAAATTAAAGCAACTAGAATTTAATTAAAAGAAGTAACTAATTTCAACCAATTATTTTAAATAGAAAACAGGCAAGAATTTCTATTAGGTTGTCTGGTTTTTCCAAAATGCCTCATCTGGGTCAGGGCTCACTAACTCAAGAATTTCTATTATTTTCTTTAAAAGCTGTATTGTACAATATTTCACTGCTTAATTTTTTAAGACTAGGTTTATATATTATAATTTTTATGTAAAGAAACTTTTAACATTTTCAGTATGGATTTAAGAAGTTATTTCACAATTTTGCTAGAGTTGATTCCACTTTGACCTCAAAATAAAAAGCAAGCTTGTCTAAATCATACCTGAGAGTAAGACATCACCATGCTTGACGATCATCTGACTATACAGGAAGAAATAACTCAGTCCACCCACAAAATGGCAGAAAACAGGACTGAATTTACACCAACATTGCTCTGGTCACTGTCATAATACAACACGTAACATGCTTTGTATTACTAAAACTCAGTCCCATGCGTGTGAATACCAGTTAAGTTTCTGGCTTCTACAAGAAGATCTAGCAAATATCCACTTTCTTCACAAGAGCTTGACATACCGTAACATAAGCAAATTATAAACCCCTGCACTTCTTTTAGGAGCTGTGGTATAATGCAAGTAAAAGTCTTGCCTTAATTCCACTTACCTACTGGGCTTGCTATAAACAAAGAGAAGTAAATATTTTTTAAGTTTGTTGAAGACATTTAAAAAAAAGACTGAGCCAATTTAGCAACTGCTTCTGCATTCACTTTTTATCCACTTCCCAACAAATACACTCATAATCATGTAAGGATAGATTCTAGAACATTTCTAATTACAAAAAGCTTAAGAAAGAACATATACAATCACCACCTCCCTTTTACTAACTAGTTTTAACTCACTTTTCATTAGTTTCCAAGCACATATACTAATTATCACGGAAGGATGCAGTCCTCTAAAACCATATAAATGTTTCTTAATTGGAAAAGTCTTAAGAAAACCCTACCCCTCCCTCTATCCTTTATTAGTGGTTAAGTACATCTTACATACCCCAGCTCCAGTTAGAACTATTATTTTTTTGCATTCTTGCAGCAATTTCACAGCATCTTCAATTGTATTAACATCTTTTCTTTTTTTCCTTTTTGGTGGTTCTGAAAGGATATTAATAACAATCTGCCACAGTGTCATATCATCCAATTCAGGTGGAGGAATTGTTTCTGGTAGTAAATCTTTTAGAATTGTTCGAGGATCTGTTCCAATCATAAGGTGTTGTTGAACAAAAGTGTACGGACCTGTATTAAGAGTAAAACAACTCTGATCAAATCTACTCGCAAATAATCAAAATCTCATTTATTTTCTGAAATAACAAGTCATCTGTATGAATTTTTTGCAAATTAAAAAATTGCAATTTAAAGGTATTTCATTCTGAATACATCTTCAGAGCTATCCTAATCCCAATAAGGTGAGAAGTAAAAGAATTCTACTTCTCAAGTGATTACAGAGAGACTTAACCAAGAATTACACTGGCCCCTTTACCATAAATAACAAATACGTACGTACTTAAGAGTCCAGAATTAAATTTTTTTTTGGTTAAAATTTAGAAACATACACCATTATTAAAAGCAAAAGTATTTACAAAAGGGTGCCACAAATCAATATAGAAAAGATCCCATTATTGTAATTTGCCTTCAAGTTCGGAAAGACTATACTATACTATTTATCACTGAGAACATAAGAGTAAAACAAATAAATCTACACATTACCATCTTTTAATTTTTTCCCATTACATTATACCTTTATTATAAAATAAGCACTCCGTACTTCACAATACTTTTCCACTTCATTCAAAAATAAGTATTAATAGAGTATATATTATGTGCTAGGTACTCTTCTAAGCTTGTGCATAGCTCTTCTACCCTCAGTCATTGTATCTCCCACAAAACAACTTTTTTCTCACAGGTCTGGATAAGACAAGGTGGGAGAAGATGCTGATAGGATGATACAATTCAGTTGTGATTATTAACACAGATTGTAAACATAAAAACTTGTGTACTCTAGCATGGGTTTAAGAACCGGGAGAGGAGATCCCTAGGCACTGAACCACCTTGACCCAGGAACAAGAAACAAGAGTCACAGGCATGTAAGCCTGCTGACAACCTGCTGGTCTACTGGTGAGAAGTGGAGGAAAGGCAGCAATGAAAATACGGGCTAAGTTCGATCACGTTCCATAGACCCCGTCAACCTGGAGATGAGAGAGAGAAAAGGAAGGGCTGGTTGTTCCGAAGTATGGTGAGACCTGGAGACTCCTGAGCCCATGGACAAGGACAGAGCCACAGAGGGCTAGAGGTGAGAGTGAAGCATCAGCTGATATAAATAAAGTGAGGGGAGATGCACAAGAACACCCAACCTAGCAGATAGTACCCATTTGACCTAGTAGCGTAGTGGTTACGAATCGGGCTGCGAACCTTAAGGCCAGCAGTTCGAAACTACCAGCCGCTCCGCGGGAGAAAGATGAGGCTTTCTACTCCCGTAAAGATTTACACCCTCGGAAACCCTGTACAGGGTCGCTATGGGTCGGAACCGACTCGATGGCACTTCACAACAACAACAAATGGCTTGATGATCACAACTCGACTAGAAGAAGATAACAAAATTTGATAACGGAAACAAGTATAAATTGCTACAATTTGATGTACTTCACCTATACCTATGGATTTAGTAGCTCAAAATACCAACTGAGAGGGAAAGAGTCCAAGTATCAATCCTATCCCCTCTGTACACAGGGTTGATAGAGACAGGCAACTTAAGACATTGGTTATCTAAAATGGAGGGAGGGGCTATAAAAGTACAAAGTGACTAGCTTACAAATTTTCAAGAGAGATTTCAGTTTCACAGTGTGTGGGGGAAGGTAGAATCCCCACTGAATAGTTTTCATCTTGTCTAGATGGGTCTGGTGAAAGGAGATTGGAATAAGATTCTCATGATTCAATACTGAGTAATTGTTATCATGACTAATTGCAATCGTCATACCTGTAAAGCCAGAAGTTTTGTAACATAAAGGGGGGAGTAGTTAATCTTACATTCCAGGAACAGATGACCCTGGGACCATCAAGGGAGAAGATCATGAGCAGAATGTGGGACCCTATCCAGAGAAGCAGCGACACCAGAGAGATGGCATGGAGAGAGAGAGCAGCTGAGGACTTTAGAGCCATGGAAAGAAAAAGGCTGTGTGCTGGCAGCCAGGAGGCAGGCTTGCAGAGTGTGACCTTTGATTGTTTAAATGATTATATATTCTTGAAGTTTTTTTGTGTACATCAAAAAAAAAAAAAAAAACTGTTGAATGATGATGCATGGAGGGGATTGTAATCATAGCAATGAAATGAAATATGATAGGATGAGTGTAAAACCAATGTTCTCCCATGTAAACTATCACTCGTCACAATAAAAACTTAAAAAAAAAAGAAACAAAGCCAGAGAACAGGTTCCCAATCCATGAAGTAAAGCTGAGTGACTCTGGGCAGTAGGCTTTCTTACAGAGAGGGGTGTCTCTAGGTATTTAAATAGGGGAACCAGATTCAGGTTAGGACTTAGGTGAAATAGTGTGCCCTGTGGGCAATTATCAGCAGCCCTTAAAGAGCTTGGTAACATACCTAGAGCAGGGCCAAGGGCCAGAGAAAGGTCTGTTTGGGGAGAACAGTGGAGGAGAGGGTGTCCTGACATGAATAAGTGTGCCCCGAACATTTCTGATCCTGACTGTAACCTACTAAAACTCCCCTATATAGGAACCCTGGTAGCATCCCGTAAGGTCAGCAGTTCGAATGTGTCAGTTACTAAGAGGGAGTCCTAGTGTAGCACTGTGGGTTAATGTGCTGGACTACAAAGTTGGTTTGTACTGCCAGGTTGGAAGTTCAAGCTCACCAGCTGTTCTTTGGAAACCCTGTACAGTGTCGCTTTGAGTCAGAACTGACTCAACGGCACTTAACAACAACCACATAGTGTATAACAATACCCATGAGGAAAATAACTATGAAAACAATCAACCAGACCAGATTAAAAAAAGTATCATTTGCCAAAAAACAAAGTCCAAAGGCAAAAGGGACAGGAAAAGAACTTAAGGAGGAAATAGAAAGAGTGCTGTTACACTGAGGAGGACTACATTTAAATGTCACTAAACAAATAATTTACTAATTGTTGAAAACGGAAAACATTCAGTCAAATCAGTTTTAAAAAAAAAAGCCAAAGACGACAAATAGTTTAATGTGGCCACAGTCTGCCTCACTAAAAAGATGCCTTCTGAGTAAAAACTAAAAAAAAAAAAAAGAGGGTGCAAGACACTCTATAAAATTGGAGGAAGCACATTCAAGGAAGAGGGTGGAAGTGCAAAGCACCTAAAGAGTGAGAAGCACCTGGCTGTAAGAGAAACAGCAACAATGCCAGCCTTCCACAGGCCCCATTTAAAAACAAAAACAAAACAAAAGCACTACACTTTCCTCAAACTGTCCTTAGTTTGATACCAACACATGGCAACCCCATGTGTTACAGAATGAACTGAGCCACAGAGGGTTTTCTTGGCTGTACCCTTCAGGGAAACACACTGCTATGTCTTTCTTCCTTGGAAACACTAGATGAATTCATACTGTCAACTTTTCTGTTAGTAGCTAAGCGCAAACCATTTGTACCATCCAAGAACCATGTAACTGTCCCAAAACTGACAGTAAGTCAGGCTAAGCTCCCAAGAACCTCATCATCAGTTTATGAGAATAGAGAAACAAATGCAAAATTCACATAAAAAGAAAACACATCAAAATAAAAAGTATTGTCTCTAAAGCTGTGAGCTTTGAAATCATACCTATCCTTGGTCTTGGAGTCCAGTCACTAGAACTTGCATGTGAGGCTCTATCATCCTCATCACTTTCACAGGAATGAAAGCCATTGGTGATAATTTCATCACTGAAGAGAAGGTTATCTGCAATAGAAGCCAAAAGTACTGAAACAACCTGCATCATCTAAAATGTATTAAGACCTGTAATGGCTAAAATATAATAATTCTCATTTAATGGAGCATTTAGGTAATTAAACTTATTGTGTGCGAGTCCTGGTGTAGCGCTGTGGGTTCATGTGCTGGACTGCAAAGTCCCTCTGAACTACAAGGTCAGCGGCTCAAGCTCACCGGTTGCTTCCTGGAACCCCTATACAGCATCGCTGTGGGTCAGAATCGACTAGATGGCATGTGTGAAGAATGCCTATAAGGTTAGCCTGGACCTTTCACAAAAGTATCCTCATCTTTAGGAACGCTACACAGAATCTAAAAGTTTGTCCATAATTGAGCTTACTTTAAGAAAATCAAAATAAAACAAATTTCGGTAAAGACGATTAAGTAGAAATGTACAAAAGTTCAAATATGATAAAAAACAACTGTGCATTGTTTTCTCAACTAAACTGTGACTTGATATCACGGGTGTTTATTTAATGTAGTACCTAATGCACATTAACTGCCTATGAGCAAATGGTCCACTGGACTTATTAAGAGCAAAGATAGTGATACTGACTCTCATCTAAGACTGAAACTCTCCAGATCATACGCATACATACACGCACACACTCCCCACATTAAATACACTCAAACACAAATATAAAACACATCTGAGTCAGGACGCCAGAAATCCCACTTTGTGTTTCAAGATTACAATCACCCTAAAAAATAGGAAGATCATTAGAGAAAGAACAGTATTCATTAAGTATACTCTAAAAGTACTATTACTCTCTAAGCCCACTATTAATTGCTTCACTGCAGAGCAATATCTTTTGAAAGGCTTTGCTCTTTAAAATTGTCTATTTCAAGTTTAGAAACTATAGACCTAAAAAAAAAGGGGGGGGGGGGTTTTAAACTGAACAGGTGTCAAGTTGCAAAGGCAATCGCAAAGGTCAATCAATGGGACAGGCAAAAGTTGCAGACTTAGGCGTGCTGGGGAAGGTGGGTGAAAAGCAACAAATCTTTAGCACAAGCATTTTGCTAAAAAGGTAGGGGATAAGAAAAGCGAACTTATTTTAAAGCCAACTGCCGACGCTTTCCGTCCCAGTACTGCGCCAAGCGCTGGGTCGCCGGCGGGCCGCAGGAGAGCAGGAGGGAGAAGGCGGAGAGAGCGAGCGGGCCCGCGGGGTCCTTCCCGCAGCCGGATCTGCTACCCGGGAGGCACGCAGCGGAGGAGGAGCAAGACACGGCCGCAGCGTCGCCCCCTACCCGGCCCGGCCCCAGAGACCCCCCCCCAACCGTACACCAGGAGGGGCCCCGGAGGAGGGAGGAGGAGATGCGCAGTCCCGGCCGCCCGCGCCCTGCGCACCTCGGTACCCAATCGCCGCTGCCGCAGTCGCTGCCTCTTCCTCGTCGTCGTCGTCGTCGTCGAAGTCGTCGACCGGTGGCGGCTCCCTGGATAGGCCCTGCAGGCCCAGCCCATTGTCTTCTTCTTCGGTCGCCGCGGCCGCCGCCTGGGCCTCCGGCTCCTCGCCCGCCGCCACTGCCTCCCGCCACAGCGGCGCCGCCGGGCAAACCCCGGCCGCCTCCGGCGCCTCACGCTCGGAAGCTGCCCAGCCGGGCTCGCCCGGGCTCCTTCCGAGACCGAGACCGTCTCTTCGCGGCCTCTTGCGGAATGGCTCTCCGGCGGGCGGCGACGCGGCCTCCCTCTCGGCCACCACCGCCGCCGAGGGGGAGCTGCCGGGCTGAAGGGCGAGCGCCGCCTCGTCCGCCATCTTCCAACTGCCTCTCTGGCCCTCCTCCCTCGCCTCCTCTGCTCCCGCTCGACTCGCGGCACTGGCGCCCCCGCGGCTCTGGCTGCGGGAGATTTAAACCCTGTCACGTGACCCGCCCCCTCGTCGCCCCCGCCCTCCCGCAGCTCCCGCCACCCACGCGAGCCGGGCCGGACCGCGACACGGCGGGTCACGTGGCGGGCGGAGGCCTGGGCTGTGCCGCGGCGTTCCGGGCTCGGCGTGGGCCGCGAGCAAACGCAGCGCAGGCAGCCTACGGCCCCGCCTCTCGGTGGCGGGCGCGTTGTGCAGCCGAATTCGCCCCTTCGCCGCCTTCTCAACTTCTCTTTCAAACCGCCCTCCCAATGCAGTGCTGTTCGGAAGGTTTGAGTTTAGGTTCACGCTGCGCCTTTTTACTAATGCCTGAAGTGCTCACTTGACTGTCTTAGTCTCGTCTAGATTTAGCAAAGGGCGCAAACTCTGAAGCTGGCCAAACCTTTCTGTTTTGTTTTGGAGCAAGAAGACACACACTTCCTCACACCCACTTCACACCGTCTGACAGCTACTCTTTGACTTCATTTTCTCCTCCTTCTTTCCTTAGTTTGCAACTATTCCTCTCTCCATCACTGTGGAGCGGTGTAGATTGTCAAATCCCTAAAGGCATGTGTCTCCCTAGAAGGACATTTGCCCTGTATGATTTCATTTTAAACAATAAATTCTTAAGTTTGTCATGCATAAACTCAGTTCAGTCCCAAACTTTAGACTTGAGGCTTTTACCTTTTACTGAAGTCTCAGGAAGGTTCGACCACACCACCTTTTCAAACTCAATAAAGGTTCCTTGTAAGGAACTCTGGTAGCGTAGTGGTTACGAATCAGGCTGCGAACCTTAAGGTCAGCGGTTCGAAACTACCAGCCGCTCCACGGGAGAAAGATGAGGCTTTCTACTCCCGTAAAGATTTACACCCTCGAAAACCCTGTACAGGGTCGCTATGGGTCAGAACTGACTCGACGGCACTAAACAACAACAAAGGTTCCTGGTAACGGGTCCGAGGTTAGCGGTGGAAGGCAGAATCTCATGGCTTGAGAAAGTCAAGCTGCAGAGATTCTTTGCCTTATTACAGGAATGAGTTCAAGCCCACTACATACATAAAAATTTCTAACCTCACCCTCGGGTAATAAAGGCCAAGTGATGTCATATTTAATCTGTCCCATCTTTTCTTAGGGTCAGACATTTGCCTCATATTGCATCTTCTAGAGAGTAAAGGGGTTGTTTACAATATATGTCCCAAGGCTAAATTTTAGGAATTCAACTATATAAGACTCTGTATCATGCAACATCCTGCCAATTTTTCTATTTCTGATTTAGAAATTCCTTCTATAGATACACGTTTCAATTTCTTTATCATAGCACATGAATGTAACACCAGCTTCTAATGTTTGGTGTCCTAGTGTGGCGCTGTAGGATAAGCACTAGACTGCCACTGTAAAGTCAGGGACCCAAATCAACTAGTCGCTCTTCCAATAGACTATAAATCAGAACTGACTACACGACACTAACAACACCAACAATGGTTGTTTAGCATTCTCCTAGTTAGCAAGTTTTAGAGTTAGAAATTTTCTAAATCACTTTATAATAACATAAGTTTCTGCTTGGAGAGATATATAGAAATATATGCATATGAGTATGTTTCTGTTTCTAATTTTATACAGGAGTCCTACTATGGAGCCTAGGATAAGCACTGGACTGCTAACCACAAGGTTGGCTGTTCAAACCCACCTGCTACTCCTCACCTTGGAAACCTCTACAAGGTCACTATGAATTAGGACCAGTTCGACAGCACTTTAGCAACAATAACTTTATACCAGGGTAAGTCAAAAAGTATAGACTTTTATTAAGCAAATGTTTATTAAGCAAAAATATCAAAATATGAAGCTATTGCTTCTCGACATATCCTTCATCTAGCTCTGAAAGAAATGTTTTCTCCACCTCTCTAACCCTTCCCCAGGAGTCCTGATTTGGCACTGCGGGTTAATGGGTTGGACTGCAAAGTTAGTTTGAACCGCAAGGTTGGCAGTTCAAGTTCACCAGCCACTCCTAGGAAACCCTATACAGTGTTGCTGTGAGTCGGAACTGGCTTGATGGCACTTAACAACAATAACAACCCTGCCCCCAAAGACTTCTGTACCCTTTGATCTACACCAGTCAAAACAGCAGTTTGGGCATCCTTGAGGGACTGATGGAGTGCTCCTTTTAAATGTTGTTTGAGTTTCAGGGACATAAACCAAGTATGAAGATACAGCAGGATCAGAGCTGTATAGTGGGGAGAGTAAGCTTTTCCAACACAGATATTGTAGGACAGATCCTGCTACCATAAGAGAATGAGCAGGAACATTGTCATGGTGAAAACAGTTTTCTCAAAATGACTTTTCTGGCCTTTTTCTCATAAATGAAGTTTTCAATTTTCTTAAAACTTCCCAGTAAGCCTCTGTGATGGTACTGTGTTCTTCAAGAAAATCTGTCAAAATGACGCCTCTGGAATTACAAAAACAGCTGCCAGAACTTTCTGTGCCTTGAATGTAACAGGCCCAGCAAATCGCCTCAGAAGTCTGTTCTGATTGGGTTTTTTTATGGCACCTAATAACAACAACAATAATGAGACTATCCTCAGAAACCCTATACAGGGATGCTATGAGTTGGAACCAACTCAACAACGAGACTAAGACAAGTGTACTGCTGAGAAAACTTGGCTGTAGCCATCCACCGATTACAGAGACATGTTTAAACATGTTGTGTTTGGTATAAACCTGTCCGTGTTCTAACTAGAACACTAGTAACAATACTTTTTGATGTACTCTCCTATTATGAATGAATTGTACTCATGCCATTTGAAAACATGGTACAAAGCCTAACCGTGTTGAGAGGTGCTCCAGTGGCACTGTAGGATAAGCACTGGACTGCTAAATACAACCCGCCAGCTGCTCCACAGGAGAAAACTGAGGCTTGCTGTTTCCACAAAGACTTACAGCTGCAGAAACCCTAAACAGGGTCTCTATGAGTCCGAATCTACTCAATGGCAGAAGATTTAGTTTTTACGTTTCCATACTGTGGAAAGCATTATGAAAGCATACATAGTAATAATGTGCATAATCTGTGATTTGCCAACATTATGTAGGTATACATAATAACATTTGACCTGAAAAAGATGAGCAAAAGCTGATCTGCTTTCTGACCCAAGTGTGTATAAATTCCTTTCTTTGGGCCTCAGTTTCCTCACATGCAGAATGAGTGTTTAGGGTCAAATGGAGCAATATGTCAGAAGAAAGGAACAAACAGGACTTTGGTCCTGTATATATCTAAATTTCGGTTAGAAATTGGGGGTCTTCTTATCCAGATTGAGTAATTTTTGCAGCCTTTCTAAACCCAATTTCCTTCTCTCTAAAATACTAATAATGCCTCTTTTTTAGGGTTGAATGTTATGGATTGCGTTGTTGTTGTTGTTAAGTGCTGTTGAGTCGGTTCCAACCCATAGTGACCCTGTATAGGGTTTCCAAGGAGCAGCTGGTGAGTTTGAACCGCCAACCTTGTAGTTCAAATGGCTTTGCAGTCTGGTGCATTAACCCCGCCACACCAGGACTCCATGGATTGTGTTGTGTCCCACAAAAATATGAATTCTGGTGATTGCTGTATAATAAGCACTGAACCACAGGGTCAATTTGAACTACAAGGTTGGTGGTTCAAACCCACCAAGCTACTCCTCAGAAACATAATACAGGGTCACTATGAGTCAGAATCGACTTGATGGCACTTAACAACAACAACAAAAATATGTGTCAGCTGGACTGGACCATGATTCTCAGGGGTCTGGCAGTTATGTGATGATCCTCCTTGTTGTGATCTGATGTGATAAACCTATAAAAAGATTAAGGATGGAACATGTTGCTGTTAAGTGCCACTGAGACTGACTCATAGACACCCTGTATTGGGTTTCCGAGGAGCAACTGGTGGGTTTGAACTTAAGACCTTGAAGGTAATAGTCCAGTGCTTATTCTATAGTGCTATAGTACCACACCACGACTCACACAAGAGTGGAATGTTGTTGTTGTTAAATGCCATTGAGTTGATTCCAACCTGTAGCAACCCTGTATAGGGTTTCCAAGGAGCAACTGGTGAGCTTGAACCCACAGACCTTGTAGTTGAAACAACTTTGCAGTCTGATGCATTAGCCCACAGCGCCACACCAGGACTCCACTACCCTTAATCTCACCACTACCATGATCTGATGTCAGTGAGATTCCCAAGGGTGTGGCATGCAACGTCTTTCACATAACAAGAGGCAAAAGAGAGAGAGACTTGAGTAGATAAAGAGGGACCTACTACCACCAAGACCAGGAGTGTCCATCCTTTGGTCCTGGTGTCCCTGCATTATGATGCTTCCAGATCCAGGGGAAGGTTGATGCTGAGAGAAGACTCTGGAATTCTCCAAGGAATGCTGGGCCTGTAGATGCTGACACTAATCAAGGACCTTCCCTTAGAGCTGACAAAGATGAAGCCTTCCTCTAAAGTCAACACTCTGAACTTGAACTTGTAGCCTCCTAAACTGTGAGAGAATAAATTTCCATTTGTTGAAGTCATCCAGCTGTGGTATTTCTGCTATAGAAGCATTAAATAACTAACACACTGAAATAAGAATGAAATGTAATGTTGTTGTTGTTAAGTGCTCTTGAGTCAATTCTGACCCATAGTCACCCTGTATAGGGTTTCCAAGGAGCAGCTGGTGAGCTTGAACCACCCACCGATCTTGCAGTTCAAACAACTTTGCAGTCTGATGCATTAGCCCACAGTGCCGCACCAGGACCCTGTTGTTGTTGTTAGGTGCTATCAAATTGGTGCCGACTCATAGCGACCCTATACACAAAAGAACGAAACACTGCCCGGTCCAGGACCAATCTCACAATTGTTGCCATGCTTGAACCCATTGATGCTGCCACTTTGCCAATCCATCTCGCTGGGGGTCTTCCTCTTTTTCTCTGATGCTCCACATTACCAAACATGATATCCTTCTCCAGTGACTGGTCCCTTCTGACAATATGTCCAAAGTATGAGAAACGAAGTTTGGCCATCCTGGCCTCCAAGGAGCGCTATAAGTTGCACTTCTTCCAGAACGGATCTATTGGTTCTTTTGGCAGCCCATGGCACTTTCAATATTCTCCTCCAACACCATAACTCAAAAGCATCAAATCTTCTATGGTTTTCCTTGTTCAATGACCAGCTTTCACATGCATATGAGGTTATTGAAAATACCATGACTTGGGTCAAGTGCACCTTAGTCCTCAAACTGACATTGTTGCTCTTCAACACTTTAAAAAGGTCTTGTGCCGCAGATTTGCCTCATGCAATACGTCGTCGTTTGATTTCTTGACTGCTGCTTCCGTGAGTGTTGATGGTTAGAATGAAGTCCTTAATATCTTCAATCTTTTCTTCATTGATAAGAATGTTGTTTATTGGTCCAGTGGTGAGGATTTAAAATGGGGCAAGTGTTTTTGTTATTAAATGCCAATTAAATAGCCAGATATAAAATGAGGGAAGCATGGCTGTTGCTAAGTGCCATCGCATCTGTTCCCACTCATGGAGCCTCTGTATAGAGTTTCCAAGGAACACCTGGTGAGAGAATGTTAGGGATGTATATCTAAAATATCATCTAAATCCAAAAGTCTGAGTATCCCAAATTAAACTGAGACTCTCCCCTTATAATTTGTCACATCATTTCTGAAAATGATAATCTCCCATCCTAGAAACCTTTAAATCATGTTTGAAAATTGTCTTCAGATTGACCTCTCTAACCAACAGTAACCAAATCCTACAACGTTTATTCCTTCTCACACTCTCCAGTGTCTGACCACACTCTCCAGTGTCTGACTACATAGGCACCTTACCCCCTTTTGGCTGACATCCTTAGCCTGACTTTGTCGGTCTTACCCTACAAGATAAGGAGTCCTGGTGTGACTCTGTAGGATCAGTGCTGGACTGTTAACCACAAAGTCAGTGCTTCAAACCCACCAACTGCTCCTTGGAAACCCTATACTGGGTTGCTATGAGTCAGAACCAACTCCATAGCACTTAACAACAACCCTACAAGATAGCCCATACTCTCCATTTGGTCTGTATTACCCTGTAAAAGATTTCATAAGTTAATTCTCAACCACATTAGCAAAATGTTGTTAAGTGTCATTCAGTTGGTTCCAACTCATAGCAACCTTATATACGGTCTCTGAGGAGTGACTGGTGGGTTTGAACCACCAACTTTGCCGCTAGCCGTCCAGTGCTCATCCTACAGCACCACACTAGGATTCCCGTTAGCAGAATATAATATGTAAAATAAAACCCTGGTGTCTCAATGGCTAAGTGCTTGGTTGCTAACCAAAAAGTTATCAGTTCAAATCCACCAGTTGCTTGGTGAGAGAAAGATAGGGTCGTTTGCTTTTCTAAAGAGTACGACATGGAGCAATTTTCTACTCTGTTGTGTAGGGTTGCTATGATTTGGAATTGATGGCAATGGGTTTGGGTATTTTGGTTTTAAAGTTTAAAATGTTGAGAAGTGTGATCCCATTAAAATAGAAACGAAGTTCCCCATTTTATTTATTTGTTTTATTATT
>NW_006408538.1:11355399-11356618 GCF_000296735.1 Chrysochloris asiatica | reverse complement strand
AAAAAAAAAAAAAAAGTTCTACTAGATGCCTAGCCTACAAGTGTTGAGAACTTTGCTGTTGTTTACTTTTGAGTGTGTTCTGACTCATAGCGACCTTGTGTAGGGTTTCCAACGAGCAGCTGGTGGGTTTGAACCACTGACTTTTTGGTTAGCAGCCCAGTGCTTTATACTACAGCACCTCACCAGTTTGAGAACTACTTGCCTACAGTTCAAATCATTCCCTAGTCCCTTTAGCCTGCAAATTCAGATTCAGTTTTTCACTTCTTGCATCAATCTAGACTTAACCGTATTTTTAGCAAGGTTGTTGTTAAGTGCCATGGAGTTGGTTCCAACTCATAGCAACAGTACATTCTAAATTGAACTTTCATACTAATAAGAATGTAAAAACTGAGGAATTTCTCATAAGGACGGCTCATTAAACTACAACAGTACAAGATGAAGTTCATGGATACAATATTACCACCCTCTCCTCTTTTTTTTAAAAGCTTCTATTGTGAATTGAGTATGAGTTTACATGGGAGAACATCAGTTTTTACACATATCCTATCATATTTTGTTTCATTGCAATGATTACAATCCCCTCCATGCATCATCATTTAGCAGTATTTGCTTCTATTCCATCTGTTTTTTTGGGTTTTTTTATGTACACAAAATCTCTCAGAAATATATAATCACTTAAACAACCAAAGGGCACATTCTGCAAGCCTGCCTCTTGGCTGCCAGCACACAGCCTTTCTCTTTCCATGAGTCTATAGTCTTCAGCTTCTCTCTCTCCATGTTGTCATCTCTGCCTCCATCTCTGGTGTCACTGCTTCTTTGGTTAGGGTCCCACATTTTACTCATGCTCTTTTCCCTTGATGGCCCTAGGGTTCTCTGTTCCTGGAATGTAAGATTAAGGACTCTCCCCTTTATGTTACAAAGCTTCTACATTTACAGTTGTGAAGCATCGCAATTAGTCATAATAACAATTACTATTGAATCAAAAGAATCCTATCCCCATCTCCTTTCACTAGTTCCATCTAGACAAGATGAATACTATTCAGTGGGGGTTCTACCTTCACCCACACACTCTGAAACTAAACTCCCTCTTGAAAACTTATAAGCCAGCCACTTCATGTCTTTATAGTCCCCCTTCTGACACTGTGAGCTAATGCATCAGACTGCAAAGTCATTTGAACTGCAAGGTTGGTGGTTCAAGCTCACCAGCTGCTCCTTGGAA
>NW_006408538.1:11352992-11354659 GCF_000296735.1 Chrysochloris asiatica | reverse complement strand
GAACAAACCCCTTTTAGGTATTCCAGTCAATTATAGGCTGAAGATGGGCTTATAAGCTTTTTGTAATCATGTTTCCTGATATTCCTTTCTATCCCACTCAAGTATCTATTTTGCAGTAGTAGTAGTGGAAACCAGTATCTGTAAGACAGTCAAGCACATGGATACAATATCGTGTATAAAGGGAGTGGGGCATGAAAGGGAGACTATATTCACCTAGTTGCTTATATATGTGCAAAACAATTCTGGAATCACTTCTTAAATTAAAATGCCTGCCTGCCGCATATTTGCTGTCCTTCTGCCTGTGTCTCTTTCCCTAAATTGTTGTTGCTGTTGGATATTGTAGCGTTAACTCCCACTCATAGTAATACCATGTGACACAATAGAACTGTGCCATAGGGTGTTCTTGGCTGTAATCTTTACAGAAGCAAATCACCAGGCCTTTCTTTGTAGGTGCTTGTGGGTGGGTTCTAACTGCCAACTTTTTAGTTGACCATCAGCTGCTGCTTGGAAACCTTATACAAGGTCGCTATGAGTCAGAACCAACTCAAAGACACTGAACCATAACAGATACCCTAATGCCCTTTAACTAGTAGCCTCAATAGTAATTTGGCTCAAATATAGAATTTCCCACTAAGGTAAAAATATTCAAAGAGCCGACATTAATATTCTGGCTGACTATATCTACAAACTGATAAATTGACGTTCCAGCTTTGGCATCAGTTTTATGCAACTATAGTTACTAGGTAATTGGTGCCAATTATTTGTGTATGAATAAGTGAACTATCATTCTTGGAAGAAACCAAATGCAGATCCCTGCCTCACACTATTGATTCCTGGTATGGCGCTGTGGGTTAATAAATACACTGGACTACAAAGTCAATTTGAACCACAAATTCCAACTCACTAGCTCCTTGGAAACCTTATACAGGGTTGCTATGGGTGAGAACCGACTCGAAGGCACTTTAACAACAACAAACTCACACTATATAAAGGAATAAATTCCACATAGATTAAAGAGCTCTTTAGTGAAAAAATACAACTTTGAGACATTTAAGAATGTTTACATAACTTTGGATCAAACAAGAGTCTAAGCAAAATAAGAACCACTAAAATAAATAAATAACATGTGACAACATACAAATTTAAAATATCCTCAATTTTATTAGTTAGGAGTATGCAATTAAAACAAGAAGGCATCAATTAAAACAAGAAGGCACCATTTTTCACCTTTCAAATAGAAAAAATTCTAACATCTTTTATTGCTAAATAGGAGATGGGGAAACATGAGAAGGCTTCAAAGAGTTGATGGAAAATGGAATTAAAAGATAATTAATTTTTTCCACGAACATTTTGAATCCCCCGCATAGACTCTCATTAATTGCCATCATAGCATTGGAAAGTAATCTGAAAATATTATAAATACGCACATACGTTTCAATCCATAATTCCCTGTGGAGAATTCTTTTTTTTTTTTTAATGTTTTATTGTGAATTATGTGATAGTTTACATGGGAGAACATTGGTTTTACACTCATTCTATCGTATATTGTCTCATTGCCATGGTTACAATCCCCTCCATGCAATCCTATGCCCGTGCCCCCCAGGTCTTCAGCACACAGTCGCTCTCCCTCTCTGGATCTGAAGTCTCCAGCTGCTCCATTGCTCCAC
>NW_006408538.1:11348734-11351363 GCF_000296735.1 Chrysochloris asiatica | reverse complement strand
CAGCTTCCTTGTTGTTCTTCAAGGTAGCATAGTATCCTGTGGAGAATTCTTATGTAAAATAAATAAAATTGTGAATATACTTTAAGCACTGGACTGTGAACCACAAGGTCTGTGGTTTGAGCCCACCAGTTACTCCATGGAAGAAAGATGAGGCTTTCTGCTCCTGAGAAGATTTAAAGCCTCGGAAACCCTGCACAGGGTCACTGTGAGTTAGAACCACCTCAACAGTACTTAACACAACAAGGATATTAATACAGGAATGTCAAAATAACAATTCAGAAGTCTATCAATAGGAAACTTGAACGATTTGTGGTACACACATACTATGAAATACGATATAACCATTAAAAGGATATTAAACAGTTGTTGAGAAATGTTTATGATGCGCTGTGAGTGACAAAAATAAGTTACTTAGCAGTATAAACTTTTTAAAAAACTTTTTACTATGAATTGGGTGAAGGTTTCTTTTATTATGAATTGAGTGAAGATTTACAGAGCTTGTCAGTTTTCCATTGCACAATTCATACACATTTTGTTTCATGTCATTGATTGCAATTCATAGAATGTGACATTTCTTACACCACTTCCTCACTATGTTTCCCATTTTGATTCCTCCTTCTTTCCTAACCTTTCCTGGTTTCTAAACTTCATTCTTGGGTAGCTACTGCTCTTTTAATCGTTCAGTCTCATGGATGATTATTCTAGGGAGCGCGTACCTCCCGTAGTGTTGTTTCCCTTATTGTTACTGCTTGTTGCTTGCTAGGTGCCATCGAGTCAGTTCCAACCCACAGCAACCCTACACACAACAGAAGGAAACACTTTCCAGTCCTGATCATCCTCACAACTGTTGTTCCACTCGAGCCCATTGCCGTTGCCACTGTACCAATTCATCTCCTTGGGATGCTTCCTCTTTTTTGCTGACCCTCCACTTTACCAAGCATGATGTCCTTCTACAAGGACTGGTCCTTCCTGATAATATGTCTGAAGTATGAAACAACGTCTCCTCATCCTGGCTTCCAAGGAACATTCTGGCTATTTTTCTTCCAACGTAGATTTTTTGTTCTTTTGATAGTCCATATGGGATTTACACCCTCGGAAACCCTGTACAGGGTCGCTATGGGTCGGAACCGACTCGACGGCACTTAACAACAACAACAACATGGTACTTTTAATATTCTTCTCCAATATCAGAACTCAAATACATCAAGTCTTCTACAGTCGTCCTTATCCATTGACCATCTTTCACACACATATGAGTTGTTAAAAAGATCCTGACTGAAGTCAGGTGCACCTTAGTCTTCAAAATGACATCTTTGCTCTTAAACATTTTAAGGAGGTTGTGTGCAGCGATTTACCCAATGCAATACATTTGATTTCTTGACTGCTGCTTCCATGAGAGTTGTAGTGGATTTAAGGAAAATAAAGTCTTTAACAATTTTAATCTTTCCTCCATTTATTATGATGTTATTTATTGATCTAGTTGTGAGGATTTTCCATTGAGGTGTAACCCATACTGAAGACTGTGGTCTTTGATCTTCATTAGTTAAGTATTTTAAGTTGTCTTTACTTTCCTCAATCAAGGTTATATCATCTGCATATCACAGGTTGTTAATAATCTTCTTCCAACCCTGAAGCCGTTATAGACTTGTCTGTTGTTTGGCTGACAATTGAGTTCAGTTTCAGGCCTGATGGGTAAGTAATGGCCCTAGTCTAGGGTATGTTACTGCTCTCATCAGTTATCATTGTTGGTAAGTGCTGTTGAGTAGATTCTAACTCACAGTGACCTGGTATGGGGTTGCTGGGGATTTAATTTCCTTGGGAGCAGAAAGCCTCATCTTTCTTCCACAGAGTGGTTGGTGGGCTCCAACTGTGAACTGAGTTTGCAGTCCAGAATGGAGCTACTGTTCTCCACCAACAATGTATATGTTGTTGTTGCTGTTGTGTGTGTTTGAGTTGTTTCTGACTCATAACAACTCTGTGCAAGGTTTCTGAGGCTACAGATCTTTGCAGGAACAGAAAGCCTCATCTTTTCCCCAAGGAGCAGCTGGTGAGCTCAAACCTCAGACTTTGTGGTTCACAGTCCAGTGTTTATCGTATGGAGTCACCATGCTCTCTCAACAATATATGTTGTTGTTGTTGTTGTTAAGTGCTGTTAAGTTGGTTCTGACTCATAGCGATCCTGTGTACGTTTTCCAAGGAGAAGCTGGTGAGCCTGAATTGCCAACTTTGTTGTTCAAACCAACCTTGAAGTCCAGTGCTTAGCCTATACCACCACACCAGAACTCCACCAACAATATATAGACCTAGTCAAATGGTTCTCAGCTGGGGAAGTTTTCTCCCTCTCTTCTCCCTAGGACCAATTAGATAATCTGGAGACATTTTGGAGACAAGAGTCTATTACGGTATTTAGCAATCAGGAGTGCTGCTAAATAAACATTTTATAATGTATTCATATCAAAGAGTTATCTGTCCAAAATGGCAGCCCATCAATGAAAGAATAGATAAACAAACTTTGGTCCATACACACAATGGAATACTATACAAAACTGAAAAATAATGATGAATCTGCAAAACACCTGATAACATGGACGTATCTGGAGGATGTTATTATGCTGAGTGAAATTAGTCA
>NW_006408538.1:11344981-11348329 GCF_000296735.1 Chrysochloris asiatica | reverse complement strand
GGTTCAGATTCACCAGCCACTCCTTGGGAACCCTATAGAGGGTTGCTATGAGTCAGAACTGACTCAATGGCACTAAACAACAACAATACGACATTAGATAATGCATGGATAAATACACAGGCTGAATGGGTATGAGAAGAACAATGGAAGTATTCCCACAAATATACAGAGGTTCCACAAAAGATATTTGTACTTGAGTTTTCCTCTTTGCTGTTTAACATATTCATGAATGTAGTTAGAAAGGCTTTTACAAGAAAGGCAAAGTTGCTAAGTAGCATTTACTGTTATTAAGTATTGTCCAGATGTTTCTGACTCATAGAAACCTTGTGTAGGGTTTCAAAGGAGCAGCTGGTGGGTTTGAACCATAAAACTTGTGGTTAGCAGTCCAGTGCTTGTCTAGAGCGCCACACAAGGACTCTGCAAAGTAGTAAAAGCAATGATTTTCAAACTGATTTTTAGCAGCAGATTCCATCTGTTGCATCATCTAAATTTTAAATTCTATTATATGATAGTAACATTTCCTTTAATTGTTAAAGGACTCCCACCAATCAATAAGAAAAAGATGGAAAGTCCACTTGAAAATGAATTCTGTTCCCACATGAAAGATGTAAAACCTCATACATAAGAGAAATAAACATTAATTTACTATGGGATACCATTTTTCATATATCAAATTAGCAAAGACCCAAAATATACTGCATTGTATTGGCAAGGAAGAAGAGCCAGGCCTCTTTCACATAGTGATAATAGAAGCATCAATTGGTACAAATCCATGGAAGGTAATTTGGCATTATTTATCAAAATGTAAAATGTACATACTTTAAAATTGGCAATTCCACTTCTCCGACTGTGTCTTACAAATAAAGTACTTGCATATGTGTAAAATGACACATTCAAGGATATTTGTTGCACCATTATTTGTAATAATGAAAGATTGGAAATAGATGTGCAACAATTTTCCATTGATGAGGAACTGGTTAAACACGGTGAACCATACAATGGAATAAAATGCAATCTAATTACTCATTAGAGTAATCTTCAAGACAATAATAAATGAAAAATCAAGACAGTAAATGGCATGCTACCATTTGCATTTGTATATATTTTTAAATTACATACATACATACAAATGTACATTGGACATTGGTGATTCCATACTAAAAGCACTGGACTGTGAGCATGCCATCCTCTTTGAGGGAGAAACATGAAGCTTTCTGCTTCAGAAAAGATTTTAAGCCTCAGAAAACCTATACAGTGTCTCTATGTGTCAGAACTGATTTCACGCCACTTAACAGTGATTGTGTAGCAAAACTTTGTGACTTACCCTCTTATGTGTCCTTTTCCACCTTCGGTTCCCCTTCCTTTTTTAAAATTAGTTCAAAGATCTGTGGATAAATATTAGTTATTGTTAGAACGACACAGGTTTAACATCAATTTTCTCTGAAAAGCCTTATCCAGATATAAGTAGATGTGAACGGAAGAGTTTTGTTATAGCTGTGTCGATTAATTAGTAGAACTTCTTCCTAGTGATTTGTCAAAAATTACATCATTTTCCATGTTCAAAAATTATTTTAAATAATTTAGTAGCACTGTTAACGGCAAAGTCAGTAGTTCAAACCCTCTGAGTGGCTCCGAGTGAGAAAGATTAGGCTTTCTGCTCCCGTAAAGATTTACATTGTTGGAAACTCTATACAGAGCTGCTGTGAGTCAGAATCAACTCCATGACCGGGGTTTGATTTTGGTAGTTGACAACAGGAGCGGTGGTGGAGCTATAAGATAAGCACTGGACTCCTAATAACAAGGTCCACTGCCTGGAGGGAGAAAGATGAGACTGTGCCTGTAAAGGTTTACAGTCTCTGGAGCCCTATGAAGACTCGCTATGAGTCAGGATCAACTGGATGGCACTGGATTTGCCTTTGGTTTTTACTAATTTACAAAAGAGTGGCCTAATCATTGGTCTGCTAACTGCAAGATTGGCACTTCAAATACGTCAGTGGTTTGGCTAGAGACAGCCTCAGAAACCTTAAAGAGCAGTTTTAGCCTGTCCTAATGTGTGGAATCTCTGGTAGTGGTTAAGAATCTGGCTGTGAACCTTAGACTCTGCAGTTGCAGTTCGAAACTACCAGACAAGCTGCTGTTCCGCAAGAGAAAGATGAGGCTTTCTGCTCCCGTAACCCAGTATGAGTCGACCCGGGACTCCACAGCACAGCACATCACCATCACCATCAATATGGAGTCCTGGCCACCAATGTGGAGTCCTAGTCCTGGTGTGGCGCTGTGGGTTAATGCGCCAGCTTGCAAAGCCGTTTAAACTACAAAGTCGGTGGTTCAAGCTCACCAGTCACTCCTCGGAAACCCTATACAGGGTCACTATGGGTCTGAACTGACTCAACGGCACTAAACAACAACAACAACATACAGGGTCTGTATGAGTTGGAACTGACTCTCGACAGCACTTAACAACACCACCAATAGACTGAAAAGGTGTTAGAACCACAAGGTCAGCTGTTCAAACTCACCAGCCACTGCTTGGAAACCCTATACAGAGTCACTATGAGCACTTAACAAAAACAACAGTAATCCTCTGATGAGTTTTTGTCTTTAGCCTTCAAATAAATGATTAATAAATTCAACTTCAGAAAAACAAAAATATCTGCATGGCAAAAACTACCATTAAGCAAACTCTCTGACCAAAGACAGAAAAATGTAACCAAGTGAGGTGCAAAAAGGTCAATCAGAAAACACACTCAAAAGCAAATCCCACAACAGGGCTTTGCCAAGGAACACTGAACCACATGAGGATCAGATCCAGAGGGGCAGATTTCCTGGCCTCAGAGAACCCCCAAAAGGGACGATGACTCCAGGTTAGCACTCCAACTAAATGCAGTGTATGGCCTAGGGAATGGGAAACTACCAAAATCTAAATCTAAATGTAAGCTCTTAAAGTTTACTTTAAATATTCTAATAGAAGGCAAAGGCAGTTTCTAGGGCCCTTGTTATGCAAAACCACTCAGTGAATCTTCAAAGCCAGGCCTTGTAGAGATGGAAGAACAGAATGTATGCAGGAGACAGGGTGGGGTTGTTTTCCAATCTTGATTAGATATTAGAATCAACTAAGGAGCTCTTAAAAAATCCTGGTGAGGCTACACCTAAAATCAATTCTATTAGATTCTGTTGTTGTAGTGTGCCTGCCATGGAGTCGGTTCCGACTCATAGTGACCCTGTACAGGGTTTCTGAGGCTGTAAATCTTCTTTCTCCCGCGGAACAGCTGGTAGTTTCGAACTGCTGACCTTGCGGTTCGCAGTCTGATTCGTAACCACTATACTACCAGAGCTCCTTAAACAGAA
>NW_006408538.1:11340235-11341726 GCF_000296735.1 Chrysochloris asiatica | reverse complement strand
GGTTTTAAAACTTTTCTCTTGCATCAGGATGAAGAGCATCATCTACTCTCAGAACTACTGACATGTCTACTCTCAGACATCAGAGATGTCTGTGTGGATAAGTAAGTCACCACTGCTTCTCTTTCTTCAGTATTTTAAGTCCTCTGCCCTTTCAGCAAGCAAGGTGTATGATCTGCATATCACAAGTTGTTAATGAACCTTCCTCCAATCCTGATGCCATATTCTTCTTCATATAATCCAGTTTCTTGGACTATTTGCTTAGCATACAGATTGATTAAGTATGGTGAAAGAAACTACCCTGGTGCACACCTTTCCTAATTTTGAACCATTTGGTGTTCTTTTGTTCTGTTTGAAGGACTTCATCTTGGTCTATGTAAAGGTTCCTCATGTGTACAATGAAGAATTCTGAAATACTCATTCTTCTCAATTTTGTCCATAGCTTGTCGTGATCTACACAGTCGGAAGAAAGCCTTTGCATAGTCGATAAAGCACAGGCAAACATCTTTCTGGCATTCTCTGCTTTCAACCAAGACCCATCTGACATCAGCAGTGATATCTCTCATTCCACGTTTTCTTCTGAATCTGGTTTGAATGACTGGCAGTTCCCTGTCAATGTACTGTTGTGGTCGTTGTCTAATTATCTTTAGCAAAATTTTACTTGCATGTGATATTGATGACATTGTCCTATGATTTCCACATTCCGTTGGGTTGCCTTTCTTTGGAATGGGCACAAGTATGATAAGGCATATATACATGTTGTTGGTATTGTTGTTAAGTGTCATCAAGTTGGTTCCGACCTATAGCGACCCTGTATAGGATTTCTAGGAGCTGCTGGTGAACTTAAACCACCGACCCTGTAGTTCAAACTGACTTTGCAGTCCAGCACATTAACCCACAGCAATGCCATGCCAAGACTCCATATGTACAAAAGTATAGTGAAATGTAGGAATATTAATTTATATTTTGATGAGTTTTGATAAATGTGTACACCACCCCAATCAAGATATAGAGTATTTCCATCACCCCAATCAAGATACAGAGTATTTCCATCACCCCTGAAAGTTTCCCATGCTTTACAGTCAATCCCTTACCCTCCCTGTACAGGCAATCATTCTACCAACTTCTGTCATAGATTAGCCTCTCTTGTTCTGGAATTTTCTGAAATGGAATTACATAGCATACATTCTTTCACAGTGATCTTTAAAAATATATAAATGAGATCATGTCAGTCTTCTGCTTTAATGGCCTCCTACTGTGGCACTGTGGGTTAATGCGCTAGACTGCAAGGACGGTTTGAATTGCAAGGTCAGTGGTTCAAGTCACCAGCTGCTCCTGGAAAACCCAATACAGGGTTGCTATGAGTTGGAACCAACTTGACTTGACAGCATATAACAACAACAACAACAACAACAACATCTATACTTGGAGTCCTGGTGTGATGCTGTGGGATAAGCACTAGACTGATAACCAGTGGTTCAAACCCACCAGTGG
>NW_006408538.1:11336394-11339411 GCF_000296735.1 Chrysochloris asiatica | reverse complement strand
CATAGGGTGGCCTCGCAGAGCAAATTCTGTGGCAACTAATATCAACCACAATTACTCTTCCAATAAAATCCAGACTCCTCACCAAAGCCAGGGAGGTCCTGCATCTCTCCTAATCCGCCAGCACTGTCTCCCAGTTCTGGCCATTGCTCATTATAATGACGTTCTAGCTCCTTTCTTGATGCTGTAGGATAAGCACTAGACTGCTAACCATGAAGGTTGATGGTTCAAGCCCACCAACCGCTATTTGGAAACCCTTTACAGAGTCACTGTGAATTGAAATGGACTTCAACTGCACTTAACAACAACATCTCCTTACCTAGGCTGCTTCCCACTCGAGGCCTTTTCATGCTGTATTTCCCAGTTAGCTTTTCTGAAAGGGCTTCCCTCTTCCCTTTTTTCTTCCCCTCACATCTAAATTAGGTTCTTTAGGTTCTTCTCAGAGACCTGGTGTGGTGCTGAGGGTTAATACACACTGGACTGCAAGGTCGGTTTGAACAGCAAGGTTGGTGGTTCAAACTCACTAGCTGCTCCCCGGAAACCCTATGCGGAGTCACTATGAATCAGAACCGACTTGATGGCACTAACAACAACACGGTTCTTTTCATTTCTGTCACTATTGCAACTAGTAATAACATATGTGTTTACTCTACTTTAAGGTGGTCAGTTTCATCCAGTTGCCATGTCTGTTTTGTTCATAACCATATTCCTAGGCCCTCACGTAGAAACCCGACAGAAGTCATGAGGTCTGACCTTTCCTGTGCCTTACATGAACAGCAAGAGCATTAGCTAATTTAGATAAAGGCACCTGTTGACCAGGGAGACACAAGTCCTAGGTAATTCTCTTCTGCCTTAAATTCAGGAACCTGGGGACTTGGGGGTCATTTAGCAAAACACTTCTTCTACCACAACTGAGCTTAATTTTTATATCAGAACAATATTTGAATTTCCAAAGAACTAACAGGGCATTTTGCAATTGTTTACTTTTTGACCTACTTACCAGTTGCTGAAAATAATTGAGCATTGTTCTTTTATAGAATCAATAGATGTGTTTTTGCATTTAAAAAGTTACTCAGAGTTCAGTCTTTGATCATTTTACTGATCACTGTTTATGTGTCTTTGTGAACAAGATTCTGGGTTTGTTTGTTTTGTTTTATTAGCTTCATTTGATTGAAGGATGGACTGAAGTTAAAAATTTTAAAAAACAATTTGGAATGGAAATTTTTTTAAGTACATGTGTGTCTTTCAGTGTAAAGCACATTTATGTGCTTTGGTCTAACTACATGATGAGAAAATTTTAAAAGAAAGCAATTTATTTTATTGAAAACTGAAACTCAATTTGAGTTTGATAGAAAATAATATATTAACATTTAAAAATAACCTGTGAATGTAGCCTAAGGAGGAAGTGCCATAGCTCTAGAGGATAAGCACTGGACTTCGAACCACAGGGTTGGTGATTTGAGTCCAGAAGCCACTCTGTGGGATAAAGATGGGGCTTTCTGCTCCCACAAAGCCTTGGCAACTCTACACAGGGTCGCTCTGAGCCTGAACCAACTCAACGGGACAGTGCTTAACAACAGTCCAGGAACAGAAGATATTAACCCATTGTTGTTATTGTTGTTATGTGCTGTCGAAGTCAGTTCCAACCCATAGCAACCCTGTATTGAGTTTCTGATGAGTGGCTGGTGAGCTTGAACCACCAACCTTGCAGTGAGATCTTTTTTTTTTTTTTTTAAAAAAAACTTTTTATTGTGAACCAAGTGATCCTATCATCACTCCCACATTCAACAAATCATACACTACATGTCATTACACTGACTGCAATCCCCTCCATGTACCATCAGTTCATAGTATTGACCTGTTGTTGCTCTTAGTGCCATGGAGTCGACACCAACTCATAGCGACCCAGGGTTTGAACCACCAACCTTGCAATTAGCAGTCCAGTGCTTATCCAATAGCACCACACCATTTACTTATTATTGTTAAATGCTGCCAAGTCGATTACAACTCACAGTGACCCTGTTCAGGGCTTCCAAGGAGCAGCTGGTGAGTTTGAACTGTTCACCACAGCCTATGAAACCCTGTACAGGGTTGCTATGGGTCGGAACCGACACGATGGCACTTAACAACAGCAACAACCTTTTGGTTAAACAGACCTTGCAGTCCAGTGCTTATCCTACAGTGCCACATCAGAGCTCCTATTGTTGTTGTTGTTAAGTGCCGTCGAGTCGGTTCCGACCCAGAGCATCCTTTTATTAAGCATCAGGCAGGACCAAGAAAAGTCAAAGACAATTAGCCCATAATGAAGGAAATCATTAGCATGTACACGGTACACAGGCTGCCTGCAGCCCAATGAAATCATGGAATGGCGCTAATTACAGATGAAGGAACATGAACTTGGTTCTAATAGCACTTGGTTTGTGGAACATGGCTGTTTACAATGGGAGCCCTAACTCCATTCTGAGTCTTCATTCTCCAAGTAAATTTTTCTTTCATTCATTTCTTTCTTTCTTTCATTCTCCAAATAAATATTTTCTGACTAGCAATGTGGTGGCTTAGTCCTCAGGCATAGTATGACTAGATCTGAAAGTAAATCATAACTCCCCTAGCCAGTACTGGGAGTCCTGGTGTGGTGCTGTGGATTAATGCGCTGGACTGCAAAAGTGGTTTAAACCACAAGATTGGCAGTTCAAGCTCACCAGCTGCTTCTCAGAAACCCTATAATAAGTCAGAACTGACTCAATGGCACTTAAGGACAACAACAAAGCCAGCTCTGGGAGGGGCAGTCTTGCCCTCAGGGAATTTGTGGCCCTATAGGATCAGCACTGGACTTTGAACCACAGGGTTGTTAAATACCTTTAACAACAGTTTATGGAAACTGGGGTACCAGGGCTGTATGCTCATCAAGTGTCCAAGTGGTAAGAGGACTTCTGAACCAATCCTGTAGCTTTTCTAATCTGCATTTGTGTATGTCTCCAATCCTGTAAACTTTTCTAATCTGCATTTGTGTATGTCTCCAA
>NW_006408538.1:11310636-11336294 GCF_000296735.1 Chrysochloris asiatica | reverse complement strand
CATTTGTGTATGTCTCCAAGCCTGTAAACTTTTCTAATCTGCATTTGTGTATGTCTCCAATCCTGTAAACTTTTCTAATCTGCATTTGTGTATGTATCCAATCCTGTAAATTTTTCTAATCTGCATTTGTGTATGTTTCCAAGCCTGTAAACTTTTCTGATCTGCATTTGTGTATGTCTCTAAACCTGTAAATTTTTCTAATCTGCATTTGTGTTTGTCTCCAATCCTGTAAACTTTTCTAATCTGCATTTGTATATGTCTCCAATCCTGTAAACTTTTCTAATCTGCATTTGTGTATGTATACCAATGAGATTGACTGGGAATTCTCTCTCTCACACACACACACACACACACACACACACACACACACACACACACGCCAACCATAATTTGGTGATAATTTCCTTTGTTTTCTATTGTCTATTAATTAGCCACATGTTGATGTCCTCTATCATTGGGATGATTTGTCTTTGTCCCATTTAAGAACTTAATAAAGGGGTTTTTATAAAATATTTTAATTTGTGTTTTCCCCCATCTGGGACAGCCATCAAAACCCCAACTTTTAGATAACATATGGCTGTTTTCAGTAAATCATTAAGGACACTCTTTGGCAAGTTCCCTGATTCTGCCTGCAACTCTGAGGGCAAACCTGGCCCTCTGGGTTCCTGAGGGAACTATAATGGACTTTCAAACCCTCTCACCCTGAGGGCAAAGCTGCCTCTCCCTAGGTTTACCGGACTTGTCTAAGTAGAAACAGATGTTTAAAGGTAAGAAACAGTTCCAACAACTCAAATGGAGTCTGAATTTGTCAAGATTCAAATGGAGTTAGGGCTTCCAATGTAGCTTGCAGCCTTCCACAACCAACTGCTTTAGAATAGCTCTAGTAGTAGAGTGGGTTACACACAAGGCTGCTAACCTCAAAGTCAGAAGTTTGAATCCACTCGGAGAAAATTGAGGCTTTCTGCTCCGACAAGATTTACAGCCTTGGAAATCACATGCAGTAAGGTTGGGGAATGTCACCATTCTGGCCGTACTTCTTCCAATACAGATTTATATAACTCAAATGCATCAATTCTTTTATGGTCTTTCTTATTCACTGTCCAACTATCACATGCATATGAGGTTATTGAAAATACCAAGGCTTGGGTCAAACTGATATCTTTACTCTTGAACACCTTGCTGTTATTAAGTGCTGTCTGGTTCAGACCCATAACAACTCTCTATAGGGTTTCCAAGGAGTAGCTGGTGAGCTTGAACCACTGACCTTGTGATTCAAACTGACCTTGCAGTCCAGCATATTAACCCACAGTGCCACACCAGGACTTCCTTGAACATTTTAAAGAGGTCGCATGTAGCAGTATTTATTCAATCTGTATGCTGAGGAAATAATCCGAGAAGCTGGGTTATAAGAAGAAAAAAACGTGGCATCAGGATTGGAGGAAGACTAATTAACAATCTGTGATATGCAGATGATACAACCTTGCTTGCTGAAAGTGAAGAGGACTTAAAACATTTACTGAGGAAGCTCAAAGAGCACAGCCTTTGGTATGGATTACATCTCAATGTAAAGAAAACAAAAATCTCACCACTGGGCCAATAAACAACAGTCTTATCAAGGAGAAAAGATTGAAGTTGTCAAGGACTTCATTCTTCTTGGATCAACTATCAACACTCAAGGAAGCAGCAGTCAAGAAATCAAAGGACGTATTGCATTAGGCAAATCTGCTGCACAAGACCTTTTTAAAGTGTTGAAGAGCAAAGATGGCAGCTTGAGGACTAAGATTCGCCTGGCTCAAGCCATGGTATTTTCAATAACCTCATATGCATGTGAAAGCTGGACAGTGAATAAGGAAGACTGTAAAAGGATTTGAGTTGTGGTATTGGAGGAGACTATTGAAAGTGCCATGGGCTGCCAAAAGAACCAGTAGATACGTTTTGGAAGAAGTGCAGCCAGAGTGCTCCTTGGAGGCCAAGATGGCCAAACTTCGTTTCTCATACTTCGGACATATTGTCAGGAGGGACCAATGACTGGAGAAGGATATCATATTTGGTAGGGTGGAGGGTCAGAGAAAAAGAAGAAGACCCCCCTAACGAGATGGATTGGCCAAGTGGCAGCATTAATGGACTCAAATGTGGCAACAGTAGTGAGGTTGACCCAGGATTGGGCAGTGATTTGTTCTGCTGTGCATAAAGTCGCTATGGGTCGGTACCAACTGGATGGCACCTGACAACAACAACAACATGCAGCAGATTTGCCTAATGTAATCCGTCATTTGCTTTCTTGACTGTGGCTTCCATGAGTGTTGATGGTTGATTAACAAAATTAGGTCTTTGACAACTTCAGTCTTCTCCATTTACCTTGATGTTATGTATTGCTCCAGTGGTGAGAATTTTTGTTTTCTTTACATTGAGGTGCAACCCATACCAAAGGCTGTGGTCTTTGATATTCATTAGTAAGCATTTTAAATCCTCATCCCTTCCAGCAAGCAAGGTTGTATCATCTGCATACTGCAGGCTGTTAATGAATCTATCTCCAATTCTGATGCCATCTTCTTCAGATAATCCACCTTCTCAAATTATGTGCTCATCATACAGATTGAATAAGTATGATAAAAGAACACAATCTTGGCGCACACCTCTCCTAATTTAAAATCATTCAGTAGTCCCTTATTCTATTTGACCAGCTGCTCTTGGTCTATGTACAGGTTTCTCATGAGAACAATTAATTGTTACAGAATACGAATTCTCTGCAATGTTGTCCATCACTTGTCATGATCCACACATTAACCATCACATTGTTGTTAAGCACCATCAAGTCAGTTCTGGACCATAGCAACCCTGTATAGGGTTTCCAAGGAGTGGCTGGTGAGTTTGAACCATAAACCTTTTGATTCAAACCGACCTTGGGGTCCAGTGCTTATCTTATAGCCCCACACCAGGACTGCAGCCATCACATTTGTTGTTCGTGTTAAGTACCATCGAGTCAAGTCCAACTCATAGCTACCCTGTATAGGCTTTCCAACGAGTGACTGGTGAGTTTGAACCACTGTCCTTTCAGTCCACTGCTTATCCCATAGCACCACACCTTAGGATGAGTTAATTAAGTGTTTGACCAAATATGGCAGGCTAATTTTTAAGTTGATAATTACATACGGCTCGCGAATGATGCTATAAATGTTGGCAGAGGAAAGGTTCACTGCCCCTGCCATACATGTTTACTATGAGTTGAAACTAGAACCAACTCGATGGCACTGCCACCAATGCAATAGTAACTGTCCTGTTGTTGTTGTTAGGTGCTGACTCATGGTGAGCCTGAAGCTGTAAATCTTTATGGGAGAAGGAAGCCTCATCTTTTTACCATGGAGCAGCTGGTGGATTTGAACTGTTGACCTTGTGGTTAACAGTACAGTGCTTATCCTACATAGCCACTAGCACTTCAAATGACTTACAATGTAATAGTCCTACACGTTGTGTAGGAGTCCTGGTGTGGTGCTGTAGGATAAAGCACTGAACTGAAAACTGGCTTGAACCCAAAGTCAACTGTTCAAACCCACTAGCAGCTCCTGGGAGACCCTATACAGGATTGCTATGAGTGGGGACCAACTCGATGGCACTTAACAACAACAATAACAAAGATGGCATTTAACATCTAGGCAACCAAAACCTTCATGTGATTAACTTTATTGAGATACTTGATTGCAGTGGTCTGGAAATGAGCCCTCAGTGTCTCTGAGGTATGCTTTTACTCAGTTATAGTCACTAAGGTTCAACATCTACAGATTCAACCAACTGTGCATGGAAACTATTGGAGTGGGGGGGAGGGGAACAATTCAATGGTCAAAGCAATCCCTCAAAAGCTAAGAGGAAGCATAAAATGCTGCTTGCATAGCATTTACATTGTATTATAAATAATCTGGAGATGATTTAAACTATACAGGGGGATATGGTTGGGTTATATGCAAATACTATGTCATTTGATATAAGGGATTTGAGAATTCCCAAATTTTTATATCCATGGGGACTTGGAACCAACCAATTCAATTTGGATACCAGGGGAGGGTTGTAATGTGAGTTAAGATCCTTTCCTATTTGAAATAAAGAATAGAAACTACCCAAATGTTTTCCAACTGATGAATGGATGAAATTAAAAATTTGGTAGAGGAAACAGAGCAAGATGGCTGGGTAAGCGGATGACCCTTAGTTGACCCTCAGCGACAAAGCCACAGGAGACGATATGAGACAGATATACATGGTGACCCTGGAACCTTGAGCATCAGAGGATAGGACAGAGAGGTGGATCAAGTGGCTGCTGGAAGAGGAAGCTGAACAGGAGCAGTGAGAGAGAAAAAAAGCCGGTGGCCTGTGGGCAGGGAGAAAGCAGCACAGGTGGCTGTGGACACAGGAGGCACTGGAAGTTGGCCACAAAGCCGTGCAGTTCTCCCATGTTCCTGGTAGATGGGGCACGGCCACTGCCCTCACCATTCCAGTGGGCAGTGGCACCTCCACCTGCGCAGTCTCTGCTCTGCCTGAGGTTGGGCACCTGGCATAGCACCCCTGCTCCTGGAGAGCAGGAACCCACCCCGAACTATGCTACACCATGAACAGAAGACTGAGTTCACATTTTCAATCTCCATCATATCCCAGACACAAGTGGTTAGTACCTGAGAATACACCAATATACAGTCATCAACTAAATATCAGTAAGACTCCACAGTGTCTTAGAGAAAACAGACAATTTCAGTTTATACGAAGAAAGCAGACAGAATGCCTCAAACAAGTGCCCAAAATACAGTCAGAAATACAACACCAGAAATGGTATTAGAACTATCTGATAAGCATTTAAACGATGCTCATTAGGTGTCTTCAGTGGATTGAGAGAAAGCTCAAGAACACTACAGATGAAATCAAGGAAAACATAGACAAAGCTATGGGAAAAATAGAGAAACAAACTAACAAAATAATTGAAAAAAAAAAAAGGGAATCATAAAATCAGCAATTACAAAGCCAGAAGATTAACAGTAAGACTTCAGAAAGATAATACGCTTAAAGGGCAAAGAAATAGATTCAAATCAATGGAAAGCCAAATTTAATAAGTTTGAAGAAAAATCTCTCAATAAACATCTGCTACAGGAATCATCAGAAAATGAACCAAAAATCCTAAGAAAGGCTCAGATTTATGCGGGACATTATCAAGAGGAATAGCTTTCTTGTGATAGGAATTCCAGAATAGCAAAAGACCAAAAAAACAAAAACCCAATAGAAACAATAGTGAATATTATCCAAAAGTTGTTGGCAGAAAAGTTCCCTAAATCCTAAAAGATGAGGATAGCCATTCAAGAAGTTGAATGAACTCCAAACAGTCTAGACCCCAAAAGAAAACCACTAAGACATAATCAAACTTTTCAAACCAAAGACAAGGAAAGAACCCTGAGAGTAGTTTAGGAAAAATGAAAAGTTACCTACAAAGAGAACTAATAAAGCTAAGCTCTAACCTTAGAACATTTTAATGAATATATATTTTTTGTTTTGTATTGTACATCAGATATTTTTGCTTTGTTCATTTGTGAAATATAAGATGTAAAAGGGAAGCCACAGGGAGAGAAGCAAAATAACTATTGTTGCAGGGAAGGGATTGTAATAATTGAGATGAAACAGAGGTATAATTTGTTAAATGTAAAGCTGATGATCTTGTGTGTTAACTTTCACATTCAATTCACAATAGAAAACAACAACAACTAAAAAACCCCACACAGTGTATTGACTACCTTGCTCTGTGTCCATGTCTAATCCCTGCATACTAGAAGACAGGACTATGTAGCACTTATTTTGCATCTATACAGCATTGTACCATGTGCATAACAGATGTTCCATAAACATATTGGGTGAATTAACAAGTATTTTATAGAGTAAAAGCATTAAGTATTTTTAAAGAATAGTATCATCCAGGTGGAAATCTGATCAAACTAACTAAAAAGTTAGTACTCCTTTGAAAATTTAATGCTCAATGTACAATTTAAAGATAGAGATACCCACACTTAGAAGTCACTGTACAGAAATAATAGTTTATAGACCTAAATTGTGCCTTACTTAAGTGTCAAATTAAATAATTATTAGCTTTGTATTAAATACCAAGAGAAGGAAATGCACATGTAACATTTCAAACATATATCTGGTTTGTTCCTCTACCATCTATTTACACAAGCAACATGTGGATCTATGTTTTCTATTTCAAATAACACAACCCCATCAAATGTTAGTTTTCTATGTGTGTGCATATATTCTATGCAAAAATATGATGCATATTAAGAATTCAATACTAAACTAAAAAAGGAATCCTGGTGTGGTGCTGTGGGTTAATGCACTGGACTGCAAAGTCGCTTTGAACTGCATAGTTGGGGGTTTAAGCTCACCAGCCACTCCTTGGAAACCCTATATAGGGTTGCTGTGGGTCAGAACTGATTTGACAACAACAACAAACTCAAAAAAGAGCCGAAAAAAACCACAAAACAAAACCTAAGCTCTGATTTCTCAGAAGAAACCATGCAGGCACGAAGAAAATGGATGACATATGGAAGGGAAAAAAATAGCCAAACAAGCATGACATCTATCCAGCAAAACTGTCCGTCAAATATAACGGCAAAATTAGGTGATCTTCAGACAAACAGAAATTCAAAGAACTTGTAAAAACCAAACTAACCTTACAAAAACTCCTAAAGGGAGGTCTTTAGACAGTGAACCAACAACAGCAGCCAACAACCTGTGACTCAGATACATGACATGCCCCCCTAGACTCCACCCAGACAGAGAAGTGTCCAGTCAAACAGACCTGTAAGACCGAAAACAGAGAACCAGAGATACAGGTGCAACACCAATTTAAACAAGAAAAAAGTAGGACCAGGGACTAATCCAGTTACAGAGATTCCAAATGAAGAGGAAGGAAAGTAAATAGATTTCAAAAAAAAAAGAATGACTAAAATAAGATAAACCTACCTGTAACCCTAAAACCTAGACCAAACCTTCCTCCGAGTCCTATCCTTAACACTAACACTAACCCTAACAATAACTCTAGCAATAAACCAAGTCCTAGGCCTAGATGAGACCCAGCCATAGTGCCAACCCTAACACTCACTCCTACTCCTACGTACCTCACCAAAAAATGCGGTACATTATACATTGAAATATTATTTACCCATGAAAAGGAACAAAGAACTACATGGGACAACATGGACAAACCATGAGGACATTGTGGTAAGTGAAAGAAAGCAGCCACAAAAGACTTCAAGTGTTACTTCATTTATATGAAATCTCCAGGACAAACAGATGTATAGATATAAAAAGTAGATTCATTAGTTGTTGGTTAGGACTGGGATTGATGAGGAGAGGGAATAAATGAATCATGACTAAAGGGTACAAGGTTTTTTTTTTTTTAATATAAGTGTTCTAAAATTGACTCTGGTGATGGCTTTGCCATCTTTGAATTTATTAAAAACCACTGACATATGACAGTTAAAAATGAATTGTATAACATGTGAACTCTATTTCAATAAAGTTGTCTTTTAAAGTGTCTGAAAAGGGGTTCAACATCATAATTAAATAAAAACAAAAAGCAGCAATGAACAACCATTTTTCATCCATCAGATTGGCAAATATCTTAAAATCTGAGAATATTTTATCTTGGATGGAATTATGAGGAAGCTGGTGCTCTTGTATAAAGTGATTATCATCTGAGACAAATATTTTTGGAGGGAAATCTGGCAAGCTCTTTCAGAATTTAATAAGCTTATACCTTTTAAAGGAGCCCTGGTAGCGTAGTGGTTACGAATCAGGCTGTGAACCACAAGGTCAGCAGTTTGAAACTACCAGCTGTTCCGCAGGAGAAAGATGAGGCTTTCTGCTCCTGTAAAGATTTATAGCCTTGGAAATCATGTACAGGGTTGCTATGAGTTGGAACCGACTCCACGACACATAACAACAACAACAATACCTTTTAATTTAGCCATTTCACTTTTTGGAATTTATTCTACTGTATTTTATACAAGTATGAAAAAAATTACTGCAGTAACAAAAACTAAAGACAGCCAAAAAAAAAAAAAAAAAAAATTTATCAATAGATGGTTAAGTAAAATACTGCACCCATATAACAAAGCTGCAAAGCACTGTGTTCTGCAGAGATCTGGAGCTTGGAAGAACTTTGAAAGTTTAAGATCAGGAAACCAGTTTGAATGGAAAATGGACCATGGAAGATCAAGTAAGAGTGGTAGGCAGGGGCCAAATCAATAAAATATGCCCTTAAATAAAAGAAAAAAATATCTATATACGTGGAAACTATCTGAAAAAATACATAGAATCTTATTTATTGTTGTGGGCTGCTGAGCTGGTTCTGACTCATAGCGAACCTGTTTAGGATTTCCAAGGAGCGACTGGTGGGTTTGAACTGCCAACCTTGTAGCTAGCAGTTCAGTGCTGATCCTACAATGCCACACCAGGACTCCACAGTGGCTCTTTTGATTAATAGAGTCCTGTAGGAATTGGTGCTACTACAACTCTTTAATTTTTATTGTGAATTGAGTGCAAGTTTATAGGTCCGATCATCAGTTTTGCATTCAACAAATCATATACTTTGTTTCATTACAATGATTATAATCCCCTCCATGTATGAGTTGGAATGGACTCGACAGCACTTAACAATAACAACATGTACCATCAGTTAACAGTATTCTAGTCCTCTGTATTCATTTTAGCTCTCTCTCTCTCTCTCTCTCTTTTTAAAAACCACTCAGACATGTATAATAATTTAAACAACCAAAGGGCACATTCCATAAGCCTTCCTCCTGGCCGCCAGCTCTCAGTTCCTCTGTTTCCATGAATTTAGAGTCCTCAGCTGCTCCCTCTCTCTGTGTCCCCATCTCTGCCTCCATCTCTGGTGTTGCTGCTTCTCTGGATAGGGTCCCGTGTTCCGCTTGTGCTCTCATCCCTTGATGGTCCTAGGGTCCTCTGTTTCTAGACTGTAAGATTAGCTACCCCGTTTTTGTTGCAAAACTTCTACCTTTACAATTGTGACAGTTGCAATTAGTCATGATAACAATTACTATTGAATCATATGAATCTTATCCCCATTTCTTTTCACCAGACCCATCTCAGCAAGATGAAAACTATTCAGTAGGGATTGTCTTCCCCAACACACTTTTAAACTATACTCCCTCTTGAATCCTTGCAAGCCAGTCACTTTGTGCCTTTATCACCCCCTCATTTTAGGTAGCCTGTCCCTATCTACCCTGTGTAGAGAAGGGATAGCATTGATACTCTCTGTTGGTATTTTGAGCTACTACCTCCATGAGTATAGGTCAAATTCATAAAATTTTAGCAATTTACCCTAATTTCCTTTATCAAAAAATTTTAAATCTTCCTCTAGTCAAGTTCTGATCATCAAGCCATTGAGGCTAGGTCAAATGGGTACTGTCTGCAATTTTGGGTGTTCTTGAGCATCTACCCCTCACTTTGTATCAGCTGAATGCTTCATTCTCAGCCCTCTGTGGCTTTGTCCCTGTCCTTGGGCTCAAATGTCCCCAGGTCTCACCACACTTTGGACCAACTAGCCCTTCCTCTTCTCTTTCTTATCTCCAAGTCAAAGGGAGTCTATAGAACGTGGTTGAACTCAGCCCATTTCTTCATCTTTGCCTTTTCCCCTCTTCCACCCACCAGTAGAACAATGTGGTCACCAGCAAGCTTACATGTCTGCTCATGTGTTCCCTTTGAGTTTTAGTCTTAGAGGGGGGTTTGTCCTGAAGGAACTTGAGTACTTGCCTTGATGGCTTCCTGGCAAACAACTTGCTTATTCTTATAGTAGCCAATCATCTTGCCATTTTTGTTTTTTCTGCTGATCTTTCTTTGAAGGTGTATCTTCTGTCACTCTAGCTGCTTGTCCTTGATAGTAGGAATGTCCCACCTCAAAAGGTTCTGGATGGGGCTTAGGATTCCATCTAAGGTCCTATACACTGCAAAGGCTCCGCAAGAGGCCTATCTCACTGGGCAAGTTCTAGAATCCCTTTTAGGTATTCCAGTCAGTTATAGGTTGAAGACGAACTCACAAGCTTTCTGTAATCAAGTTTCCCAACTTACCTTTCTATCCCTCTCGACTCTTTCTTATCTTTGAGTAGAATTTGGATTTTTTAGTTTATTTATTTATTTTTGTTGTTGTTGTTAAGTGCCGTCGAGTCGGTTCCGACCCATAGCGACCCTGTACAGGGTTTCCAAGGGTGTAAATCTTTCTGGGAGTAGAAAGCCTCGTCTTTCTCCCGTGGAGCGACTGGTAGTTTCGAACCACTGACCTTAAGGTTCGCAGCCTGATTCGTAACCACTACGCTACCAGAGCTCCTTTTTTTAAATGTATACAATTAAAAAATGTCAAGGCAAATAATTTATATACTTAAATATATATATATATATATATATATTCATATACCCAGTGCAAAGCAGAACCAAGGAAAGTGAATTGTTGTTGTTGTTATGTGTTGTGGAGTCGGTTCCGACTCACAGCAACCTGTACAGCGTTGCCGAAGCTGTAAATCTTTACCAGAGCAGAAAGCTTCATCTTTCTTCCGCAGAACAGCTGGTAATTTGGAACTGCTATAATAACAGAGCTTCTTAAGGAAAGTGAATGTTGTTGTTAAGTGCCGTCGAGTCGGTTCTGATTCCGACCCATAGTGACCCTGTACAGGGTTTCCAAGGGTGTAAATCTTTACGGAAGTAGAAAGCCTCATCTTTTTCCTGCAGAGCGGCTGGTAGTTTCGAACCACTGACCTTAAGGTTCGCAGCCCGATTCGTAACCAATACGCTACCAGAGCTCCTTAAGGAAAGTGAATAGGTTTTTAAAAAAGCTTTGATGATTTCTTTGGTTCTAGTCCCTCTAGTGGCAAACATCGGGTAATGCCAGTAACTATGTCCAAGGTAAGTATCCTAATGTTGAGAGCTACAATGTTTTTAATAAAACTCTGAAAAATTCAGCAGAGGTTTGAATTATTCTTGAAATTGTGTAACCCTTGCAAAATGTTGGATAGGAAAAATTTCCCAAACACTATAATGATCGCTACAGTCAACTAGAATGTACTCGAAAGCAAGGGCCAACCAAGTGTTAACGTTTTTAAAAATGAAAAGCATGAGGAACGCTTGCAGTGTGATTGTTTTGCAACTGCGTAGCTTAAATATCCAGACCTTAGTCATATTTCAGGCCTTTGCTCAGTCTTATAACACTCTGTCTTCTTTCTCCTGAGACAGAGACAAAGCCTCCTGTTGTCCTCCTTCATGGCTTCCTTAACTACTGTTTATATTGTTTTCAATAGGTTCTGATTCACGTTGTTGTAGTTGTTAGGTGCCATCGAGTTGGTACCGACCCATAGCTACCCTATGCACAGCAGAACGAACCACTGCCCGATCCTGGGCCAGCCTTACTACTGTTGCCACGCTTGAGCCCATTGATGCTGTCACTTTGCCAATCCGTCTCGCTGGGGGGCTTCCTCTTTTTCTCTGACCCTCCACCTTACCAATAGAGACCCTATATAGGGTTTCCAGGAGCAGCTGGTGAGTTTGAACTGACCTTGAAGTTTAAACCGACCTTGAGGTCCAGTGCTTGTCCTACAGTGTCACACTCTTAAACTCCCCGTGTGGCGCTGTGGGTTAATGTGCCAGAATGCAAAGTCATTCAACTGCAAAGTTGGTGGTTCAAGCTCGCCAGCTGCTCCTTGGAAACCCTGTATAGGGTTGCTATGGGTTGGAATCAACTGGATGGCACTTAACAACAACAACCAGGATAATAACAATGATAGCTAACACTTTCAGGAATTCTCGTGTGGGGCTGTAGGGTAAGCACTAGATCACAAAGACTGTTTGAACACAAAGGTTAGGGATTCAATCCCACCAGCCACACCTCGGAAACACTGTAAAGAGGTTCTCTGAGTCTGACTGGACAGTACAACCACCGCCCCACAACCTTTTACTAAGTATCCCATTCCTTGTTACTTCTAGAGCTTCTAACAGGTTCCTTAGAGTATATCTAATTCACATCCAAGGCAAATTCTCTGCAGGGGCTCAAACTAGAATAAACTGGTGTGAAGTCCTGGTTAATTCTTGTTTTCTTGTTCAATCCTCAAATCAGCCTTGTGAGGGAAATGTTATTATTATGCCCCTTGTTGTTGATGAGTTAGTTCTGACTCATAACGATCATGTATTGGGTTCTGAGGAGTGATTGGTGGATTTGAACTGCTGACATTGCAGTTCAAATTGGCCTTGTTGTCCTACAGCACCACACCAAACATAAAGTTTGGTGATTTGATCTCACCCAGTAGTGCTATGGAAGAAAGTTCTGGCAGTCTGCTTATGTAAAGATTACAGCTATTATTACCTTAAGTAACAGTTCTACTCTTTTCATATGTAGTCACCATGAGTCAGAATTGACTAGAAAACAATGGGGCATAGATTGGGTAAGTTAGATCACTGCACTGGTAGCTTGGATTTCAATCTGTCTCTAGACAACATGCATTTAACCATAAAAGTATACTTGAATTGATGTCTTTCTATTTGGATAGATAATAATATATATTTTAATGAGTGTGGATCACAAATAATAAACTCAGATGCTTATAGGGCCAGGACATGAGTGAAGAGAACTCAATAAGACATTATTTTCTCAAAGAAAGATGTTTCTTCTCACTTTTCTTGAAACATGAACTCTTCTCTCTCTATCTTTTTTTGTTGTTGCGTTTGATAAAAATATGGATTGAGAAACATTTTCCTCAAAATAAGGTAAATTATAATATTTAAAAAATAAATATTTTTCTCTTAACTCTATCATGAAAATATAAGTGGAAATTATGACAAAACCTCTCAGAATCAGGTGTTGTTGTTGTTAAGAGTCGTCGAGTCGGTTCCGACCCATAGCAACCCTGTACAGGGTTTCCGAGGGTGTAAATCCTTACAGGAGTAGAAAGCCTCATCTTTCTCCAGCGGAGCGGCTGGTAGTTTCAAACTGCTGACCTTAAGGTTCACAGCCCAATTCACAACCACTACACTACCAGAGCTTCTTAGAATCAGGTAGCAAAAGGGAATTGGGATATTGTGACAAACTACACTGCGCAGGCTCCATCAAAAGGGTGGATTAGCGTCTTATCTGCAGGCAAATGTTGCCATCAGGAAGGCAAGTGGACCTTGATTATCAGAGCTTCCAATTTTTTAAGATGAGGTAAAAACCTGTGATTTTATATAAAGTCACAATTTTAAGGTGTTGGTAATTCATTCACAATTTTGTAGGAAAATGGTTTGGCAGACCTGTGTGCCATGGGCTCAATTTTCTCTTTAATTGTCATGGATATTCCTTGCTGTTGTTAAGTTCCGTGGAGTCGGTTCCCACCCATAGCGACCCTGTGCAGGGTTTCTGAGGCTGTAAATCTTTACGGGAGTAGAAAGCCTCATCTTTCTCCCGCGGAACAGCTGGTAGTTTTGAGCTGCTTACCGTGAGATTAGCAGCCCGATTTGCAACCTTGTTGTGGGAACCGATAAAATACATGATAAAATGCATTCCTTTTATAAATCCTGCAACACTAGGCATATATGTGCTCAAATCTTTTGCTGAGCCATCAACCTGCTCCTGAATATTATTCCGTATTTAGATTTTACTTCCTTTTGGCAAGCACTGATTTGGCAAACTTTCATACAATCCTATGGTTTCTGTGAATTTGTCACGGAATAAATTCGATTCTGTGAAATTTACGACAGAGGATGAGACCTAGGGCATAGAAAGTATTCATTTAATTAAAAGTATCCTTTTTATTCCATCAGTATTTTCTGAGTATCAGATGAATATTCCTGGTCAGGCCACATCTTGCTGCACATTAGAATTACTGGAGAAATTAACAAAACAAAACAAAAAAACAACCCAAGTCCCGGATACAGAGACTGCATTTTAATTGGTTTGCTGGAAGACCCTGGCATTGGTGTATGACATTTTAAGCTCACTGAATGATTCCAGTGTGTAGTCAGACTAGAGGACTACTCAGCCACATTCTGGGAATCAGGATTTACAAGATCGGAGAACTACCTCAGATCTTAAGTATCTACTGAATTACCAATACACTTGATTGAAATTCTGTTGGAGAAGACAACATAAACTGAAATAGCAGGGAGATTATAAACATTTTTTAAACTTTTTATTGTGAATTGGGTGAAGTTTTACAGAACAAGTTAGTTTTCCATTCAACCAATTCACACACATTTTGTTTCATGTCACTGATCGCAAGCTCCAATTATTACATCACTTACCTTACCCCTCATTATGTTTCCCGTTTCCATTTCTCCTTCTTTCCTAACCTTTCTGAACTTTGTTCTTAGGTAAATACTGCCTTTTTGATCTCAAAGGATTGAATGTTCTAGTTGAGTGTTCTAGTGTTATTGTACCCCTTACAGACCTACCTACTGTTTGGCTGATAATTAAGCAACAGGGCTGAGTTCTGATCCAGACCTGAAGGTAGCTAAAGGCCATAGTTTCAATGGTTTCACCAGTTTCTGTCTAGAGTTGTTGTTGTTAAGTGCCGTCGAGTCGGTTCCGACCCATAGCGACCCTGTACAGGGTTTCCGAGGGTGTAAATCCTTACGGGAGTAGAAAGCCTCATCTTTCTCCCATGGAGCGGCTGGTAGTTTCGAACCGCTGACCTTAAGGTTCGCAGCCCGATTCGTAACCACTACGCTACCAAAGCTAGAGTAGTGGTTATAAATTGGACTATGAACCGCAAGGTTGATGATGCATGCAGGGGATTGCAATCATTGCAAAGAAACGAAATACAATAGGAAGAATGTAAAGATGATGTTCTCCCATGTAAACTAACACATAATTTATAATAAAAACTTAAGAAAAAAAAAGAAATTGTGTTCTAATTATTTAAAATAAATCTGCTATAGTAATATAAGACTCAAAGAACTAATTTGATGAGTGCTTCCTTTAGTAACAAATGGCATATGAACCATGTTTGTAGGATGATTAAATATGAGTTATTAAAAAAATATATCCACTGTCCTGGAGTCTATTCTGACTCATAGGAAATATATATGTTGGCAGTTGGGTGCCGTGTGCTGATTCATAGTGACCCTATACAGGGTTTCTGAGGCTGTAAAGGTTTACAGGAGCAGAAAGCCTCATCCTTCTTCCACAGAGTGTCTTGGTGGATTAGAACTGCTAATCTTGGTGGATTAGAACTGGTTGGTTAGTAGCCTTACGCCATATCCATTAGGACACCAGGGTTCAAATACAGGACAGGAATCTTTAATCACTCTCCTTTTTGACAGACTGTTTGAATATTTCCTTGGGAGAAAAGGGGCTAAGGTTAGAGGGAAAGAAGGAACTAGTCTGAGTGTTTGAGCTTGAATATATCAGAGGCCATTTGCTATTTCAAATGTGGTATGCGGATCAGAGGAGTCCTGGTGTGGAGTGCTTTGTAGGATAAGCACTCGACCTCAAGGTCGGTTTGAAGCACAACGTCGGTGGTTCAAACTCACCAGCCACTCCTCAGAAACTCTGTACAGGGTCGCTATGGGTCGGAACTGACTCAGAATGTGTTTCACATGGGAGATGACTAGAAATGCAGAATCTTAGGCCTTACCTAAATCTCCCGAAGCTGAAGTTGCAACTGAACCTGGCAATTTGTGTGTACATTTAAGTTTGAGAATCACTGCTATGATTCAGTCTCCTTCCTTCACAAATCAAGAAAGTATGACTCACAAGGGGCCCAGTGAAGAGCTGATACTAGAAACCAGGTCTCCTAATTCCTTGTCCAGTTAATTTTCTAATATGCCAAATTTATAGCCAGATAATTTGAGGTAGTGTTTTTTAAATTTTAAATATTCTTTATTTAATACCATACACAAATCACACTGAAAGGCTTTTTGTTAATTAAAAGGCAACATTTTAGATACAAGGAATTTTAATTAGATTAACAGTTAAAAGCAAAAAAGATAAAGTGGCCATTGCTACCTTATTTCCCACCGTTGCATTTGAACAGGGTGATGAATACATATTGAAACAGGGTGAGACTTGTTCCATGAGGCAGTGAAAATATTTCTCCAGTATTTAAATGTATTCATATAATCAGTTATACAAATCTAAATATAAAATCAACCTCCTATAGGTCACGAGATGGCATTCACCATCATTGTGAAAAACTGAACATCACCAATCCAACCTGGCCTCAAGTCTAATCGTATAGTAGGGATAAGACTTGCTATCAAAAAATTAAAAGTCTGATCATTGTCATTTAACCACATCCAATCTTTTATTTAATTTAGGACTGTCAAACAAAACAAAACAAAACAAAACTCTTATCAGCCATTCATGATCTGAATTCTGGTGTATAACATCAATTTAAATATGGTACATGTAAAAAAAAAAAAGTCACAAGACATTCCTAATTTGTAATAAATAAAGCGATGGCCAATTATTACTCATTAGTAGATTTCTTGAAATAAGCTACCAAGTCTGCCCTTTCTGCCTTCTTCTTAATGCCAGCGAAGATCATTTTTGGTCCAGGGATATAATTCTTAGGATTCTCCTTATACTCCATCAGTGTGTCCTCTCCCCAGGTGATGCCTTTGCTCTTAATGACATCTGTGTAAGAGAATCCAGGGGCCTGACCAGTCTTCCACCCAAACAAACCATGCAGATTTGGCCCAGTCTTGTGCTTGCCTCCCCTTTCCACAGTGTGGCACTGGGCACACTTCTGAACAAAAATTTTCTTGTCCTTCTCAACATCAATCATTTTGATTTCACTCTCTTGTTAGGCAAGACACAAAGGTAACCGCTCAGAAGCCAGATGTCCGGCTCTCTGGATGTAGTGTTTTATGCATTTTCCTGACCATAGGCTGTGGAGTCAGACACTGTTGTGTCAGTGCTGTTGCGCCCGTTCCAAGTAACTAGAGGGTTAGAACCACTGATCTTGCTGTTAGTAGTCCAGTGCTTATCCTACACAGCCACACCAGGATTTATCAAATCCCTATTTCACCACTAGTGCATAGGTGGTGGTGTTAATTGCTGTCGAGTCGGTTCTGGTTCTGATTTGTAGAGCCCTTGAATAGGGTTTCTGAGGATTGGCTGGTGGGTGTGAACTGCTGACCTTGCAGTTGGTAGTCCAGTGCATAATCTACAATGCCACACCAGGACTCTCTAGTGGTGATGGTGTTGGTATGCCGTGGAGTCCGTTCTGACTCATAGTGAACCTTTATAGGGTTTCCGAGGCTATAAATCTTTACGGGAGCAGAAAGCTACTGGTAGTTTCCGACTGTTGTCCTTGAGGCTAGCAGCCTGACTCGTAACCACTATGCTACCTGAGCTCCTTAGGACTCCCTAGTACAGAGCTGTTATTGTTAAATGCCTTTCTGATTGTATAGGGATTTGAGGCTGTCATCTTTGTGGGAGCAGAAAGCCTCATCCTTCTTCCATGGAGTGGCTGGGGACTGGAATTTATCATAGATAAATATGTATGGCCAGTGCTTATCATAGTTGATAACCATTGAGTTGGTCCAACTCACAGGGACCCTGTATAAGGTTTCTGAGTTGTTATTGTTGTTAAGTGCCGTCGAGTCAGTTCCGACCCATAGAGACCCTGTAATAGAGTTTCCGAGTAGCAGATGGTGAGCTTGAACCGCCGACCTTGTCGTTCAAAGGGCTTTGCAGTCTGGCGCATTAACTCACAGCGCCACACCAGGACTTGTAAATAAGGTTTCTGAGTGGTGGTGGTTATGTGCTGTGGAGTTGGTTCCGACTCATATTGACCCTGTACAGGGTTTCCGAGGCTGTAAATCTTTATGGGAACAGAACGCCTCTTCTTTCTCCTGCGGAACAGCTGGTAGTTTTGAACTGCTGACCTTAAGGTTCGCAGCCCGATTCGTAACCGCTACGCTACCAGAGCTGAGTAGTAGCTCAATAATAGTAATTGTTATTTCTTCTATGATTTTTACACTGGGATTAATAGATTTATCATTGCACCTGATTATAATCCCAAAGAAGCTTCTCAGTAACCTTGAAAGAATCTTCTGCAAATTCTGTACTGTCTGTCTAACAGAACCACTCTCGACCCTTGTAACAGAACGCACTTTTTGCAGGCTTGCTGCTGGCTTTATGCAGAATTGACTCATACATTTAGGCATATTTAGAAATGATCATAAACAGAAAATAAGTATTTCAACTATTTAGGTTCTTCTTAAATGAAGGTGACCAGTAGCTTGGGGAATAATGTAGAAATGGTGTTGTTAACTGCTGTCGACACTAACATAATGTAAAACATTTTTTTTTTCTTTCTTTTCTTAAACGAAAAGAAAAAGACACAGTGTTTTTAGATGGAAGACTTTTTTTTTTTTTTAAAAGAGTACGACTCATTCGGTCATTTATAGAGTATCTCATCTCTGGAGTCGCCAGGGAAGAATTTGATTTATTCTTTGTTTTATAAATGGAGGCAATGAAACACAGTGAAGTTTAGGTGCAGTCAGGCTCCACTTTGCACCCACTGGATCTTGAAACTGGAATAAATCAGTAGAATCTGAGTAGTAGCAGGCGCTGAAAGCCTGGAACTAGATCGGAATGGAAGCTCCTAAATTAGGGTTCACAACAGATGTCCAGGATCCTGGCAGGCGCCTGTATTGTGGAAAATCGGGATGCGTGCCTGCAGGCAGTTTCTGGAATTTGAGCGTTTTGTCTGGGAGGCTCGGACAGCAAGAACCGCAAGGGAGAAGGACTGACTTAATTTTGCACGACAGGGTTTTGGCGCGAGACTGGAAGGAAAAGAATGGCGGGAGAGCTGCACCTGAGAGCGACACTGGCGGCTGCACGAAACCCAGCTATGCGCTGGGGCTCCTGGAGTTTGCAGCTTCTTATCTTTCAGGCTCTTTCCTTTCATTTCAGCTGATTTTCAATTGTTTTTTTCCCTCTAGTTCCACAGGTAGGCACGTAATCGGCGTACTTCGGTGGGATCATTTCCCCTGGAGACGTCCCACGTCGCCCCTTTAATCACTACTCTCGCGATGCCTTGTGGGAGTTGCAGTCCGGCGGAAGAGTCCAAAGAGAGCTGTAACTATTAAAAATATTCTACGAAATTTCTTCTATATAAATTACAGGTTTAAAATATAATTTTATAATTTTAAAAGTGTTCTTCAATTGTTGTTATGTGCCGTCAAGTAGATTTCGACTCTTAATGACCCTGGTTGGTGTTTTCGAATCTTTAAATCTTTGCGGTAACAAAAAGCCTCATCCTTTTCTCTTGCTCTGGGAGTTGGGCTTAAACCTCCACCTCGTGGTTCCCAGTCCATTGTTTCTTCAATTGGCATGTGAATAAAACAAATGTTTGCTCTTTTTGAATGCTAAAAAACATAAGGAACAATACAATTAACCAAAAATGCCAGATTAACTACAATGATTTCATGCAAATCTAGAAAAGGCATAAAATGGAATAAAAAGCCTCTCTTAACCAGTTCCCTCTCCTGAAAGTAAATAGTTATTTGCTAAATTTTGGTGGTGCTTAGGATCAGCTCTGGACTGCAAACCACAAGGTCGAAGTTCAAACCCATCAGCTGCTTCTTGGAAACCCTATACAGGGTCTTTAGGAACGGAATCGACAGCCCTTAACAACAACAAGAAAAGGTTGGTGGAGTAACTGGAAACAAAGGCCTGGAGATTTGCTTATGAAAGGTCACATCCATGAAAACCCTATAGAATGCAGTTATCCTCTGCAACATAGGAACATAGATCACCAGGAGCTGGAATTGCGTGGTTAGTGTCATGTACTCACCATTAGAGTATTATACGGACGTTTCATTGCCTTAAAAATGCACTGTGCTTCACCTTTTGATCCCTGACTTTTTTTTTTTTAAACAACAGTATTTTAAACACTTTTTCAGGCATTAAATAATTTTCTGCATATTTTTTCAGTGATAAATAACATAGTATACTACTGTATCAGGACTCCTGGTAGCTTAGTACGAATCGGGCTGCTAACCTCAGGGTCAGCAGTTCGAAACTACCAGCTGTTCCGCGGAAGAAAGATGAGGCTTTCTGCTCCCGTAAAGATTTACAGCCTTGGAAACCCTGTACAGGGTCGCTATGAGTCGGAACCGACTCCATGGCACACAACAACAATGTACTACTTACTATATGTGGATCCTTATTTATATGATGGATGGACCTTAATTTTTTTCTAAAAAAACTTCATTATTATAACTGTTTTGGTAAATGTACCCATTATCTATTGTTATATCTGTGCAAATTCTTGAAAAAGTTAATATGTATGGAATTGTTTAGACAAAGACCACGAAGCATTTTATGACTTTTCATATACAAATGAGCATTTTAGAAAAGTTGTACCAATTTATTTTGCTGCCAGTACTTTATACCTGTGTCTGACACTCTTTACTAACTCTGGTGGTGGTGTGTCGAGTCGATATTGACCCATAGCGACCCTGTATAGGGTTTTTCAAGGTTGTAAATCTTTATGGGAGTAGAAAGCCTCATCTTTCTTCTGTGGAGTGATAGGTAGATTTGAACTGCTGACCTTGTGTATAGCAGCCCAGCTAGTAATCCACTATGCCACCAGGGCCCCTTTTTTTAACTGTAGTATGCAAAATAATGGCTTTGGAAAAAGAACTTACAAGTGAATGAAACTTGTAATGACACTTGAGTGGCTTTTTTAAATACCAAAATTCCTTTCATAATCATCTTCCGTTTTCTTCAAAACAGCATCAAAGTTTTGTTCTGTCCACAGGATGGAGAATGAAGGGACAATACTTTTAAATTTTTTCTGGTTGGGGTTGTTCAGTCTTTGAAGAACTTCATATAGTTTTAAGCCATTTACCAATGACCCATGAAAACTTCCATATACTTTCAGAAATGTGGTGAAATTTCCATATTAAATTTCCATACAGAACTTTTAGCAAGAATGAATATATAATAAAGGATTTGTGAAAATACTGCTTCAGAAAAAAATTTTTTTTTTGCTTCAGTACTTTTTCTTGCTTCTTTTCAAGTTGTTGTTAAGCGCTGTGGTATCAGTTCCAACTCATAGCGACCCTGTATAGGGTTTCCGAGGAGCACCTGAACTGCCTACCTTGAGCTTCATAGTCCAGTGCTGATGCTACAGGGACACACCAGGAAGCTTCTTTACAAGAAGTCCTAATTAAGGTTGTATGTAAGTGGAGTCCTGGTGTGGCGCTGTGGGTTAATGCGCCAGACTGCAAAGCAGTTTGAACTGCAAGGTTGGTGGTTCCAAGCTGCTCTTTGGAAACCCTATACAGGGTCGCTCTGGGTCGGAATCGACTCGACGGCACTTCACAACAATAAGTGGGTTAAGGAGCCCTGGTGGCAATGTAGGATCAGCATTGGACTGTTAGCTCCCAGGTCTGCAGTTCAAACTCACCAGCATCCCCACAGGACTCCCATAAAGTTTTCCATTTTCATCTCTATGGCAGTGAGTTTGGGTTTTTGACTGTAGGTGGGCTAGATGAAAAAGTATTTTTTTCTTAGGGTGAGAATTTATGGGGGCATTGAAAGTGTTGTTATGGGTGCTATGTGGAGTTGATTCTGACTCCTAGTGACCCCATGTGACTGAGTTTGGTGTCATAGGGCTTTCTAGGCTGTCATTTTTATGGGGTGATCATCTCCAGAAACTGGACACTTCTGATATCAAATCCAAAGAACATGAAATGAAGCGTTGCCATCCTTGCTTCTAGAAGGACATCATGCTTGGCAAAGTTGTTGTTGTCAAGTGCCATTGAATCGATTCCGACCCATAGCCGCCCTGTATAGGGTTTCCAAGGAATAACTGGTGAGCTTGAACCGCTGACCCTGCAGTTGAAACGGCTTTAACCTACAGCGCCACACCAGGACTCGGCTTGGCCAAGTAGGATGAGTGAAAAAGAGGAAGATCCTTAATGAGTTGGGTTGACAGAGTATCTACAACAATTGTGAGGACTGTGAGGACGGCACAGAATCCAGTGGTGTTTCCAACACTGACCCTCACAGGGTCGCTATGAGTTGGTTTGATCTAACAATAGTGATCTCTGCTGGAGCATGGCACCAAGTCTTTTCTTTTACCCACTGATTGGCTGGTGGGTTTGAACCTCTGACCTTAAGGTTGTTGTTGTTAAGTGCCGTCGAGTCGGTTCCAACCCATAGCGACCGTGTATAGGGTTTCTCATCTTTCTCCCGCGGAGCGGCTGGTCGTTTCGAACCGCTGACCTTAAGGTTCGCAGCCTGATTCGTAACCACTACGCTACCAGAGCTCCTTAAGGTTAGCAGTCATCCAATTAACCTCACAAACCAAAACTAAACTCCCTGGTGCCCAGCAGAACTACCCCATGGAATTTCTAAGACTGCAAATCTTTACAGAATCAGTCTGCCACATCTTCCTCCCACAGAGCTGTTGAGTGGTGAGTTCCAACCATGTACATTTCAGTTAGCAGTTTAGTGCTGTCACCACTCTCACCAGAACTCCTTAGCCTCTGTGGTTTTTAATTAAAAGTGTCAAAAGCGGTACAAGTATTGTATTTCTGACTACTTTTACTTTTACTAAATCAGAGAACAGAGATGCATTTCCTATGACCACAGTGAACTGATCCGCCCTAGTCCCTATCAACACCCTGAAGAGACAGCAGAAATGGCATCCTTATCAGACAAGGGTGTTCAAACAGTGTTGATTCTCATTGTTCTATTTTATTTCTTTCCTAGCACAAGTTGCTAATTCAACTGATCCAGTTGTTTGTGTGTTTTTTGTGTATCTTCTGCCATAGGAATAGAAGCTCCTTAAGAACCTGAACTTTATCCCCTACACCAGTACTTGTTTGTTGAATGAATTAACTATGAAATCATGGAATAAATTGTGATCCCAGTTTCTTTCCTTTCACTCTTAATGGATTTTAAAAAAATCATGAAATATTTTTCACACTCCTGAAAGCATTCACTACTCATAGTTAACAAATCTTAACATTTTACCACAATTGCTTCCCTCTTCTTAAGAAAAAGGAAAGAAAGCCAATTTGAAGAGCTTATAAAAATGGGGAATTATTCTTTATTAACCCATAAGAGAAGTGGTTAATTTGTACTTATGTAAACTCAAACTACAGATCCCAGGCTGCGCTGCAAGTTAGGCACGTGGTCTAGTCTTGTCTGTAAGTAGCCAATGAAAGGTAACGTTTACAAAGGTCTAGGATGACGTCTGGGTGTATTGACTGTGACCAGCCTTAAATCTACTTATTGCCGTTTGGGACGTTTTACTGAATGTGCAATTAGATTTGGAGAGGCTTTTTCTGTTAATTTGGAACGTGTGTCTCCTGTTTTAGAGAGCAGAAAAACCGAGTTAATAGTCTAAATGGACGCAATACTGAATTACAGTTTGGAAGATACTGAAGATTACTACACGTTACTGGGATGCGATGAACTGTCTTCGGTAAGACAGTGGTTAATGCTATTCTTTTTCTCAACAGTATTTCAAGTTATTGTGTAAGGTTTAAACTTAAAAATTTTCATTCTATTACCTAGAAACCTAATCTTGTATTATGCTAAAGCATTTTCAGTCAAGGGTTTTAGATGTGTGGTGAGTTAGGCATGTGGTCTATTCTAATTAATGCTCTATACTCCTATCGAAATTTTATGAAAGTTTCTGATTGAATATGTGTATTCTGACACACAGCCATACACATTATAGTGAAAATACACTTTAGAACTTTTATTGTAATTGTTGGCTGTGTTTCTTAGTATTGTTGTTCTTAAGTGCTGTGGAGTTGGTTTCTCCCCTCAGCGACCCTGTATAGGGTTTCCAAGGAGTGGCTGGTGAACTTGAACCGACAACCTTGCGGTTCAAATCGACTTTGCAGTCCAGTGCATTAATCCGCAGAGCCACACCAGGACCCTGTTTCTTCGTATGCATTCTCTATATTTTTATCTGGTAATTCATACTATAATTAGGATGAAATATTTTCTACTAACGAGTGATGTTTAAAATGTTTTATTAAAATATGTACTTTTATGTGAGCAGTGTAATCATGAACCAAGAAATATCTCAAATTGTGTGACTTCTGAAAGAAAACTTGTTTGAAAACCTGTAGTTGTTTACTTGGTCTATAATGGATTGTTTTTTTCAAAGTTTCCCTCAAACAATTATAAAGGTTGTTGGAAAATTTTGAAGAGTGATTTTTATCATCCAAAAGTAACATTATTAATATTTTGACATATTATTCGCCAGTTTTCTGCCTATATATACATATATGCACTTTGCTTCGCACCTTTTACCCATTAACATTTTTTTGTTTGCTATAAGACATTCTCCATACATTTTAATGATTCCATAATATTTCATTTTGCTGTTGTACCACAACTGAATTATTTGTATTGCTAAGCATTTAACTTATTTACAATTTTCTGATGTTTTAAATACTGCTGAAGTGAATATGAAATATGACTAATATTTGGTTATTAAATATGAGGTCTTATTATTAAACCACAGTTATTAACATTAATGTTTAAAAGGAAAATACTTTTATAATTAGTCTCATTTCAAAAAGGTAGGGATTTAGTAATAAAATTTACTTAGTTTCTTTTGAAAATAGGAATTGAGCATGAAGAATTAAAATTTCTATCTTCAGTCTTCATTATGCTGAGGAAGATATCTTAGAAACCTTGAAGTTAAAAAAAAAAAATCCCCAAAATGAGAACAGGTTATAATTCTCTTTTAGTTGCCCATTTTATCTTTAGAATAAGCTATTGCTATCATTTACTTTGATGATGATTAGTGTATAGCAATTAAGAAATGTTATTGCTATTTTTACCATATCTATTATTCTCCCTTTGGATTACATTATTGCCAAATGAGTTTTAACAAAACTGTTTAAAATCAAAAGAAAATAATTTGATTTGTTAAGTCTCACCATTTGGATTAAATAAAAATGTCACGATGTAGTGTCGTGTTCAGGTCATACTCTTGTTATAATACAATTCTTGACCCCTCCAGTCAGTCTCTTGTAGCTAGGTTATTGTCTTTTCAGTCTACATAGAAGGAGAATTGGCTATGGATAGATTTTGATCGCATTGTTTATTTACAATGTATATAATGAAATCATTTCATGGTTATTAGTCATCGTTGTATTTCTCTGATTATACTGTAGTAGAAGGAAAACAAAAGCAGAGTTTCAGCATTTCTTTTTTCTGGACCTGTTACAGATTCTGTTAATGGCAGAGTATGTCTAGATTACAATCATTTTTATTAAAAATGAAACAACCTCTGAGAATTTTGTCACTTCTTTTTATAGGCATGCATCATTTTCTCTGTATCCTTCTCGTTTAAAATGCTATCCAGAGTGACATTTTCTTTTCTTGATTTGTGTTTGAAGACATGTGTTGGAGGAGGTTGTATTTTACTCTACTTCAAATTTTCCTTGATTCAGTGTACTAAAATTGACCAGAACCCATCATACTTAAAAGTGACTTAACAGTTATTATTAGAAGGCAACTTGATATTTTAGTGCTACTTACTATAGAATTGAAATGGCCAATACCAGTCCACTCTTATAGCTCTGGTAGCGTAGTGGTTACGAATTGGGCTGCAAACCTTAAGGTCAGTGGTTTGAAACTACCAGCCGCTCCG
>NW_006408538.1:11309405-11310491 GCF_000296735.1 Chrysochloris asiatica | reverse complement strand
TAGAAAGTTAATTAAATTCAAAGTAGGATTGCATATTTTCTAATGACTCTAGTATTATAATTCGAAGGCTTTGTCTTCTTAGAGGCTATTATGAATTGAATTGGGTCCCCCAAACTATGTGTTATAGCTCCTCTGTGCCTATGGCTATAACCCCATTTGGGAATGGGTTGTCTTTGTTAATGAGACAGGAATACTGTAGAATATTGTTGATGTTGTTAAGTGCCGCCAAGTCGGGTTCCAACTCATAGGGACCCTGTTTAGGGTTTCTGAGGAGTGGCTGGTGAGTTTGAACTGCCGACCTTGTGTTTCAAACTGACCTTGAGGTCCAGTGCTTCTTCTGTAGTGCCTCACCAAGACTCCCTTTTGAGATATAAAAGAGATTAAACAAGGAAGCTAAAAGGCACAGCGGGATTATTGATGCCAAACCCCACGGAGATCTCCAAGGATCCAGGAAATAAGATGATGGGACAAGAACCTTACCACAGAACTGGAAGAGAAAGATTTCCCCTAGAGATAACACCCTGAATTTAGATTTCTAGCCTCTTCAACCTGATGCGGTGCTGTAGGATAAGCACTAGACTGCTAACTGAAAAGCTGGCAGTTCAGACCCACCAACTTCTTTTTTTTTTTATAATGGTTTTATATTTTTTATTGCTTTAAATGTTTTAACTAACAGGAATAGTTTTAGCATAAGGAGCAAGATAGGAATTTGAACTTTGTATATTTTCAAATGACTAACCAGTTGTTCCATCATACTTATGGAACAATTGGTTTCTTCCCATTGATTAAAAAATATACCTTTGTTGTTGTTATTGGTAAGTGCTGTCGAGTAGGTTCCGACTCAAAGCGATCCTACGTAGGGTTTCTGAGGAGTGGCTGGTGAATTTGAACTGCTGACCTTGCCATCCAAGTGTTTGTTGTTGTTGTTATGTGCTGTCAAGTCGGTTCTGACCCATAGCTACCCTGTACAGGGTTTCTGAGGCTGTAAATCTTTTTAAAAAATGTTTTATTGTGAATTATGTGATAGTTTACATGGGAGAACATTAGTTTTACATTCATTCTATCATATATCGTCTCATTGCCATG
>NW_006408538.1:11307251-11308455 GCF_000296735.1 Chrysochloris asiatica | reverse complement strand
GGTTTGAACCGCAAGGTGGCGGTTCAAGCTCACCAGTAGCTCCTTATACAGGGTCACTATGGATTGGAACTGACTCAAAAGTAACAACAAAACATACAGAGTCATTATGAGTCTGAAATGACTTGATGGCACACAACAACAACAAAACTGTGAGAGAAAACATTTCTGTCTGTTAAAACCGTCCACTTATGGTATTTCTATTAAAGCAACTTTAGATGATTAAAACAGAAGCTTAAAAAAAAAAAAACTAAAACAAAACAACCACCCTTAATAAATTAAAAATACTAACAAGTAATGAGATAGATTTCCTACCTTATACAAGAATTTCCATGTTGGTGCATGGAAAACAACAAACATCCCATTTCAAAAATAATTACCTAAATTTGACTCTATGTCACTCAGTTTATTCTCCTTATATCGACTTGTACATGAAAGGCACAGGTTATAAAACCCCTTTTAAGTCCTTAGTGATGTATACACCACACATTGAGTCCTGGTGTGGTGCTTTAGGATAAATAGTGGACTGGTAACTGTAAGGTCGATGGAAACCCTATACGGGGTCGCTATGAATCAACAGCACATAACAACAACAACAGGGGTCAAAGGCATTATCCTTCACTGAATGGGTCTTACTTGATTTTTCAATACTTGGGTAAAGGGTATATAAGAATTCTCTACCAATTTTACGTTAGTAATGATGGGAATTACTTTTGGTAATGATGGGGAACTTCATGAAATTATGTTGGGCTTGAAAACTGAACACAAACCTTGTCAGGTGCCATCGAGTTGGAACCGACTCATAGTGACCCCATGCACAGTAGAACGAAACAATGTCCGATCTTGGGCCAACCTCACTACCGCTGTCATACTTGACGTCGTCAATGACACAAACCTAGATAACATAAATATTTTTTTTTTAGCTATTTAGTTGTTTTGCTCGTTGTTTTGGTCTCACGGTAATACTGTTTACTTAGACCTTTATAACTTATCATATTCTATAGTTCTTTTTTATTTTGAAATAATTTTTGACTTAAACAAAAGTTGCAAAATTAGTAAAGAATTCCTATATGCCCTTTACCCAGCTTCTCCTAAAGTTAACATTGTACCTAACTACAGTACAATGATAGAGACCACTGACAGAGACCACTCATCTGTCAGTTTGTCATACTGTGGTGGCTTGTGAGTTGCTGTGATTCTGGAAGCT
>NW_006408538.1:11279383-11287015 GCF_000296735.1 Chrysochloris asiatica | reverse complement strand
GGCACTTAACAACAACAATGAACCATTATTGCCTCCTCCAGCAGTCATCGCAGTGATGATTAATAATGGCAATCATTAATTATAATGTGAAGTAGACAATGGGTAAGGTAAAATCAAATCAAATCATAGATAGCCCTCAAACCTAATTTTAGTTTGGGTGCGTGTTTCTGTTTTTGCAATCAAAATTTCTAGCCAACCTGCTAAATGCTAACAAAATGGTTGGATTTGTCTGTCCTTTTTCTTAATAAAAATTTAAAAGCGCTAGGAGGCTGGATAAAGAGGCTATACAACGGATAATTTATAAACTGGGACAGTCGTCACTGAATAATGAATAGTGACAATATAGTTTGAAGAACTCAGGGATTCTTAACTTCAATTGTTAATCTAAAAAAGGTGATGGGTCGAACTCACCCAGTGGTACCAAGAAAGAAAGGTCTGGAAATGTGTGTCTGTAAAGATTCTGGCTAAGAAAACCCAATGGAGGAGTTCTACTCTGAAGCATATGGGGTGACTATGAGTGAAATCCACATGAAGGCTTATTTTTTATTTATTTTCTAGGCGAAGGAACCTATTTGACCATTTTAGACATTTAAATATATAGAGCTCACAGACATCTAAAACCATCATTTAAATCTAGTCTTGGTGGTTATGTGCCGTGGAGTTGGTTCTGACTCATAGCGACCCTATACAGGGTTTCTGAGGCTGTAAATCTTTACCGGAGTAGAAAGCTTCATCTTTCTCTCATAGAACAGCTGGTAGTTTTGAACTGCTGACCTTGAGGTTAGCAGCCCGACTATGCTAACTATGCTGCTATGCACTATGCTATCAAGCTAAATTGTTGATACCAACCATTAATTGAATAAGAACTTTTATGAATTTTTGAATTTCCTTATTGAGGAAAGCATTTCCTAGAGTAGAAAGTCAAAATAGACTTATAAGGGTCCAATTAAAAAGGTGGGCTGAGCATGGCTGTTTTGGGGAGGACTGGCGCCCAGAGTCTTTCTTCATGCCAAATTGGACTCCTTATTTTGCCTGTTGTTTTTGTTTTAGGTTGAGCAAATCCTGGCAGAATTTAAGGTCCGAGCCCTGGAATGTCACCCTGACAAGCATCCTGAAAACTCCAAAGCTGGTAACTATTTAATAACAATGCCTATTTCTCAAGAAATGAAGAGCCAGTGGAACAAAAATCCACTGGATAGTAACTTCCTCATCTTCTAGTTATTATTTTCAAATTACTCTTTCACTCAGTACCGAGGGTATTTTTACTCAGCTGGGGTGCTGGGATGGGTGCAGGGGTGGTGAAGTAAGTGTAGGGGCTTTTGTTTTCCTTTTCCTATAATGTGTGGCTTCATGGTTTACAGCTTGTCTCGGTCATGCTTGATTTCAGTAGCTGTTCATTGTTAATATATGACTTGAGAATGTTTGCAGACAGCAGTTGTCTTGCTTAGTAACTTGCTGTGTTTTCTTCATTTTGGGTGGGGTAGTCTAAATATGTCCATGTATATTAGGAAGGGAAAATTCCATTATATTTAAATTCCATTTTTCCACAAACTTTTTGAGGCTTCCTCGTATAGGTTCATATAGTCATGCTTTTGTTTCTATCCTTGATTATCATTGCTCTGTGGGTTAATGCGCTGGACAGCAAAGTTGGTTTGAACTGCAGGGTCCGTGGTTCAAGCTCACCAGCTGCTCCTTGGAAACCCTATACAGAGTCACTTTGGGTCAGACCCAAGGGCACGTAACAACAACAGCATGTCTATCCTGTCTTGAAACGATATAAACAAATCAAAAATCTCTCCTTAACCTGTCTCCCTTTTACTCCTGTCCTATCTCTCGCTTCAAGTCTAGACTTCTGGAAAAAGAAAATTTCACAGTTGATGTTTTCATTTCCCTTCTCCCCAATTTTCAGTTTATCTGAATTTGACGTCCTCCTCTATCTTAGAAATGGCTTCTGTAAAGGGGACCTCCTTTTAGTCTTTCTCTTTTCTGAGTTTGCATTAGAGTTTGGCTTTTTCCTCCTTGCAACTTCCTTTCTTCTTGGCTGTTAGGTGACACTCTCTGTTTTCTTTTACCTCTGGGGCTGCTCTGTCTTCTCTGTGACTCTTCTATAGTCTCTTAACTGGTAGGCTGCTCTGAGGCCCTTTCTAAATTCTCCACTTAACTCCCCACTTAAGTCTCTGGAGTCTTACCTCTCTACATTAGTCTCTTGAGCTCAGTCACCAGCTGTTTGTGGAGAACTCCCTTTTTACTAAGGTGTCATGTGTTTATGGTGGTGATGGTGGTGGTGGTGTGCCTTGGAGTTGGTTCCACCTCATAGCAACCCTGCTTAGGGTTTCTGAGGCTGTAAATCTTTACAGGCACAGAAAGCCTCATCTTTCTCTCATGCTGGTAGTTTCGAACTGCTGACCTTGAGGTTAGCAGCCCGACTTGTAACCACTACGCTATCACAGCTCCTTTTGTTTATGGTGATGTGCACAAATAAGTGTAAGTTTGATACTTTTAACCACGTGTAACGAGTTTAACCCATGTCCAGATCAAGATATAGAACATTTTCAGCTCCCTAACCGGGGTGCCCTGGTGTGGTGCTGTTGGATAAGGCACTGGACTGCAAGGTCCATTTGAGCCACAAGGGCAGAAACCCTTCACAGGGTCACTATGAATGGGAACTGACTTGACAGCAGTTAACAACAACAACAACAACAAAGCCATGTTGGCCTCCTTTCCGTGTTCAGTCTCAAAGTCCCCATCTTCATCTCACTTTCGATCTTGGTGTGGTGCTGCGGGATCAGCGCTGGACTGGGAACCATAAGGTTAGCAGTTTAAACCCACCAAGCTGCTCCTTGGAAGCCCTTCACAGTGTCGTTGTGAGTCGGAACCTACTCGACAGTTAACAACAGAGTAATTTTGCCTAATTTTATATTTCATGCTGTTGTTGCTTGTCACTAAGTACCACTGAGTCAGTTTCTACCCAAAGTGACCCTGTATAGGGTTTCTGAAGAGTGGCTGGTGAGCTTGAACCTCCGACCTCGCAGTTCAAGCAGACTTTGCAGTCCAGCGCATTAGCCCACAGTGCCACACCAGAACATGTACATGGAATTATACAGTATGCAAGGAGTCCTGGTGGTGCTGTAGGATACACACTGGACTGTTAACCTTAAGTTTGGTGGTTCAAACCCATCAGCTTCTCTATGGGAGAAAGATGAGGCTGTAGAGATCTATGGTCTTTGTAACTGTATATAGGCTCACTATGGGTCAGAATTGACTTGTTGGCAGTGGTTGTTTTGTTTTTAATACAGCGTGTACTCTTGTCTGTGGCTTGTTTTGCCCAATGTGATGTTGTGTTATTCATCCAGATATAGTAATAGTTCATACTTTGTCCTTGCTAGGACTTTGGGTATAAACCCCTTCGTTTTTGGCCTTCCTTATCTCTCCATCCTTGATTTTTCTTCATCCCCACACACGGTGAACACCTGTTTCAGTCATGCAAAGCTACTTTAGATCCTAATGTGCCTGTTGGTTCTACCCTCCAAGGCTTTATGGATGTCTCCTCTGTTGGGAACTCCCCTGAGGCCCACACACCTCCCTGACTTGCTTTGCTTTGTTGGGTCCTGCTTGTGGGTCAGCTCTTAACATAACCACTACTTCCTGTGTGAAGTCCGATGTGCCCGAGCTGCCCAGACTAGTCTGTATGTCAGGCAGCACACACATTGTATCACCCTGCCTCCTTGTTGCCTGCTTGCTTATCGTTCACACTGGAAGCTCAGTAGACAAGAGTCCCTAACTGTCCTATTCACAGTGGTACACCCTGCATCTCGCACACTGCCTGCCTCAGGATCCTGACTCTGTAAGTAATTTCTTGGCCAGGTGAATGGATGAATGCATCAACATTTCTTTTGGAGACATATTAATTGCCTCTCTGAACTGGGAGTTAATATTAAGATAGATGCCCTAGCAGAAAAGCATACAAATTTGATGAAAACTTAAAAACAAGCACCACCTCAGGTTATTCTTTAACTGAGTTCTTTTTCAGTGAAGTATGACTTTGAGTTATTCCCCAGTCCTAGGAAAGCAGTTTCTAGTTGAGATACATGATGAATTGCTGTGCAATCATTACTGTTTCTAGTTGCCATGGTGATGGGGCTTCTCACGTAAGGGTTACCTCCAGGCTTACTGTTCAGAGAATCACTTGGCTGTGTAAATATTGTGTAAAATGAAGAGGTACACAGACATCAATATCTTCCGTTGTCAAGCTTGCAGTTGATAAAGGAGTCAATCTTTGGGGAGGAATTGCTATTTCCAAACCTACTTAAATATCCATTTGCTCCATTTAGTGTTGATATGAATTTCTGAAAATAGAAGTGGTTTTTTACAGACGTTTTAGTTGGATTAGGTTTAAAGTTAGTGACAAAAACTGTATTAAAAGAAAAAACAAAAGCAAAAAGTAATCCCCTGATCCTGAATTTTGCTCAGCAGAAATCCAGGCTATGATGAAATGTAGGAGGAAGCTTCAGAAAGTTCATGGAAAAATTCCATTATCTTGTAATTCCATTTTGCCGCAAACTTTTTGAGGCCCCCTCATATTTCATTAAGGTGAAAGCTTAACTTGTCGAGGAGCTGTTGTTTGCTGTTGAATCAGTTCCAACCCATAAAAACCCTGTAGGGTTTTTACAGAAGTAGATTGCCACATTTTCTCCCAAGGAGTGGCTGGTAGGTTTGAATCACCCACTTTTCTATCAGCAGTCAAGCGCTTAGCCACTGCACCATCAGGGCTATAGGTTGTTGTTGTTGTTAAGTGCCATCGAGTCGGGTCCGAGAAGTTAAATTTCTGTCGATACATTTTGGTCCACTATTGAAATGACTGATTTGTTAGTAGGCTGGAGTTGTAGATCTGAGCACAGACTCTTCTTTCTGGGTTGCAAGGTGAGTTTGGGCAACCTCTCTGAACCTCAGCATTCTCACTGGTCAAACACAGACCAATATAGTTCCTACACAGGTCTGTGGTGAAGATCGACTGAGGGACCTTGCATGCAGGAAGTGTTCAGTGGATGTTGACAGTTAGGATTTAAGTAGATTTTCTTTCCTTGCTTTATGCAGCACTTGATAAAAGTTCAACAAACTGAATACTATTTTTATTGTTTTTTGGTCAGTAGCCAGTAGATCATTCTGTCTGTTTTCCCCCTCAAATCTAAACCCTTTTGATGAGAACCGGGGTGGTGCAGATGGTTAACACACTTGGCTGTTAAGAAAGGTCTGGTGAACTAAGAAATCAGCCACTGAGAAGTCTTTGGAACACAGTTCTACTCTAACATATATGGGGTCGCCATGAGTCTGCGTTCTCTGGACAGTAGCTGATGTTTTGATGTGCAGGCTTTTAAATAGCCCTCCTCTCTCCAGAAGGGGGCGGTATAGTATGGACCGACTGTGCTTTGTGTCACCGAGCCCAAAAGCTCCGGTCAGTTACTTGTATGTGACAGTAACTGTTCCAGGCCCACACGGTAGTTACTCTTCTGTAACATAAAGAGTGAAGGGCTCACTCTAAATTAAGAGCCTGTGCAGTGATATGTTCATTATTGATGTACAGATTTCAAAGACGTTTAGATATCTGAAGGAGAGGTCTTTGTCCCTTACTAATGGATACATTTCAGAGTCTCCATTTTTTCCTATTTAGAACAAATCTTTTTTTGCCTTTCCCTGTTAGAATAAAAATAATATAACAGTAACAAATAATGTCAAAAGTGAAAGTCTGTAATTGCGGTTGTCGCAACTGTAAAGGTAGAAGCTTTGTGGCAAAAGGGGTGAGTGGTCGATCTTACTGTCCCAAAGCAGAGGACCCTGGGACCATCAAGGGAGAAGAGCAGAGTGTGGGACCCTACCCAGAGAAGCTGCGATGCCAGAGATGGGGGCAGAGACAGTAACATGGAGAGATAGAGCAGCTGAGGTCTCTAGACTCATGGAGGGAGAGGGGCTGTGTGCTGGCGGCCAGGGGCAGGTTTACAAGGTGTGCCCTGTGGCTGTTTGAATGATTGTATATTTCTGAGTGTTTTGGTGTACATCCAAAAAAAAAAAAGAGGCAATAAAAGCAAATACTGTTGAATGATGAAGCATGCAGGGGATTGTAATCATTGCAATGAAACAAATACGATAGGATGACTGTAAAACTGATATTCCCCCATGTAAACTATCACTCAATTCACAATAAAAACATAAAAAAAAAAACACACAAAAAAGTGAAAATCTGCTGTAATTGCTCCCTGCCAAAGAACTACTATTAATAGTGGATGTACTTTTTCACCAAACTTAAAAAAAAAAAAATGTTCTAGCATCGTATTGTTTTTTTCTCAACTAATTATGAATGGTATAAATTAACAATGTGACTATATTAATACAGATTTTATTGTGAAAAAGGAATTTAAAGGAACCTCTGTATTTTCAGAGTAGATTTACAAGTTAAATCAGAACGTTTGTCAAAGGTTCCAGTATCTGCTTGCATAGCAAATACGTTGACTTGTATAGCTTGTAAAGTGAGATGCCTATTCCTAGACCTGGTAAATATTTATTTTGTATGATTCATTTGATTAACTGATATATTAAAAGACAAATATAAACTGAAACTCATTTTTATTAAATGTGATACAGAGGCTAGAACAAGAAAGCAGCCGCATAATAGGAAAGATAAGGTCTCTTTGGCTTTCATTTACCAGCTGTTGTTGAGAGACAGACAGCAGACTCATTCTAAGCAAGCTTTTTGCGTTCTGGAAACTCTGGAAAGTAAAGCCAATAGTAATTGGCAAAGAAAAGGTGGTTCCCAGATAAAAAAAAGTCAATTTTCACAACCATTACACTGGTACTATCTGGTAAGCACATTCATTGTGATAATTTAATGAGTTTTTTATTCCTCTTGGAAAAAGTGACATCTTATTTATACATTAGGACATTTACATTACATTAGCAACAGAAACAATTGCTCACTAGAGCAAGTTACTAAGCAGAGATGAGATGTTATTTTTATTTTTAGTTTTTCAATCTTTCTTTTAGTAAGTAACCCTGGTGATACAGTGGTTAAGTGCTGAGCTGCTAACTGAAAGATTGATGGTTTGAACCCACCAGCTGCTCTGCAGTAGAAAGATGTAGCAATCTGCTTCTGTAACGATGGCAGCCTTAGAAACAGAGGTCTACTGTGTCCTAAAGGATCGCTGTGAGTCAGAATTGACTTGACTCACAGGGTTTCAGTTATTACCCAGCCTCGAACTATTTGCACCATCCATGGACCTTAAGTACTATCAGGTTGATTTTAATCGCATTTTCCAAAGTACTAAGAAAGTAGTCCTGCTGTGGTACTATAGGATGTGCACTCGACTGCAAGGTTGGTTTGAACCACAGACTTGGCAGTTCAAGTTTCACCTCCTACTCCTTGGAAGCCCTATACAGGGTCACTGTGAGTATTCCGGAACACTTAATGTGCTCATGAGGAATCTGTACATGGACCAATAAGCAGTTGTTTGAACACAACATGGGAACACTGAGTGGTTTAAAATTAGGAAAGGTGTAAGACAGGGTTATATTCTTTCACCATACTTGTTCAACCTGTACTCTGAGCAACCAATCCAAGAAGCTGGGTTGTATGAAGAAAAA
>NW_006408538.1:11277288-11278707 GCF_000296735.1 Chrysochloris asiatica | reverse complement strand
ACCCCCAGCGAGATGGATTGGCAAAGTGGCAGCATCAATGGGCTCAAGTGTGGCAACAATTGTGAGGTTGGCCCAGGATCAGGCAGTGTTCATCCTATTGTGCATAGGGTTGCTATGAGTCGGTACCGACTCGATGGCACCTAATAACAACAACATGGGTCAGAACAGACTCGATAGCACTTAACGATAACAACAACATAGTTATTTTAGGAGTCCTGGTGTAACTGAACTGCAGTTCAAGCCCACCAGCTGCTTCTTGGAAACCCTATACAGTGGTCATTATGAATCGGAACTGACTAGACTACACTTAACCACAACCACAATAACAACAATAATAGTTATTTCATAGGGAGCATGGTGTTTCCATAAGATAATCACTGGACTATGATGAGCCACAGAGTTGTCAGTTCAAGTCTACTAGCTGCTCTGCAGGAGTAAGATGAGGTTTCTGCTCCCAAAAGATGTGCAAACCTCAGAAACTCTAAACAGGGTCACTATGAGTCAGAATTGACTTGCCAGCACTTAACAACAACAACAGTAACAAATAATTGTTATATTAATAATTATTCTGTGTTAAAATTTTTTTCTTTTTTACATTTTGTGTTGTACACTCATATGGTTTTATTTGGGGTAGTGGTGGATAGGAGTAAGGGAGTGAGGGTTAGGGTTAGAAATTTGACTGGGTATAGGCTAGACCGAGGACTTCACTTATTATTAGGTTAGGACTAGGATTAGTGTTACGAGTATAAATTATGCTATGGTTGGGAATGAGGTTTGGTTTAGTGTTTAGGGTTACAGCTGGGTTTATTTTTATTAATTGAATTTTTTTTCTTGAAATCTACTTGATTTTCTCTTCATTTGGAAATTCTGTAACTACATCATTAGCTCTTTTTATTTATAGTACTTTTGTGGCAACTGCATACTAGTGCTCTACTTTTAATTTTGTAGGTCTGTTTTACTTTGAATACTTCTATATCTGAGAGTTCAAGGTAATGTTGTCTGCTGTTGTTGGTCCACAGAACTCCCTTTATTTTTTGTAAACTTGGTCTGGTTTTTACAAAGTTCTTTTAATTTCTGTTTATCTGAAAATGATCTAATTTAGCCATCATAGTTGATGGACAATCTTGCTGATTATATGATTCATGGTTAGCAATTTTTTTTTTGTTTCAGGGTTTTTCTATTGTCTTCTTGCCTACGTGGTATCTGCTGAAAAATCACCATTTAGTGTTATTAGCTCTCCTTCGTTGGTAACTTTTCATTTTTTCTGAACTGCTCTCAGGATTCTTTCTTTGTCTTTGGTTTAAAAAAGTTTGATTACAATATGTCTAGGTGTTTCTTTGGGGGCCTATCCTGTTTTGAGTTCATTCAACTTCTTGAATGATTATTTTCTTGTCTTTCATGATATTAGGGAAGTTTTTT
>NW_006408538.1:11274683-11277185 GCF_000296735.1 Chrysochloris asiatica | reverse complement strand
TGATTATTGAGGGAATTTTCTTCAAGCTCAGTAATTTGGACTTCCACTGATTCATTTCTACTTATTTACTCTTTCAGTGTATGTCTATTCCTGCAGTCTTGGTGTTAATCTTTTGACTTTCTGATTGTTAATTTTGTATGGTTCCCATTTTGTTCATTTATTTTGTCAGTTTGTTCCTGAATTCTTCTATAGGTTTTGTCTGCATTTTCCTTGATTTCACATGCAGTTTTTTTTTTTTTTTTAAATCTTTCTTTCAATCTGCTGAAGGTGCCTAAATAGTATTATTTTAAATTCCATATCAGATAATTTCTGGTATTATCTTTTCTGACTATATTTTGGTCACTTCAGGCAGTTTGTCTTGTTCCTTTATGTAAGCTGAAATTGTCTGTTTTCTCTGAGATGTTGTGATGATATATTTATATTTAATTGATGATTGCATGTAGGTGTGTTCTCAGGAGCTCATTATCTGTCTTCTGGTGGATGTGATAGAGACTGGAAGTGAGAACATGGTTTTCTGTTCACTGGGTAGCATAGTTCAGATGCTTCCAGAAGCAGGGGTGTTATGCCCAGTGCCTGACCCCAGGCAGAGGGGGGTGCCACTGCCCCCTGGGTTGTTGAGGGTGGGGTCTGGCCATGGCCCTAGTCACCATGGGAACAAAGGAGAGCTACATCCCCTGTGACCAACCTCCAGCCGCATCCTATGTCTGAAGGCCACTGAATGAACAGTCGCTCAGCAAATCTCAAGATAACTGCACTGTTCCATGTCAGCCTAAAATCTTCCTGTGTTTGCTCTCTTGCTGTTCCTATTCTGCTTCCTCTTTCAGTTGGCACTCAATCCACTTCTTGGTCCTATCCTCTGAAGCTCAGGGCTCTGTATCTGTTTCACTCAATGTCCTATGTCTTTGCTGCAGAGATTGGCTCCGTGCGTCTGCCTTCTCTGCCATCTTGCCCTGGAGTTCTCCATGATTAAAATTATGAGGAATTGCCTGCCAGACTTGTTTTTGAAATGGTTGCACTGTTTCATAATCCTACTGGCAATTTATGAGGGTTCCAATTTCTTTATATTACCACCAATACCTGTTATGGTTTGTCTTTTTATTGTAGCCTTCCTGTTGTTGTTTAGTGCCTTTGAGTTGGTTTCAACTAATTGCAACCCTGTATAGAGTTTCCAAGGAGTGGGTTGTGGGCTTGAACTGCTGACCTATTGGTTAGCAGTGCCCTACTTGCCCTTCAGCGCCACACTAGTTTTCCTATCAGGTGTGAAATGACATCTTATTATGCTTTTTATTAGTGTTTTCCTTATGTCTAAAGATGTTGAGTGTCTTTTCAGTGCCTATTCATGCATTTGTATGCCATCTTTGAAGAAACGTCTATTCAGATCCTTTTCCGCTAAAAAGAATGTCTGATTTTTTGTGATCATTCTTTATCAATTCTACATATAAGTTCCTTATTAGATCTATTGTTTGCAAATATTCTTAATCTATTTCATGGGCTATTTTTTACTTTGTTAATGGTGTTCTTTGAAGCACAAAAGTTTTAAATGTTGATGAAGTTAAATTTGTTTGTCTTTTTCTTTTGTTGCTTATGCTTTTGGTATCACATCCAAGGCCCTTGTCGCCTAATTCAAAGATTTACTCTTATATTTTTCTTTTCTAAAGCTTTCATAGTTTTGATTCTTATATATTTAGCTCTATAGTCCACTTGGAGTTATATTTTGTAAATGGTGTGAAGTTGGGGTCCAGTTTCATTCTATTGCATGAAATATCTAGTACCATTTGTTGAAAAGATTATTCTCTCCCCGTTGAATTGTCTTGGGACTGTTAGAAAAATTCAGTTGGCCATAGATATATAGATTTATCTTTTTAACTCTCAGTTCTATTCTTGTGTTAGTACCACAATGTCTTGATTACTGTAATTTTGTATTCAGTTTTAAAATCATAGAGTGTGAGTCCTTGAACCCTGCTTTACTTTTTCAAGAGTGTTTTGATTATTTGGGGTCCTTTGTATTTGCATATGAATTTTAGGATTAGTTTGTTGAAATTTGCAAAAAAATCAGCTGGAATTTTCATAGAGATTGCATTGAGTCTGTAGATTGTTTTGGAGAGCATTGTCATTTTAGCAATATTGTCTTTTTAATCCATGAATAGGGATATCTTTCTGTTTATTGAAGTTTTCTTTATTTTTTTCAGCACTATTTTGTAGTTTTTAGTATATAAGTTTTGTGCTTCTCTTGTTAAATTTTTTTCCCAAAGTTTTTATTACTATTGTAAATGGGATTTTTTTTCTTAGTTTCATTCTCCAATTGTTTATTGCAGTTGTGTAAAAATACACTTGAATTTTATATGTTGATTTATATCCTGCTCCACAGAAAGTTTTAACTTTAGTGAGAGCAGAAAAGACTCCAGAGTGTTTCCATCAGGGCCATTAAAGGTTTCTTTTGTATGCCATCTGGTCAAAAGATTAGTGACAAAAACTAACATTTATTGAGCACCTATGATATTA
>NW_006408538.1:11272484-11274384 GCF_000296735.1 Chrysochloris asiatica | reverse complement strand
CACTCAGTCCCTCTCTTTCCATGAGTCCAGAGTCCTCAGCTGCTCCCTTTCTCCATGTCCTCATCTCTGCCTCCATCTCTGGTGTCGCTGCTTCTCTGGATAGGGCCCCACATTCTGCTCATGCTCTTCTCCCTTGGACTCTCTGTTCCTGGTGATTTCCTATTACTCTTATAACAGGAAATTAGACCAGGATCTAGAACATGACCCTTAAGAAGCTGCATGACTAGATCCATCTCTGCTCTGCCTTCCCATCCTTCATTGGCATCTTCTACTTCTTCCATGTTTTTTCCTGCCTCCGAACCTTCATTTACACTGTTCATCTTATGTGGTCTCTACTCTTTGCCATCTTTCCCCCATGATGCTATGAGTAAAGGCTGCACTCTATTTCTTCCTGGTAGACATGATAGCAATTTTTTTTCAATATCTATTTCTCCCACGAAATTGAATGTGGGTATTGTTCACATCTGTCTTACCAGAATCTTGCATATCATCTGTCACATAACTATTGTTGTTGCTGTTAATGCTATTGAGTTGGTTCCGACCCATAGTGACCCTGTATAGGGTTTCTTAGGAGTGGCTGGTGAGATTGACCTTGTGGTTGAGTGCTTATCCCACAGCCCACACATAGAACTCAATAAAGGGAGTAGATAAACTGTGTACCAAGTACTTTGCATGCATTATCTTGTTGTTGTTAGGTGCTGTTGAGTTGGTTCCGACCCATAGCATAGTGTACAGTGGAACGAAACTGCCTGGTCCTGTGCCATTCTCATCATTGCTGCCATGCTTGAGCCCATTGCTGCTGGCATTGTACTAGTCCATCTCGGAGGAGCAGCACAACCCTCCACTTTACCAAGCATGATGTCCTTCTCCAGGGACTGATTCCTTCTGATAATATGTCCAAAGTATGAAAGATGAAGTCTAACAATCTTGGCTTCTAAGGAGCATTCTGGCTGTACTTCTTCCAGCACAGATTTGTTTGTTCTTCTGACAATCCATTGTTGTTGTTGTTTAGTACCGTGGAGTCAGTTCTGACTCATAGTGACCCTGTACAGGGTTTCTGAGGCTGCAAATCTTTATGGGAGCAGAAAGCCTCATCTTTCTTCCACGGAACAGCTGGTAGTTTCGAACTGCCAACTTTGAAGTTAGCAGCCCAATTCATAACCACTACACTACCAGAGCTCCTTTGGCAATCCATAGCACCTTTAATATTCTTCTCTAACACCACAATACAAATGCTTCAATTCTTCTATGGCTTTCCTTATTCATTGTCCAACTTTCACATGCATACAAGGCTACTGAAAATACTGTGACTTGGGTTAGGCGCACTTTAGTCCTCAAACTGACATCTTTGCTCTTGAACACTTTAAAGAGATCTTAGGCAGCAGATTTGCCTAATGCAATATGTCATTTGATTTCTTGACTGCTGCTTCCATGAGTATTAATGGTTGATCTGAGTAAAATGAAGTATTTGACAAATTTATGGGTATAGTTTTTTGGTCCATTGGTGAGGATTTTTGTTTTCTTTACATTGAAGTGCAACCCCATACTGAAGGCTATGGTCTTCATCAGTAAATGTTTTAAGTCCTCTTCATTTTCAGCAGCAAGGTTGATCATCTGCATATTGCAGTTTGTTAATGAGTCTTCCTCCAATTCTGATGCCACGTTTTTCTTCATATAATCCAGCTTCTTGGAGACTATGTGCTCAGCATACTGATTGAATAATTACGGTGAAAGAATACAATCTTGGCACACATCTTTCCTAATTTTAAACGATACAGTAGTCTCTTGTTCTGTTTGAACAACTGCCTCTTGAGCTCTGTACAGGTTCCTCATGAGCACCATTAAGTGTTCTGGAATCCTCCTTTTCTGCATTGTTATACATAGCTTGACCTACAAAGTC
>NW_006408538.1:11217702-11267809 GCF_000296735.1 Chrysochloris asiatica | reverse complement strand
GCTCATCAGAAGCCAGATGGCCAGACTTCATCTCTCGTACTTTGAACACATTACCATGAGGGACCAGTCCCTGGAGAAGGACATTATGCTTGATAAAGTGGAGGGTAAGTGAAAAAGAGGAAGGCCTTCAACGAGATGGATTGGTACAGTGGCTGCAGCAATGGGCTCAAGTTTGGCAATGATTGTGAGGTTGGTGAAGAACAGGGCAACGGTTCTTTCTGTTGTGAATTTGTTGTTGTTAAGTGCAGTTAAGTTGGTTCCAACTCACAGCAGTCCTACACAGGGTTTCCAAGGAGCAGCTGGTGAGTTTGAACCACTGACATTTTGATTCAAACCAACCTTGCGGTTCAGTGCATTGTCCTGCAGGGCCACACCAGGACTGTTGTGCATAAGGTTGCTATGATTTGGCACTGACTCAACAGCACTTAACAATAACAACTACAGTGACTTCTTACATTATCTTACATGTTGGCAACGAGGAAACTGTAGCCTAACAAGGTACAGTGGCTCAGAGTCACATGGCTGGGAAATGACAGAGTCATGATTTCAGTAAGATCAGTTTGATTATTTTAGAGTTTAAAATAATCCCTCCTAGTGAGAAGTTGTTCATCTCTTGACTTGTTTTCCAGGAGAGACTTTCCAGAGACTGCAGAAGGCAAAGGAGATTCTGACCAATGAGGAGAGTCGAGCCCGCTATGACCATTGGCGAAGGAGTCAGATGTCGATTTCTTTCCAGCAGTGGGAAGCTTTGAGTGACTCAGTGAAAATGGTGGGTTTTTCTCTGGTGCTGATGTGAATTAGTGACGCTCAGGCTGCCCACGGCTTAGACTCATGTACTAGCTTAAAGAGTTAGTAGGCAATAGGGGGAAGTCTCAGAAGTTACTAGAGTCTGGATAACTCAATGTTCACAGAATCTTATGAAGAGAAATTCACCATCATAAAGGCAATGAATTGGTGCCAGGAAAGCACGTGACCACATTTTTCAGTTGTTTGTTTCAGTATTATCACTTAATGTTTTATGCATTCTGATAAATGTTCTTTTCAAGTTGCTCGTACACTGTACTATTGAATTTTGGACCATTGCAAATTTATCTCCTCCATGTTTTTAGTTCATATCAACTTGCTTTCTTTTAAGTGACTCAGTCCTATAGATTTTTCTTTCAAGACTTAAAGATTCTATCAAAAATAGTTCAATTCATCAAAGAAGGTTGTAATTTTAAAATAAAGTATTCCTATTGTAAAATTCTGGTGAAAAAGTTGTTGGATCGATGCAGAAATGCTTTTTGAACCACTGTGTCATCTTTCTTCATGCCATTAAAAAATCAAGTATCAAAAGAATCTCTGTAACACTGTTATATATTTATTTTGTTTACTTAGTGACTTTTACATATATATGTTATTGTTGTTAAGTGCCATATAGAGTTTCTAAGGAACCGCTGGTGAGTTTGAACTGCCCATCTTGCAGTTCAAATGAACCTTGGTGTCCAGTGCTTACAGTGTAGGATAACCATGAGATTTGTGGTTCATACGCACCAGAGACTCATTGGAAATCCTATACAGGGTCACTATGTATGTATGTGTATATATATAACATAATATACATATATGTTATTGTTAAGTGCCCTCAAGTTATTTTCGACTCATAGTTACCCTAATAGAGTTTCCAAGGCTGTAAATCTTTGTGGGAGCAGAAAGCCTCATCTTTCTCCTGTGGAGCAACTAGTAGATTTGAACTGCTAACTTTGTGGTTAGCAGCCCAGCTTGTAATCCACTACACTACCAAGACTCACCATATATAAATATAGAAAATGTAATTTTAGAAGTTTCTACATTTTTAGGCATGATTTTTCACCAAGATTCTTTCCATAGGAAAATGTTTCAAGTGAGGAAACAAAAGCCTAAAATGATAAACTGGCCCAAAGTCATGTAGCTAGTAAGTGGCAGAGTCATGATTCCAATAAGATACTGTGAGACTTAGATTACTTGGATACTGAAGTTCCCATATAGGCAAGTGTTCTGGGACACTTGTTAGAATCACACTATAAAGTTGTGTATATCTCTTAAATTACAACACTTCGGGTTTGTAATTTTTTTTTTTTTTTTTTTCTTTTTTTTTTTTTTTTTTATTAAATGTTTTTATTTTGGATTGAGTAAAAGTTTACAGGGCACATCATATACTTTCTTCTTAATAGTGTTTATTTGGACAAATGGAGCAAATTATTTTTTCAGTGATAAAATGTTTGTAAGAGTAAGGGAATATCTTTGTAGCAGTAAGGCCAAACATTGTAAAACTTTCAAAATATGTGATTAAAGCCACTGAACCCAAAATGAAAATATTCCTTTACCTTGTTTTGGAATGAAGACTATATCATATATATTTGTTTAAATGAAGTTTCCTGCTCCTGCAAAGATTTACTTACTGTGACTCACTGAGTCAGAACGTACTAGATGGCACTTCACCACAGTAACAAGTTGTTAATTATTAGTGTGAGACTAACCATATAATTAGTGTCTTAGGTAACTAGTGCGATCACTGCAGAAATGCCACAAATGGATAACTTTAACAAACAGGAAGGTAGTCTCTCACAATTTTGGAGGCTAGAAGTCTGAGTTCAGGGTGCCAGCTCTCAGGGAAGGCTGTTTTCTGTCTCTGTGTGGGCTCTGGAGGAAGGTCTTTGCCTCTTTTAAGCATCTGTGGGCCCGACATTTTTTGGCGACCTCCCTGTTTGTTGGCATGGAGGTTCCCAGTGCTAGGACTCTGAGTACAAAGAAGAAACTTTGCTATTGATTCTTTCTTGGTGATAGTAGGTCCCTTGGATCTCTGCTCACTTCCCCTTTATATAGCAAAAGAGGTTGACTTAAGGTACAGTCGAATCATGTATAGTACATCTTGCCACACTAACATTTGTTGTTGTTAAATGCCATTGAGTCCGTTCTGACTCATAGCAACCCAGAGCGGCTGGTGGGTTTAAACTGCCAACCTTGTGGTACAAACCAACCTTTGTGTCCAGTGCTTATCCTATAGCACCACACCAAGACTTCCACATTAACATAATTACCTTTCATTCTGCTTCAGTAACATCATAGAAGTGAGAATTAGAACACATAGGAGAATTACATCAGCTCACACAACAGAGGAGAATTACACAATACTGAGAATCGTGGCCCAACTGAGTTGATACATTTTTTGGGGGAATACAATCAATTCATAACATTAGTAATAGCCATATGATTAGTATTGTATATATGCACATACACACAAACTGTAGGAAATCTTTCTAAAAATAATGACTTAACTTCTCATAGTCAAACCTGAGATTTTTTTTCCCTTTTCCATTCTGTATATCCAAAATTCCTTGCTGACACTGATTCAAAAAACATTGTTCTATCACCTCTGCATAACCATATTTATATTCTAAGTGCTATACACTATGACTGTAGCTGATTTACAAGGGTCAATAGCAAGTTGACCCTTGCTGTTCTAATGCTTTCTGATTAATATGTCATTTTTCTTGATAATCTGGTCAACTCTGTCATTTAATTTTTTAACAGCTTTCCCAAATAACTTTTCTCCAAATCCCTGTTCTAATTTCTATTGCCAACATCTTGTCATTAAATACTAATCTCCTGTCTCCAAACACATCATTTCTGTTTTAAATCTAGCTTAATTGTGAACTGTTCAAGGTTTAAAATAATGACATTCTAGATTTTACTGGCTGCACCATTTGTCTTGTCAGTAAAGTGCAAGTAGTGTTCTGGGCTAGCAATTGGTTTTGGATTTATTTTTATTTGTAGCACACAAATAAAGAGATGTACATCTTCCTGCTGTATATCAGCAGTGATATTTTTTCTCACATACTTTGGTTTGGGCTAGACCCTGATGTTTTTGATTTACTTTTGTTTCCTTTTCTTGGTGAACTTTGAATCCTCTATTTTAAAATTCACATGTTTTGGACCTCATTGGGTAGACATTCTATAACTTACCTCTTTTCTCATTGCTTTCTCTTCTACTCCTCATAGTGATTTTCTGCACAGTGAAAACCTTACCTGTCATAACATTTTCATTACTTTCTCTATGTGTATATTTAATCTGCTCATTATTTTACATTCACTACTTTAGTGAAATTAACCACAGTGATCATAACTACTGTTGTTCATCACCTAAAAGATCATTGTTTATACTGCTCTATAGATGAAAAGAACACCATGAAAGTATTGGGTTAGGTAATTTACTTGTGCCGTTCTAGCGATAAAGGAGTCCGATTGGAGTTCTGTGAGTCCTGGTGTGGTGCTGTGGATTAATGCACTGAACTGCAAAGTGGCTTTAAACCGCAAGGTCAGCCATTCAAGCTCACCAGCTGCTCCATGGAAACCCTATACAGGGTCGCTATGGGTCAGCACCAACTTGATGACACTTAACAACAACAACATTGGAGTCCTGGTGTGGTGCTATGGGATAAAGTACTGGACCACAAAGTTCGTTTGAATCACAAGGTTGCTGGTTCAGACTCACCAGCTGCTCTTTGAAAATTCTATACAGGGTCACTATGAATTGGAACTGACTCGACGTCTCTCAACAACAACAACAAATTGGTGCTGGTGTGGTGCTGTAGGATAAGCACTGGACCGTTAAATCAGTTTGAACTGCAAGGTTGGCAGTTCAAACTCACCAGCTGCTCCTCAGAAACTTTATACAGGATCACTATGAGTTGGGATGGACTTGGTGGCTTTTAACAACAACAACAACAGTGGTGCTGTGGGTTAGGCTGTTGGGCTGCTAACTACCAGGTTTTCAGTTCAAATCCACCAGTCATTCCATAAGGTCACTATGAGTTGGAATTGACTTGATGGCCGTGGTTTTGGTTTGGTTTTACTCTGACAATGAAACGATTTTTCTTTAGGATCTGAGTTTCAGGTGACATTTATCTGAAATACACCTGCAAGTTCACTTGCCCTGTATATTCATATAGTTAAATCTGATAAAATCACTACCCTTTACACCATCAATCCTGTATTTCTGCTTTTTATATACGCAGTGGTGGTGGTTTGTGAGCCATCGAGTGCCTTCTGACTCATAGTGACCCTGGAGAGGGTTTCCAAGGCTGTAAAAAGGAGCTCTGGTAGCTTAGTGGTTATGAATTGGGCTGTGAACCGCAAGGTCAGCTGTTTGAAACTACCAGCTGCTCTGTGGGAGAAAGATGAGGCTTTCTGCACCTGTAAAGATTTACAGTCTCGGAAACCCTGTTCAGAGTCACTATGGGTCGGAACTGACTTGACTACACTCAACAACAACAACAAATCTTTATGGGAGCAGAAAGCCTCAACTTTCTCCTGCATATAAGCAGTATAACCAGTATAAGCAACAGTTAAGCCCTCAGCTGCTAATCCAAACAGTTGGAGGTTTGAACTCATCCAGAGGTTCCATGGAAGAAAGACCTGGCAGTTAATCCTGTAAAGAAGACAGCCTAGAAATCCTGTGAGTCAGTTCTGCTCTGTCCCATGGGGGTACAGTGAGTCTGAAATCAACTCATCAGCTCCAAATACCAACATACTCCTTTTGGAGTTCCTGGATGGTCATACTCTTAGTATGGCTGAATGCTAACGAAAAGATTAGTGGTTTGAGCCTGCTAAGAGGTACCTTGGAAAAAAGAGCTGATGGTCTACTGAAGAATCAACCACTGAAAATCCTGTAGAGCACAATTTTACTTTAAAATATATAAGGTGACCATGAGTAGGAGTTAATATTACTACTGTTTTTGAGAAAATAATTCCTCTGGAAAGAAAAGCATTGGTTTGAAGCCCTGTCAGTACCAATGCATTCAAGGCAGGACAATTCACAGTGGGCTTTTGCTGAATTATACTCAGAATCATGTTGCAGAAAATCTCTTTTGGGAGAATTCCTCAAATGGACCATTGCTTTGGTGGTAACATTTCTAGAATTCACGAGTGATGGAATCGTAGCTTGTGTATTTTCCCCACACTGTCTCTGTCACTTTTGTTAGCTATTTATTTTTAGAAGTTCCTCCTGATAATGTAATTTGTAAAGATATTTGAAAAATTCCTCCAGTTCAATGAATTGGTTGGAAATGTAAACATAGGCACTTGATATTGGTTTAAATGAAGGGATATAAGGTGAGTCTTTCTGTATCCATGGCTTTTGAGGTATTGAAATGACTTACTTGAAAACAGAGACCTTTCAAACACAGAGAAACAGAAAGAAACTCACCATTATCATGTTAAATGGTTTTACCCCAAGTGACCAGGATGACTCTGGAAGTCTCTCCCTGTAGCAATATATGGCAGAGAGACTTTAGGATGGCTGTGGGGGAAATGGTTGTAGCAAAGCCACAGCTGAAATAAAATATTGAAAACAATTCTCATAAGCTGCTAAAACTGTCTTAGGCTACACTGGTTGCTGTACATTTTAAAAAGACCTTTTTTGGTGAATTGATCATTTGACAAATTGATTGTTGCCTCTGGGAGGGCTTGTCTGAGCTACCAGTCTCCCCTCTGTGGACCTGCAGGTCTATTGATTGTTTTTGGATTTCCAGACTGGGCAAGGCATACTTGGGTTGTGTCCAATTTGACACCAATTACCAGGAAGCTTCCTTCTATGCCTGTAGGGCAACAGTTGCCCCAGCCAGATGGGAAACGGTGTAATTCAACACCTTCTGGGCCTCTTCACAAAGCAGTCTGTCCCATTTGGATGCTATCCAAAAGCAGGTCAGAAATCACCCAGGCAAGTAAAAAACTCACTCACAGTGATTCAGGAGAAAAAGAACCATTTTGGGTAATTGTTCAGTGGCTCCATGGCTGATCTGAGTTGAGTGATGTACTTTTCCTATTATCCCAGTGTTTCCTGACATGGAGACATGAAGTGTTATGTCCCAGTGCAGACCAGCCTAGAAAACCCTATGTTGTTGTTGTTGTTGTTGAGTGCCATATAGTTGGTTCTGACTCATAGTGACCCTGTATAGGGTTTCCAAGGAGCGGCTTGGGAGTTTGAACTGCCAACCTTGCCACACCTGGATTCCAGAAAACCCTATGAGTCAGTTCTATTCTACCCCATAATTTAAGAAAAAAGACTTTCAATGCAGGAGGGCACTTCTTAAGGAAAGATGGCAAACCAGTTGAGTAGGCAGAATAAAAACATACTATAGGATTAGTGGCGTTTGCACTGAGCTAAGTGTCTGCTTAGTGTTAGTACTGTTAGGGAAGTTCATTGTTTTGCTGAACTCTTCAGCTCCTTGTTTGTCTACCAGAGTTACTCCACAATGGACTAGTTTGCTTGATGCTGTCTTGTTAATGTGCAATTATTACTTTTGTGGAGCTAGAAAATATGTTCACAGATCTGAGTGATTTGCAGGATGCAAACCAGGCTGCTTAGCCCCTTTTGTATAGTAGACATTTGATTACAGCATGGGCGGCATCTGTCTACCAGAATAAGTACAGTTTAGGTTTTCCCTCTGCTTGTGGGACAAATGATTGATCACTTTACTACCAGTTGAAAGGTTAGTGGTTCAAACCCAGTTAGAAGCACCTCTGATGCCAGATCTGGCAATTTGCTTCTGAAAGATCACAGCCTTCACAACCCCACGGATCACTTCTACCCTGAACACGTAGCGGTGCCAGGAGCTGGAATCACCTGCTGGCAACCAACAGCAGCAACAACTTCTTAAAAAGAGATTGACAGGTACGGGGATTTAATAACAAAATACTTCATTCTGTTTACTTATAAAGGGATGGATGAGTAAGACAATTAATTCAGAATAGCTTTTCACTAAGTCTTTCAAAATATTTATTGTAGTTGAGTCATGAATCCACACCACCTGTCTAAGGCAGACTGTAAGCCCATCACTGTCCATGGCTTCTGACTCATAGTGACCTAGAAGGCAGAGTGGAACTGTCCCATAGGGTGTCCAAGGCTGTCAATCTTTATGCAAGCACACTGCCACATCAGTCTCTCTTGGAGTGACTGGTAGGTTTGAACCACTGACCCCTAACTGAATGCTTAGCCAAAGAGCCACCAGGGCAGCTAAGGCAGACTGCAGGTATTTTTATTCAAGGGCGTGTGTGCTGAGTATGGAGGTGCAGCGGTCTCTCCATTGTGTATGAGCACCTGAATCCTTGAATTTCTTAGCCTCTGTTTTTCACCAATCTTTCTAACATCTTTTCTTCTCCTTAGAGGAAGTCAGTGCAACCTTTAGTTGTTTGTTTATTTATTTTTTAGATGTTTTATTATTATTTATTTTTTAGCTTTTTATTGTAAATTGAGTGAAGGTTTGCAGACAAGGTTTACATTCAGCTTTACACTCAACAAATCCTACACTTTGTTTCATCTCAATGATTGCAACCCCCTCCCTGCAACAACAGTGATCCTACTTCTTCCCTCTGGCTCCCCATTTACATCTTGTATTTCACAAACGAACAAAGCAAAAATATTTTATGTACACATACAAAACAAATACATATTCATTTATATGTCCAAAGGGCACATCCTTGCCCACAGGCACAGAGCCTTGCTCAGTCCCTGGGCCTAGAGCCCGCAGCTGCTCTGTTTCCATGCCACCGCCTCTGCCACCTTCTCTGCTGTTGCTGCTTTTCTAGGTAGGATCTCACGCTCCACTCATGCTCTTCCTTCCTGATGGTCCTGGATGGTCCGTTCCTGGAATGAAAGATTAACTAACTACTCCCTCCGCAACCTTCAGTTTTATACACATGCAAAAAACCCCAAGTCAGATCAACTAACTAAAGATCACTCTTCTTACATTACTAGCACCACAGAGCTCCTCCCTTATATAGCTTACAACCATGCCACATCTGACTTTTAACATCTCATTTTTTTCTAACTGAACATATATGTATATATAATATCTTGCCATAAAGATTTTGAAAATGCAAAAAATTTTGTAAAAAATAACTTATGATGGCATTCACAAATAATCACAGTTAACATGCTAATTTTCTTCCAAATTTTTCCCTTTTTGGGTTGTTTCTGTGAGTGCTGATGATATGAATGGGATAGTGATTGTGGTTGTTGTTAAGTGCCGTCGAGTTGGTTCTGACCCATAGTGACCCTGTGTAGGGTTTCCAAGGAGCAGCTGGTGAGCTTGAACCACCGACCTTGCATTTCAAACGGCTTTGCAGTCTGGTGCATTAACCCACAGCGCCACACCAGGACTCCGTGATTGTGGTATAGGGGTGGTATTTGGCTCTTGGAGGCGAGTAGGCTGATGAGCTCGTTGAGTGGTTATATTTGAGGAAGAGGATTCAGGAGTATGCTTTTTAGTTCTTGGGGAGAGATATAATGAAATAGATTAGGGCAAGGATTTGACTAGGTTTTAAGACAGGGGTGGGACCGTCTGACCTTATACAAAATAATTTAGTTTGGCCCTGCCAAGGCAATTGCAATTCCAACCATCACATTGTTGTTGTTGTTAGTGCCCTCGAGTCGGTTCCGACTCAAAGTGATTCTTTATAGGGTTTCTGAGAAACAGCTGGTGGGTTTGAACCACCAACCTTGTAGTTTGCAGTCTTTGCTGATCCTACAGTGCCACAATTAGGGGTGAATTAATGAATGTTTTGGAGTCCTGTTGTGGCACTGTAAGATAAACACTGCATCACAAGGTCAGTTTGATTCGCAAGGCTGGTAGTTCAAACTCACCAGCCACTCCTAGGAAACCTTACACTTGGTCGCTATGAGTTGGAATCTATTCCTTGGCACTTAATGACAACAATTAAATAATCAAATATAGCAGGCTAATTCTTAAGTTGATAATTTTGTATGGCCCACTAAGGATGTTATAAATACCCAAATGGCCCTTGGTAGAAAAAAGGTTCCCACTTGTGTTTTAGAATGACAACAAAGGCTATGTTGTCCTCTGGACTGTTTATGTTGTTGTTGTTGTAATGTGCTGTGGAGTTGGTTACTACTCATAGCAACCCTGTACAGGGTTTATGAGGCTGTAAATCTTTATGGGAGCAGAAAGCCTCATCTTTCTCTCGTGGAACAGCTGGTAGTTTCGAACTCCTGACCCTAAGGTTCACAGCCCGATTTGTAACCACTACGCTACCAGAGCTCCTTGGACTGTTTATATATCTTTATATATTTTATGTGTATACAGAGTCCTGGCCAGCACAACACTTAAGTGGACAATTACCTGAAAGATTGGCAGTTTGGACCCACCCAGAGGCTCATTGGAAGACCCACCTGATGACAGTTTACTTTTTAAAGGTCACAGCCCTGAAAACTCTACTCTACACTTATGGTGCCACTGTGATTCAGTCCAATATAGATATGCAAATAACCAGCACTTGTACATACACATCTATATTGAATATGTTGTTAAGTGCCATCGAGTTGGTTCCAACTTACAGTGACCCTGTATAGGGTGTCCCAGGAGTGGCTGGTGGGTTTGAACTGCCAACCTATCGTTTAATAGTCCAGTGCTTATCCTACAGCTCCACACCAGGAGTCCATATTGAATATATGTATCTAGTAATGTAGTTGAGATCATGCCGCTTACCACCATGCCTTTTTTATTTCTCAGTTTTCTTAAAAAATTGCATGAACAGTTTATTGAAAGGATTCCAAATGGCTTTTCACCCTTTGCACTTCCCCTTTCTCCTTGGCAAGTTATTTATTCTGGCTTCTGCTTCTGTTGTTGTTGTTTAGTACCATCAAGGTGATTCTGACTCATAGCGACCCTGTATAGGGTTTCGGAGGAGCAGCTGGTGAGATTGAACTACCACTGATCTTGCAGTTCAAACAGCTTTGCAGTCTGATGCAGTAACCCACAGCACCACACCAGTGCTAATGCTGCCAAGACAGGCGCTAGCTTTGGTGTCTCCAGCTGTTTAAGATGTTCATGAACGCCCATCCTCCAGACTGGTATAGATGATGTTTAGCCTCCTCCTCCTTAAGATGCCTTGTTTAAACTGGTAAATAAAGTGATGCTCTCAGGCAAGAATTGGCAGCTTTAATATTGAAAAAATAGTTCAGGCTTTCCAAACTCTCAATTTTATTTTCCCACTCTGGATCCATCCATTCATTCTTCAATCCATCTATTCATCCAGTTTTAAAGAAACACACAATAACTTTCAAAGCTAGGAAATTTATCATTGATACCATGCTATTATCTAATTAGCAATTCATATTCAAGGTTTGCCCATTACCCCTATAATGTTGTTTATAGAATATTCTTCCACTCTCAACCAGGATCCAATCTAAGATCATGGATTGCTTTTAGTTGTCAGGGCTTCTTAGATTCCTTTAATCTGGAAAATCCATCCGTCCATTCAATGTTAAAGAAGCCAGACGCCCCTCTGTCATGGAGCATATGTGAACAGCAACAATTGCTTCTTCCCTGGTCCCTGGCACTGATTTCAAACATCACAATGTTTGAGTTTATTCTGTAAGTGTTGAACTTCAGAAAATCAATGTTTTTTGACAAAATTGAAAGCATATTATCTTATTCTTCCTTCATATCTGTTTCCACAGCAAGATTACTAGAGGATAATTTTTGCAAAAAGAAAAAAAAAAAAGTTCTTCATCCTTTCTGTCTTTTATGACATTGCTCCCCCCCGCTTTTTAAAAACTGCTATAGTCCAAAGCTATAATCTTTAATCTTTTTAAGATACTAATACTTTATTATATTTTCAGCGAAGGTATATACAGCAAATTAAGTTCCCATTTAACAACTGCCATACATATTGTTCCCCTTGGAAACCCTGTACAGGGTCGCTATGGGTCGGAACCGACTCGACGGCACTTAACAACAACAACAACAATACATATTGTTCAGTGATGTTAAGGTTGAGGTGGAATTCTCACCAGGTTACTTCACGTTAAAGTTTCCATTTTTACTATTAAAAATTTATCTGTGGGAAAACACTTTGAGATGATGTAATTATCTGGTTTCTCTTCACATTGTCATGCAATAGTTTGTACCCTTTGATGATTTTGCCTGAATCCATTATTACTATATTTCCAAAGTGGTGTTTTTTTCACTCTACGAACCTACCAGCTGTTCCATGGGAGAAAGATGAGACTTTCTGCTACCGAAAAGAGTTACAGCCTTGGAAACCCTGTACAGGGTCGCTATGAGTCGGAACTGACTCCACGGCACATAACAAAAACAACAACAACAACCCTTCTTTCTACATATATCAGTTGGCATTTTCTGCAAGAAAGAGCTTTTCTTTCTTTCTTATTAATTTTTATTTTACTTATTTGTTCTCAGTATGGGTGCATATATTTGTGTTTGGAATACAAATGACTGTCATTCTGATGCATGCAAATGTCTTGATTTGGCTAGTGAGAGGCCCTTTAAGGTGGCTCCTTTGTCATTTTTAAAAGTAGTTTTTCCCTTTGTGGTATTTGTGGTAAAATGTCCTGTAGTCATCTTGTACTTCACATGTTCCAGTACTGGAATGAGCCACTCTTTATGGCGTCCTATTCCTGTTAGTGGGGAATGGTATCAGAAACCAAGCTCCGAGTTCTCCACATGCTCACAGTTCCTGAGGCACTTTCCAGAAGGCAGAGCTGAGGTTCTATATGCATTTAAACTCAGGAATTCATACAATTCCAGTTCAGTGCCATAAGATTCCAATCTATTGCCATAAGATTCTTCTTCATCTTTTTCCATCCCATATCCTTATACAAAGATCTAGTGTAGCACTGGACTGCAAGGTCAGTTTGATAATACAGACAAAATAGTTTCACCATGGCACATTCATATCATTGTGAAAAACAAACCTATAAATGAGTTCAGGATGTGTTTGTCATTCTTTTTGTGTTCAGACTGAAGGTACATAGTCAGAGTTCCTAATAAAAAAGTGACTTAAATTGGTTCTGCTTGTTTTTTTCCCCTTCAGAAAGGTTATGCTAGTCTTTTGAAATACAGTTAAGTTCATTGGTTTCTGTTTGGATTTGATTGAAAGATTTTCTTCTCTTTTTTATTTTAACTATATAACATAATATAGTCAAAACTACTTCTGGTGTGGTGCTGTAGGATCAGCACTGAACTGTGAGCCACAAGGGCAGCAGTTCAAACCCACCAGCTGCTCCCTATACAGGGTTGCTATGAGTTGGAACCAACCTGATGGCACTTAACACCAACAAGAATCAAAACTAGATAAAAGCCTTTACTCGGAGACATATCACTTCCTCTCCTGTTTTTGCATCTCAGTCACAAGTTTTCTTTTGAAGAGTTCATTTCATTATGATCCTTGTTGTTTTTACTTCATTTTTCTCTTGTTTGTCAATGTAACACTGACAGCTTCATTGGGTCAAAGATTTTGAACAGTTAGACTTTGGCTAGGTATTGTCACACTTCCCTCGTAAGATTATATAATGTTTGGGGTTACTTAGGTCTCCATCTGATCTTCCTTAACATTCTGCATTACCAGAAACCTCTTAACTATCAAAGTATTGGTTGAATTTCTCCTTTGTGCTAAGAGTGTACTTAGAATATGTGTAATCTAGAATTCTAGTGTTTGTCAACTCTGAATTGGTCATTGCTGGGAGGGAAGGGTTTTAGCCAAAATATTTGGTTTAATCTCTGGCATGGATCAAAGTTTACAGTCTCAAATTTTTAAGATCTTTCTTTTCTTTTTTAATGTTGTGGTAAAACAGACATAGCACAAAATTTAAAGTGGCATTGAGTATATTCACACCATTGTACATCCATCCCCACTACTTTTCATCACCTCAAAAGAAAATCTCTTTCTCACTAAGCAATCGCTCTCTATTCCCTTTTCCCAGCACTTGCCAACTACTAATCTGCTGTCTTTATTGATTGCCTCTTCTGGACAGTTCATATAAATGGAATCATATGATATGTAGCTTTTGGTGCCTAGCTTCGGTTCACTTCAAGGTTCATCTGTGTTGTAGAATGTATCAGTACTTCATTTTTTTTTTTGCCGTATACCACATTTTGTTTATCCATTCAGTAGCTGACAGACATTTGGGTTGACTCCACCTTTGGATTATTGTGAATAGTGTTGCGGTGAACATCCACGTACAAGTTTTTGTTTGAAGCCAATTCTTTTGGGTTAGAATTGTTGGGTTTGTGATAGTTTGAAGAACTAACAACCCCGTTCTTTAAACCTCTCTGTTGCTGGTCCCTTTTCTCTATATCCATTGTATGGAGTTCCCTTCTTATTGTTGTTAAGTACCATCAAGTCAGTTCTGACTCACATTGATCCTGCAGAGGGTTTTGAAAGAGCATCTGGTGGGTTTTAACTGCCAACCTTGTGGTTAGCAGTCCAGTGCTTATCCGACAGCACCACCATCATATTATTAGCCTTCTAAATAAATTCACACTGTCGAGTTGATTCTAACTCTCAGTGACCCTATAAAGGTCAGAGTAGAACTCAGACTGTAAATGTTTATGGAAACAGATAGCCTCATCTTTCTTCCACAGAGTGGCTAGTGGGTTCGAACCACCGACCTTGTGGTTAATACTTAGCGTACATTACCACCAGGGCTCTTTAATTCATTAATATCTGGTTAATAGTCAAATCTCACATTCTGGTAATCAGCACTGGTAGTAGTGGATCATGAGTGACCACATGTTTTTAAATATAGAAAATGACAAGTATTGATTTGGTATCTATGTATCTGCTTTTAATGAGTTTTAGTCAATGCACTGGGCTGTCAGAGGCAAAAAAGACCTGATGTTGGAAGAATCTGAGCAGACTTATACCAACAAGATTGAACATGAGGACTGGAATGAGCAAAGACAAGTAAACAGAGAGGAGATGGGTTCAACAACAGACAAAGTAGAGCAAAAAGAATCTGAATCCGAGTCCTTGGACAAGTCATTCTCCCCACAAGATCCAGATTCTCCAGGTAAGTCCTACCTTTTAACTCTGCAGACAGATCAGGTCTGAAACGAATGGCTTGGTTTATATTGCATTTATTCTTAACCTTTTTCAATCAGCACAGTAGTAAATGTAAGGATTGGTTTAGCATTTTAAAGGATACTTCACAACAATGTGGAAACTAGATGCATTCCTTAATCCCTCCCTCACCTCAGGAAACTTGAGACAATTCTGGGAGTGTCTTATACTCCATGCTTAGCACAGTGATTGGCCTTTTGCTAGCCCTGGGCAGCTGTTCACTATTATTATCATTTGTTTATCTACCACCCACTATGCTTATCTAGTATGTTGTTATTGTTATTAAGTGCTGTTGAGTTGGTTTTGACTCATAATGACTATGTACACGGTTTCTGAGGAGCGGGCTGGGTGTGTTTGAACTGCCAACCTTGTGGTTAGCAGCCCAGTGTTAATCCTGCAGTGCTACATTAGGACGTGTGTTTTATATCTTTTATATCAGTACCGTGAAAAGGCCTTCGGATAGCAGCACACCAGGACTCCTTGTCTAGTATGTTGTTGGTAAGCGCCATCGAATTGGTTCTGACTCATCAAGTTGGTTTGGACTTGTAGGGTTTTCGAGGAGAGCTGGCAAGTTTGAACTGCTGATCTTGGAGTTTTCAGTCCAGTGCTGACCCTAGAGTGCCATGCCAGGAATCCTTGTCTAGTTTGCTGTTGTTGATGTTAAGGGCCATTGAGTCAGTTCTGACTCATAGTGACCCTGCATAGGATTTCTGAGGAGCAGCTGGTGAGCTTGAACTGCTGAATTTGTGGTTCAAATGACTTTGCAGTCCAGCGTATTAACTCATAGCACCACACCAGGATTTCTTGTCTAGTATGTTGTTGTTGTTATTAACTACCGTGGAGTCGGTTCCGACTCATAGCGACCCTGCACAGGGTTTCCAAGGCTACAAATTTTATGGGAGCAGAAAGCCTCATCTTTCTCCCACGGAACAGCTGGTTGTTTCGAACTGCCAGCCTTGGGGTTAGCAACCTGATTCGTAACCACTATGCTACCAGAGCTCCTTTTGTCTAGTATCGATATGTTATATATCTGTACCATGAACTGTCCTTCAACTTTTATTTGAAGTCACTATCTCATTATCTTTTTTTTTAAAAACAAGTTCTGTGATATTAAAGGACCTTTTGCTTAAAGGGTAAATTCTGATGGGATGTTGATTCTCACAATCTTGAAAATCAACATAGTCACTTCACATCTTTGAGGAAAACTTTATTTACCCCTTGCTGGGAATAAAGGTTCTTGCAATTTGATTCAGGGGTCTCTGCTGGTTATCAAAGAGCCTTCTGTAGAGGCGGCACTTTGATCACAGTAACCTTGTAACTGGAAATGGTTACAGTATAACAAACTGATCAAAGCAGAAACCCGAATTAGAGAAAAACAGCGTTTTAAGCAAACACACATGTGCAAATACCTTGTCCTTTTCATCCAAGCAAACATGCAAATATTTCTCATCTCAGCCCAGATTATTGAGATCTGTGCTCTCCGAGCCGCTGTGGTCTCTTGGTGGTTTTCTGTTTCTGCTGGAATCAGACAGGGTTGAGTTCACCAGAACAGGAAAGGTTTGAAGACTTCAAGACTAGGCAGGCGTGACGTCATGCTGGGCCCCATCTGAGCCCTTCTCTCAGGCTTCTGTGACATTTTCTTGATTGCTTTTAAAATAGTTGTTTAGCTACTAAAAAGACCCCAGTAATAATACAATCTTGTTAAAAATTAAAAAAAAAAAAAAAATGTGTGTGACGGTCTGAAAATGTTAGCGTAAGAAGACTTTCAGGCACATCTGATGCAAAAACTAACCCTAGTCCTAACCATAAAATTATAAAAAAAAAAAAAAAATTTGCATAGAGCCATAAGTTAGTGTCTATCCCCTCCCCTCATCCTTCCCTGCTTCTAGTCCCTGAAGGAACCTAGGTGGATGCTCTGGAGTGTCTCGTCCCACTAGGTTTTCTGTGCTAATGCAACCCTATGTCCAAGTAAATGTACATGTTTGAGATCTTTAAAAATAAAGAATGGGGTCACAGAGTGGTTAAGAGTACAGACATTGGACTGGACGGGGTCCAGATCCCAGCTTTTTCAAGTCTGAGTTATGTGACCTTGAGCAAGGTTATGTGACCTTGTACTGAACCTCAGTTTTTTTGGTGTGTGTGTTTAAGTTATGGTAAATACATTTTCCATCTCAATTTTTTTTTACATGTACAGTTCAGTGTCATTAATGATGTTCATCATGTTGTGCAACCATCACCAAATTTTCCCGTCATCCTTCTGTGCCCCCCTAGACATTGATTCTTCCTTTCCTCCCCTCCTTTCTCAGTCTTTCATGGTAAAAATATTGGTGTCTACTTCTTACAGTTTTTCCGTGAGGAGTAAGTAACATAGTATACATAAAGTATATTCATTATCTTCAAGACTAAGCAGGCGTGGCGCTGGGGCTCCATTTGAGCCCTTGTCGCAGGCTTCTATGACATTTTCTTTCTTTCTTTTAAAATAGTTGCTTAGCTATTAAAAGACCCCAGAAATAGTATAATCTTAAATTTAAAAAAAATCATATAGAGACAGTAAGTTAGTATCTACCCCTTCCTCCTATCCTTCTCTGCTTCTAGTTCCTGAAAGAACCTAGGTGGATTTGAGAAGTATCTTTTTTACTGTTAGCTTTGTTATTATGGGATTTCTCCCAGCTCCTTACGTTTAGAGTGAACACATTCTTTTTAACAGATGATAATATTCTCAGTGTAGACTTATCATAACTTGTTATTGTTGTTAAGTGCTGTCAAGTTGGTTCTGACTCATGCCCTGTATAGGGTCTCAGAGGAGCAATGATTGGGTTTGAACTGCTGACCTTGTGGTTAGTAGTCCAGTGTTTATCCTGTTCAGAATAAATTGTGATGTCCTCACATTGTGAAGTGTACTCTTTTATTATGGTTGAAGAGTGAAGTGGAGGAGCATCTGTCTGAGAAGCTGTTGTCGGTGAGTAAGAATTAATGAAATTTTGCCAAAGGATGCATTTACCAGTGCTTCCTTAATGCTGTTGAAGAGATTATTGGCTGTTCTGTGTGGTGCCGTAAATTTGAAGTTTGATAGACTGAAGTGCCGTTGCATGATTATTTATGATTTCATTTTACTGCCGTGCAAAGTTTATAACGTCAGCATTTAGGGACTATCATTCATGTCAGTTTTACCAAGCCCTGAGTAGCTTCTCATGTATTGCTTTTCAGTACATTTGTTAATTTCCTCAAGCAGTACTTATATTTTACTTTGGAGTTTTTCTTTTGATGGCTATTGTGTGTATGTGATGAGCAACCACCAAACAGTCCCCAGTTACATTCCGACACTTCATTACAACCAGTAAAATATGAGGCATGGCATCTGAAAATTGGTTGGCACGATAGTCTTACTTTTATTTTCTTGCCTTTTAAAAATGTCACAAATACAATTCTAGAATTAAATAGTTTTATTGTAACACCTTAGAGAAAAAAAGAACAAAGCCAAAAACACAAAAAAATCAGATGTAGTAAGTAGATGCTTAGATGCTGCTGCTGAAACCTGTTCCCTGGGTTCCCTGCCTTTCCGGTCACTGACAGCCCTCTGGTCCCTACTACAAGCTTCATGGGTCTTTGTCAGAGGGTGTTCTCTGACACCTACTTGGCAGCCAAAGAGCAGGTGGCAAGAGCCAGGGAGTAAACTTTGGGGGGAGCAATAAGGAATGGGAGTGGGAGGCTAATGTTCTCAGCTCCTTCACCTGTCAGGTGAGGTAACTCTGAGGGAATTTTTTTTTTTTTTAAATGTTTTATTGTGAATTGTGTGATAGTCTACATGGAAGAACATTAGCTTTACATTCATTCCATCATCTATCATTTCATTGGCATAATTACCATCCCGTCCATGCATCCTCACCCAACCAACCAAAGGGTGTACCCTGTAAGCCTGCACCCCCACCTCCACCCCACCACAGTCCTCAGCCCCTTTCCATCTCCTGATCCCGAGTCCCCAGCCACACCATCTCTAGACGTCGTTGTCTCTGCCTCCATCTCAGACCTCACTGCTTCTCTGGGTAGGATCCCGCTCTCCGCTTTTCTCCATTGATGGTCCTAGGATCCTCTGCTCCTAGACTGAAAAGTTAATCACTCCCTTCCTTGCTACAAAATGTCCACCTTTAGATTTCCAACCCCTCTGAGGGATTTTTATATTGTCTGCTTGGACCCCCAAGTTGGGGTCAAGTTACCCTTAGTGGTGGTGACCTCCTCGAGAGTAACCTGTGTTGACTTTGTTTCCTTCCCCTGTCAGTGTCTCTTGGGATCACCTCCAAAATTAATCAGATCCTTCTGAGTTCTAGTGGAACCCAAACTAGATAACATTAAAAAAAAAAAATCTAGTTACTATAGAAATCTGCGAAAATATGATCAAGCAAAAGAGAAAATACAGTTGATAATCTTACCACCTAGAGAAAGAACTTTAATTGATGTTTTGGTGTGTTCATTTTCTTCAGTGTTAAAACCGGTTGCCACTGAGTTAATTCCAACTTATAACTACACTGCAGAGAAGAGTAGAACTGCTCTATAGGGTTTCCAAGGCTGTAAATCATTATAGAAGTAAGCAGCCACATCTTTCTCCCACAGAGCAGCCGACCCACCCTCCTTTCCTTTAGTAGCTAAGCATGTAACCACTGTGCCTCAACATATATGTTGTTTTTGTTGTTAAGTGCCATGGAGTCAGTTCTGATTGACAGCAACTTTGTATAGGGTTTCCAAGAGCAGCTTGTGGTTTTGAACCACCAATCTTGTGTTAGCAGTGAAGTGTTTATCCTACAGCACACACCAGGATTCCACATGTTGGTATACTTAAAATGAGATCATACTATACACATTTTGTGTACATGTTACATTTACAGCTAGAATGTCAGAAACAATTTCCTTTTTTGCTTTTTCCCCCAAATGGAAATTCTTTAGATTCTTTTTTTTACTGATGATTCTAAAAAAAAAAAAAGTAGAAATAGATCCTATTTTCCTGATATTTTGTTGTTGTTAAGTGCCCTGAGTTGGTGCTGACTCTAGCAATCATAATAAGATTTCCTAGGCTGTCAATCTTTATGGGAACTCTTGAAAACCCTATACAGGGTCACTATGGGTCGGAACTGACTTGATGTCACTTAACAACATCTTTCTGTGGTGTGGCACTGTGGGTTAATGTGCCAGACTGCAAAGCCGTTTGAACCACAGGTTCAGTGGTTCAAGCTCACCAGCTGCTCCTCGGAAACCCTATACAGAGTTGCTATGGGTCGGAACCAACTCGACGGCACTTAACAACAACAACAACAGTCTTTCTCTTGTGGAGCAGTTGGTGGGCTTGAGCCACTAACCTTGTGGTTAGTAGTCCAGTGCTTATCCTATCTACTACACTTCCTTTTTTCTAATATTGTTGTCGTTAAATGCCGTCCGGTGCTTAGCTACCCTGTATAGGGTTTCTAAGAAGCAGCTTGTGAGTTTGAACTGCTGACTTTGTGGTTCAAACTTCTGAGATAGCCGCTGTTAACTGGACTGTGTATATCTTTCCTTACTAGGTTTTTAGATTGCATTTTATATTTAAAAAATATCAATGTTGTTGTTTTTAAGTGTCATTGACTCGGTTCTGACTCATAATGACCCTGTAAAGTGTTTTGGAGGCTGTAAATTTTCTCAGGAGCACAAAACCTCATCTTTCTGCTAAGGAGCAGCTTGTGGCCTCAAACCTCGAACCTTTTGGTTTGCAGTCCAGTGCTTATTATATGCAGCACCGTCCCTCCAAATTATCAATAGAAGTCTGTTTTATATATGATTTTGTAACCTACTTTTTTATTAGCAGTATTATAGACATAAAACTGTGACACAGGAATACCTGCTTACTCATTGAAAAAAGTAAGAAAATCCAGATATACTAAAAAAAAGCATGAAACGTGAAAATCATATTCATGCTTATTACCTAGGAATAACAAACTCAGTTAACATTTTGGTATATTCTTCATTTTAGACTTTTTATTTTAACATGTTTCTAAAAAGTGTTTTATTAAACATAAATGCCCATGTAAATAAATGAATTTAAGAATGAGATCATCCTATATGAACTGTTTTGTAACTGTTATTCTCTTAGAGTCCTGGTGTGGCGCTGTGGGTTAATGCGCTAGTCTGCAAAGTCTGTTTGAACAACAAGGTTGATGGTTCAAGCTCACCAGTTGCACCTCGGAAATCCTTTACAGGGTCGCTATGGGTTGGAACTGACTTGACAGCACTTAACAACAACAACAACAACATTCTCTAAGAAGTATATAATGAACATTATGAATTTTTTTTCAATAGTAAATATTTTTAAATTGTTCAGTTTTTGACAATTTAACCAGCTTTCTGTTATTGAGAATTTGGGTTGCTTCTTGATTTTTTAAAACATGTATACATTATAGCATGCTTATAGTTAAATCCTTGGGCGCAATCATTATTTCCTTAGGAAAGTTTCTAGAAGTAGAATGATAGGATCAAAGATTATATATATTTTAATAAGAATGAGAACTATTGTCAAAATTGCTTGTCAGGAGAGTTTTGCCAATTTACACTTCTGCCAGTAGAGAAGGAAGATGGCCTTTATTTTAGTCTAAATACAATGTTATTTGTTATAATTAAAATAAGTCTTGTTGTTGAGTGCTGGCGAGTGGGTTCCAACTCCTAGCAACCCTGTATAGAGTTTCCCAGGAGCAGCTGGTGAGTTTTAACTGCCGACCTTGCATTTTAAACCAACGTTGCAGTCCAGTGCTTATCCTACAGCGCCACACCAGGACTCCGAATAAATCTTCCTAGCATGGACTTGAATTACTAGTGTTTTCAGGTAGTCCTGTACTTTCGTGACCTTTTACATTTGGCAGCTGTTTGAAAGTTGCTTCTAGTTTTATTGCTGGTGAATTGTCAAAATTCATGCCACTGGAAGCATGAATACATTTCCTTCTGTCATTAGGCATTTAAGCCTGTGAGGTCCTGTCACCCATAAAAATGGCAATTCTTGTTCATAAGAATTCAAAAGACTGCTGAAGTTAATACATTTCCATAAAATATTAATAATTCATACCAAAGACTTAAGTTTTAATTTGTTGCAGTGAAATCGTATCATCTTATTCACCAAGTTGTTTTAGAGATTTGGTTTTTCTTTTCCTACTACTGATTTTGAAATCTTATTTTCTCTCAGATGTGAACTATTGGCACCTTCGTTTCCGCTGGTCTGGAGATGTTCCCTCAGAACTCCTGAGGAAGTTTAGAAACTATGAAATCTGAACCATGCTGCATCATGGGTGAGGGAGAGAGCAGACCATCATCTAGGCTGGTAACCTGCAGTCTTTGTTCATACCGAAAAATACTGTGTTTATAAGTCCTATTTGTGAAATGCTGAGCACTGGTTAATTCCTCCATTCACGAAACCATACTTACAATGTATTTTTTTTCATGAGAAAATTTTTAGAAGAATAGTTTCTTTCAATATTTGCATATATTAAGACCACAGATCCAGAGTGGATTGTACTATCTGCAATTTCCTGTGAATGTAATTTATAAGAATTCATTAAAAATGGATCTCTTTGTTCAAGTATTTCATTGATATAGCATGCTCTCTATCAGTGCTGGATGTACAAGAAATGTTTTCTCTTGAAATGTCTGAATCCCATGAAGTGAAATAAATAATTTCTTCAAAATTATATTCTGGCTATGAAATGAAACTTGATGGTCTTGTGTGTTCTATGTTTCTTCTTCTTTTTTTTTAGTGTGTGAATAAGTGAATGAAAAACTAAGACGAAAAAGTAATTTAGAGCAGGATTTCCTTAGTTAATGACAGAGTTTTCACTGATCCTTGGAAAATGAGAAAAATCTGAATAGCCCAAGTCCTTGGGACATCTGTGGAGTAGTGGTACAAATGTTAATCAACTCAGCTACTTACAGAAAGGTTGGAGATTCAAGTCCACCCAGAGGCACCTTGGAAGAAAGACCTGTTTCTACCAGGCGTTGAACACCCTGTGGAGTACAGTTCTCTTCTGGTACATGTGAGTTCATGGCTCCCAGGAGTTAGAACTGACTAGATGAAAACCAATTTGAAAAGCTAAATTTATTCAATATAAAAGGCCTTCCTTTTTTCTTAGAAATTGTGTCCTTCTTACCTTTGTGGTTTAAAATGCACTTCTTTTTATGAAATAGGGTCATTATAGATGAAGACTTTTAAAATACAACTCTATGCTTGCTCTCTCAACTTCATCTGAAATTTTACTGTTTCATCAAATCCAAAAGTCAGGGCCAACTGTTTAGAGAATTATTTCTATCAATATTTTACCACTTCAGTAAAATGTGGCTTGACATTGTTACCATACCTGCAAGTTTTACTTGCAAAAATTAGAAAAATCAGTGTTCAATAAGCTAATAAAATGAGCTTTTGAACCACAGAAAATAATAGACGAAAGTCACAACTGCTTGTCAAATTGCCTGGCCCTGGCTAGGAACTCAACTAGATTGAATAAATGAGTTGTTGTTTTAACAAATGAGTTTTTGAATCTAACAATTAGGATTACTTTTTCCTTTTCCTCCCAGACTATCTGATTTGCAGCACTTAGGACATCATCTAATGACTTATCTAGGAAGAAAGCACCCAGGGTCCACTCAGTTTCCATTACAGACTCATGTCCCAGTTGTTGTTGGTAAGATTGAGCAGCAGCTCAAGGAAAACTGTCTCTCCCATGATGCCTAATGATGCCAAATGAGCAATGAGAAACTGCTCCCTTTTTTTTTTTTTTTTAAGTTTTTTATTGTAAATTGTGTGATAGTTTACATGGGAGAACATTAGCTTTACATTCATCCTATTGTATATCATTTCATTGCCATGGTTACAATCCCCTCCATGTGTCAACAACCAACCATAGGGCCCCGCAAGTCTGCCTGTAGGTCATTAGCACACAGCCCCTCTCCATCTCTGGATCTAGAGTCCCCAGTCACTCCATCTCTCCATGTCATCATCTCTGCCATCACTGCTTCTCTGGTTAGGATCCCACTCTCTGCTCTTCTGCCTTGATGGTTCCAGGGACCGCTGCTCCTGGACTGCAAAGTCGACCATGAAACTGCTCACTTTTAATGGGATTCAGATGCCTGGGTGGTACAAGTGTGGAAGTGCTTGACTATTAAATGAAAGAGCACCTGTTTGGACCCACTCATAAGAGCTTCAGAAGACAGGCCTGGCCATCTGCGTCACAGAACGTCTTGAAAACCCTTTGGAACACTTCTGCTCCACACACTTGGGGGTTACAATGAGCTGGAATGGATTCCAGGGTAACTCACCACACCAGCATTTATAATGGATTTATGGGGGCTTTATGACAGGTCATGCTTACATATGTTGTTGTTTAGTGCCGTCCAGTCTGAATTCTGACTCACAGAGACCCTCTACAGGGGTTTCTGAGTCTTTAAGAATCTTTGCTGGGGCAGAAAGCCTCTTCTTTCTCCTTTGGAGAAACTGGTGGGCTTGAACCACCAACCTTGTGGTTAGCAGTCCAGTATGTATCCTATGGAACTACCGTACTTGTGTTAGGCACTTTACATACTTGATTGCATTCAATTTAGCAAGAGACCTTTTACACGTAAGTACTCAATACTCCCTGAATTCAAGCACAATTTCAATACTGTAGTCTTTCCTTTTGAATGGAAAGTCAGGGGGAAACTGGACTTTTCTTCATTAATTTGTTTAAAGTTCTTGTATGTTCAGCACAACCACAGTCGGATGTATATATAACAGCACATTTTCAAAGCCACTTATTTTAGATTATGACTCACCTTCATGAAATAGCAAAAAGATAACTTTACGTGAAGACTATTAAGCTCGTAAGCCAGTTTTTAATGAGTGAGTGAATTAAGCACATATTTATTGAGAACATTATATGATAAAAGTTATAGTACCACCTATGCAGATATAAAAAGGTTTATGTCATGATAATGCCTTCAAAGGATTCAATAATTCAGTGAAATAACAGGTATGTGAATATCTATAGTTAAAAAGGAGTATATTAGTTAAAATGGTGTTAAGTGTTTAGGACGTGCTTGGTATGTAGTAAGCACTATGAGTGTCAGCCTACAGGTTCCTATTATTATGTGATGTTGTTGTGACGTGCCGTCGAGTCTGTTCTGACTCATAGTGACCTTATACACAACAGAATCAATCACTGTTCCATCCTCACAATTGTCATTGCTCTGCCTCTGTGCCAATCCATCTCCTTTGGGGGTCTTCCTCTTTTTCTCTGACCCTCCATTTTACCTAGCATGGTGTCCTTCTCCAGGAACTAGATCCTCCTGATAATATGTCCAAAGTATGAGAAACGAAGTCTTGCCATTCTGGCTTCTAAGGAACATTGTGGTTTTTGTTTAAACTTTTTACTGTGAATTGAGCGAAGGTTTACAGACCAGATCATCAGTTTTACAGTCAACAAATCATATTGTTGTTGTTAGATGCCTTTGAGTTGGTACCAACTCACAGTGACCCTATGTACAACAGAACGAAACACTGCTCAGTGCTGGCCAACCTCACAATTGTTGCCACGCTTGAGCCCATTGATGCTGCCACTTTGCCAATCCGTTCTTTTTTTTTTTTTTTATTCTGTCACCCTTAAGCAGTGCTGGAATTATGCTATTATGCTTTTTTTTTTTTTAATGTTTTATTGTGAATTACATGATAGTTTACATGTGAGAACATTAGTTTTACATTCATTCTATCTTACATCGTATCATTGCCATGGTTACAATGCCCTCCATGCATCATCAACTGACCAAAGGGTATACCCTGTAAGCCTGCCCCCTACACTACCCCACTCCCACCCCCCCAGTCTTCAGCACACAGTTGCTCTCCCTCTCTGGATCTAAAGTCCCCAGCTGCTCCATTGCTCCACGCCATTGTCTCTGCCTCCATCTTGGGCATCACTGCTTCTCTGGGTAGGATCCTGCTCTCATCTCTTCTCTGTTGATGGTCCTAGGGACCTCCGCTCCTAGACTGAAAAGTTATTCCCTCCCTTCCTTGCTATAAAATGTCTACCTTTACATTTTCAACCTTCACAATCAGTCCTGATAACAATTATTCACTATTGTATCACAAGAGACCCATCTGTATTTCATTTTATCAGCTCCGCCTAGGCAGATTGGATACTACTCACTGGAGATTCTGCCTTCCTCGAGGCCCCCTGGTTCTAGGTTCCCTCTTGAAAGCTTGTAAGCCAGTCACTTCTTGCCTTTGTAGGCCCCCCCCCACCCCCATTTTGGGTAGCCAATGTCCAAGTTGCCCATCCCTGTCTACTCTGTGTGTGGAGGGGGTGGGAATGATTCTTGTTGTAAGAATTTGTTCCCTCATTTGAGCTACTGCTTCCATAGGTGTAGGTCAAGTTCATCAAATTGCATCAGATTACTCTATTTTTCCTCTTCTTTCTTCTTCTGGTTGAGCTCTGACCAGTCATTGAAGCCAGGTCAAGTGGGTATTGTCTGCAAGTGTGGGTGTTCTTGTGCATATGCCCATTCTTTTTATCAGCTGAACACTTCACTCTCCACATTGTAGAGCTTAGCTCGCCACTTCATTGTTGTTTTTCCTTCATTTCTCCTTATCAGTGGCGAGCGTGGTCACCAATCAGATCGTGTATTCCCATTGAGTCTTAGTCTTGGAAGGGGGTTTGCACTGAGGGGACCCAACCACTTGCCTTGATGTTTCCTGGGAAAACAACTTGTTTGTTCTTGTAGTAACAGTCCGTCTGCCTCTATTGTTTTGTATTTTGCCAATCAATTCTTCTGGGGGTCTTCCTTTTTTTCTCTGACCCTACACCTTACCAAACATGATATCCTTCTCCAGTGACTGGTCCTTCCTGACAATATGTCTGAAGTATGAGAGATGAAGTTTGGCTATCCTGGCCTCCAAGGAGCACTCTGGCTGTACTTCTTCCAACACAGATCTGTTGGTTCTTTTGGCAGCCCATGACACTTTCAATATTCTCCTCCAACACCATAACTCGAAATCATCAATTCTTCTATGTTCTTCCTTATTCACTAGCCAGCTTTCACATGCATATGAGGTTATTGAAAATACCATGGCTTGGGTCAGGTGCACCTTAGTCCTCAAGTTGACATCTTTGGTCTTCAACATTTTAAAAAGGTCTTGTGCAGCAAATTTGCCTAATGCAATATGTTGTCTGATTTCTTGACTGCTGCTTCCATGTGTGTTGATGGTTGATCCAAGAAGAATGAAGTCCTTGACAACTTCAATCTTTTCTCTGTTGATAAGAATGTTGTTTATTGTTCCAGTGGTGTTTTGTTTTCTTTACATTGAGATATAATCCATACCAAAGGCTGTGCTCTTTGATCTTCATCAGTAAATGTTTTAAGTCCTTTTCACTTTCAGCAAGCAAGGTTGTATCATCTGTATATCACAGGTTGTTACTGAGTCTTCTTCCAGTCCTGATGCCACGTTTTTCTTCAAAGAAACCCAGCTTCTCGTATTATTTGTTCAGCATACAGGTTGAATAAGTGTGGTGAAAGAAAGCACCCCTGTCACACATCTTTCTTAATCTTAAACCATTCACTGTTTCCATGTTCTGTTCAAACAATTACCTGTTGGTCCATATACAGATTCCTCATGAGCACAATTAAGTGTTCAGGAATACTCATACTTCTCAATTTATTATGATGTTATTCACTGGTCCAGTTGTGAGGGCTTTTTTTTTCTCTTTACATTGAGGTGTGCATCCCACACTGAAGGCTCTTTGATCTTCATCAGTAAGTATTTTAAGTTTTCTTTACTTTCAGCAAGCAAGGTCATATTATCTGCATATCGCAGGTTGTTAATGAGTCTTCCTCCATCCTGATGCCATGATTTTTTTCATATAATCCAGTTTCTTGGATTATTTTCTCAGCGTAAAGTTTGAATAAATATGGTGAAAGAATACAACTCTGGCACATATCTTTCCTGATTTTAAACTATTCAGTGTCCCCGTGTTTTGTTCGAACAATTGCCTCTTGGTCCATGTACAGATTCCTCATGAGCATAATTAGGTGTTCCAGAATGCTCATTCTCTGTAATGTTGTCCATAGCTTGTCGTGATCCACACAGTTGAAATCCTTTGCAGTCAATAAAACACAGGCAGATGTCTTTCTGGTATTCTTTGCTTTCATCAAGCTCTATCTGATGTCAGCAGTGATATCCCTCGTTCCACATGCTCATCTGAATCCGGCTTGAACCTCTATCAGTTCCTGGTCAATGTTCTGCTGTCATCATTTAAAAATTATCTTCACCGAAATTTTACTTCCATGTGATAATAATGATATTGTGTGATGATTTTCTGCATTATTATGTGATGTTGTTAAGTGCTGTTGAGTTGGTTCTGACCCATTAGAGACCCTGTATAGGGTTTCTGAGGAGCAGTTGGTGAGCTTGAACCACCAACCTTGCAGTTCAAATGGCTTTGCAGTCTGGAGCATTAACCCACAGCGTCACACTGGACTTTTATGTGATGTTGTTGTGAAGTGCCATCGGGTCAGTTCTGACCCATAGTGACATTGTGTAGGGTTTCCAAGGAGCAGCTGGTGAGCTTGATAGGCCTTATGCTGTTCAATGAGCAGATTTGCGGTCTTCACAAACCACCTCTTCCCTCAGTTCTAAACCTCAGAGGCACGTTTCTTGCATAGCTTTCTTTCCTTAGATATCTTGTGCATTTACACATATATGTGTCTGTATTTAAAAAACAAACACAAATAACACACTATATTCACTGCTCTACACTCTCCATTTATTCAATAATATGTCTTGGATATTTTGTACTTTAGTACATAAAAATGGTTTCACTCTTTTTACCCTCTGTATATCAATCACTCCATTGTATGTATGAACAGTGATTTACTTAGCATGTCCTTTATGATGCATTTTAGGGAATCCTGGTAGCCTAGTGGATTACAATCTGGGTTGTTAACCCCAAGGTTGTTGTTGTTGTTATTATGTGCCGTGGAGTGGGTTCCGACTCATAGTGACCCTGTACAGGGTTTACGAGGCTATATATCTTTACGGGAGCAGAAAGCCTCATCTTTCTCCCGCGGAACAGCTGGTAGTTTCGAACTGCTGACCCTGAGGTTAGCAGCCTGATTCTTAACCACTACAATACCAGAGCTCCTTATTAACCACAAGGTAGGTAGTTTGAATCTACCAGCTGCTCCGTGGGAGAAAGATGAGGCTTTCTTTTGCTGTAAAGATTTATAGCCTCAGAAACTTTATTATTATTGCTGTTAAGTCCTATTGAGTCAGTTCCAACATAGTGACCTTGTATAGGGCTTTCAAGGAACGGTTGGTGAGTTTAAACCACAGATTTTGCGGTTCAAGCTGACCTTGTGGGCCAGTGCTTATCCTACAGCGTCACACCAGGACTCTATACAGGGGAGCTATGAGTTGGAACCGACTCAGTGACACAATCACCACCACCCATTGATGCCCTTTAAGGTTATGCACAAATGTTTGCAATCACAGCTCTGTAGTGCATAACTTTATACAGAGTATTTCTTTCTTGTGAAGAATATCTGTAGGGTAAATACCTGGTACTAGAATAGTTGGATCAAAGAATATGTCTGTATATAAAGAATTTGATGATTATGTGCTTAGTAGCGTAGTGGTTACGAATTGGGCTGCGAACCTCAAGGTCAGCTGTTCGAAACTACCAGCTATTCCGCAGGAGAAAGATGAGGCATTCTGCTCCCGTTAAGATTTACAGCCTCAGAAACCCTGTACAGGGTCGCTATGAGTCGGAACGGACTCCATGGCACACAACCACCACCACCATTCTTAAGCAAACAGCAGTTTGGTGGGTTTTACAGATCTTTGAACCAATGGATTGGTAAACCCAGAAAATATGCTGGTTCATTGAGATTCTTGTCAGATACAAAAGCTCAGTGCTTGCGGAGCAATTACCTTGCAGCTCCCCTAACTCCTGATGTTGAAGTGTGCCCAAGATAAAAAGCAGTTATGAGACCAGAGTACAGGTTTCTTCCAGCACCTTCCACAAAGCCAGGACAAGAGCAGGGTCTTTTTCCAATGTTAGGGTTACTTGCTTTTAGGGTGTCCTGAAATGTTGAAACTCAATTTTGAAACCGTTTTGCTGTTTTAAGTAAAGGGCAATCAATCCAGCCGAGCAACTGTGGAAACCGTCAGCAGCTTCACAATTTCCTTTGAGCCCATCTAGTTTACAGTCTCCAAAGGACAGATTCTCAGCCTGTCAAAAAGATGCCGCCTGATGAACAAATTTGAAATGCAAAAACGTCTTTGCAGATAGTTCTTGCAAAGAGAGAGCCGAGTAAGGAGAGATAAGGTTGTTTTCCTGCATGAAAATTTTCATATCCTTTTTTCTGCAGATCTGATGGTGGTTACAAGATCAGTCAGACCCGCAAGTGTCGATGACTAATGCAGTTATTGCGAGAGGTCTTTAATTTCCTGCCGGCAAACCCTCCACGTCCACATCACAAATGAGGAGATGCCAGGCATACTGGGGAGTCAGTGATGGAAAAAATTATAAACTGATGCAATTATGGAGAAAATGATAAAAAGTCTCACAATGAAAAGCTTCAATCCCCTTCAATTTCAGCTTTTGTGATATGCATCAGTGTGGCTGCCTTCAGCATTATTACTTCTCTGCTCTCTGGGTCAGCTCATGCTCATGATGGGGAATATTTGACACCAGACATCTCAGTCTCATCCTGTCTCCACCCACCTGGGCCTTTTGGTTTCTTCCAGTGAGTTTGCATTGATTAGTATCAGACAAGAGTGAAGCTTTGCACAGAGAAATCCTGATTAGGTTCATGGAGAACTGGGTCTTTCTCAAATTCTAATCTACTGGGTCTACTCAAGCTTTTTGATCGAGATTTTTCTGCCTGTGGCTGGGGAAAAACCACAAAACAAAACACAAAAACCTCCCCTTTAGGCACACAAGATTTCGGCCAAGAACCAGGCCCAGAGTTGGCCTGTTCCGGTCCTCTGCTGGGAATCAGGACAGTTAGGGAACTGGCCAACAATGTTTAGACCAAAGGTAGACAAGAGGGCAGGGAAAGCAAGTCTTCTCCACCATTTCTTTCTAATAGTTTTTCCTTACTGTTCTTTCAAGTAACCAGGCAGAAACATAAAGGGAGCGATTATAATCAGACACACGCACACACATACACACAAGAGACCCAAACGAAACCCCAAACGTCTTGCCTTTGAGTGGTGATCCCATGGGTTGCAAAGCAGAACTGCTCTATAGAGTTTGCACTGCAAGGTCGGTTTAAACCACAAGGTTGGTGACTCAAACTCATCAGCTGCTCCTCGGAAACCCTACATACACAGCAGGCGTGGGAGATTTTTTTCTGCCAAGGGCCATTTGGATATTTATAACATCATTTGAGGAAAAGATAAGGGTGTTTTCTTATCTTAAAAAATGAATCTGCTATATTTGGTCAAACATTTAATTAACTTATTCCTAATGTAATGGCTGGAGTCCTGGTATGGCTCTGTGGGTTAATGAGCTGGGCTGCAAGGTCTGTTTGAACTGCAAGGTTGGTGGTTCAAGCCCACCAGCTACTCCTTCGAAATCCTATACAGCGTTGCTGTGGGTCTGAAATGACTAGATGACACTTAACAACGATGTGATGATTGGAGTCCTGGTAGTGCGCTGGACTGCAAGGTCAGTTTGAACTACATGGTCATCAGTTGAAGTTCACCAGCCACTCTTCGGAAACCCTATACAGGGTTGCTATGGGTCGGAACTGATGGCACTTAACAACAACAACAACAATGTGATGACTGGAACTGCAGTTGCCTTGGTAGGGCCAGACTAAATTATTTTGTGGGCTTTATATGGCCCATAGGCCAGACCCACCCCTGCTATACAGGGTTGTTATGAGTCAGAACCATGGGATAAACACTGCACTGTTAACTGAAAGGTTGGTAGTTCAAACTCACCAGCCTCTCTTTGATAATCCTATACAGGGTCACTATGAGTTGGAACCAACTCGTTGGCACTAATAGCACAACACAACACAACAGAAGCAGTGCTAAAGCCATGCTTCTGAAAAGTGTACTATGCATACAGAAGCCTGCGGGTCTTGTTAAAACCCAGTCTATAATCCAGCATGTTTAGGGTAGGGTTCTAGGTTCCACATGTCTAATAAATTCCAAAGTGATGCTGATGATACTGGTCTTTGGGCTGCATGTTGAAGAGCAAGATTGTAGGGTTTGTACCACTGACCTTGTGGTTAGCAGTCTAGTGTTTATCTCACAGTAGTTACTAGTTATCTACAGCCATTAAAATGATGAAAATGAAATGAAAAGTTTAGTTCCCTAGTCACACTAGCAGCATTTCAAGTGATAAACAGCCGTGTGTGGTTATTGGCTGGAACAGACTGGGATAAAGATACAAAACCACCATGAGGGGCTACAATAGGGAGTGTTAGGGACTGTGTGGTAACATGGGAATAGAATGTCCAGATCTGAAGGACATCATGTTTGGTAAGGTGGAGGGTCAGAGAAAAAGAGGAAGACCTCCAACGAGATGGATTGGCCAAGTGGCAGCATCAATGGGCTCAAGCGCGGCAACAGTAGTGAGGTTGGCCCAGGATGGGGCAGTGTTTCGTTCTGTTGTGCATAAGGTCACTATGGGTTGTTACCGACTAGATGGCATCTAACAACAACAGCCAATGACTACCATGTAAAAAGGTAGGCCCAGAGTTTGCTGGATAGTCTGTTTTTTTTTTTTTTTTCCAAAAGGAGGCTAGAAATCTGGGTTTTGGGGATTCTTTAATTTTGGTCACTAAATAATTTTTTTTTTTTTTAATGCTGTGCAGTCCAAGGAGACATTTCTGAATGTGTAGTTTGACCATGTATTGCACCTTGTCTTGCCAAGTTCAGTTGCTTGCTGTATATGGATCCTCCTTTGGACCATCCATGTCCTCTCTTCTTTCCGTCTTATCTTTGCTTTCTCCTCCCTTCACTTTCCTCTGATTTTACTTGCTAAGCAATTACTTAGTGACCTTTATGTGTCAGTCACATAAGCGCTGATAATGAAGGTGCAATTTCAGGAGCTGGAAAAACCTTGAAGACAGGCAGACCTTCTAAAAGCCCCTTGAGAGCGCTTTGATAGCAACTTGAGAGTAATGTGTGGGTGGACTTAGTGCTTGTTAGACAAACAAGCAGCTGCAGCCGGAGCAACAATACTGCCTTTTGAGTTCTACTGCCCTCCCATGAGGAAGTGTCCCTTGCCTTTGGTGGACTCCACCAGTCCATAGGGACTAGGGGTGGGGGTGAGGTCACCTGCAAGTCAGAGCCCTGTGGTAGGTCTGGAGGCCCCAGGTAAAAGTCACTAGAGAGCAATAGGATAGCTCTAGTTGACCAGAACGCACTCTGATCAATTCTGAGTAGTTTCAAGGCCATTGTCCCAACCCACCTTGGCAGCATACCTTCTGTTGATAGATTCTTTGTAGGAAAATTCCAACTGCCAGTAAAAATAGTGAAAGTAGTTCTGAGCATAATGTCCCTGCCAGAAACCTTGACCTGTGCACAAACCCATTTTGTCTTAACTTGGCTAATACGCTGTTTAGCATCCCTCTGACCCCATCTGCTCTGGACCAGTTCGCCTTTATCTGGGAGGGAAAATAATGGGCATTCTAGGCACTGCATCAGGAGCATCTACATAGCCTGGCCACTTGCCCTGGTGTAATTGCTATGTATCTGATGCATGTTTTCTTTTCCCACGGCTGTCCTTTGGTTTAATTACATCGATGGCATTATGTTAATTGCTGAAGATATTTCTTTGTTACAGGATTGTCTAGATATCCTAATCACCCACCTTCAGGGGAGACGATGGTAAACCCCCAAAAGTATAGGGTCCCAAAATGTTGGTAAAATTCCTTTGGTTTGTTTGGTTAGGGAAGATCCATGTATTGCATTAAGTCACAGTCAATAAGGTACAAGCTTGCTTGATCCCCCAGGATACCAAAAGAAGTACAGGTATTGTTGTTAAGTGCCCTCACGTGAGTTCTGACTCAGAGCAATCCTATATAGGGCTTTCAAGGAGTGGCTAGTGGGTTTGAACCACTGACGTTGTGGTTCACAGTCCAGTGCTTATTTGTTGTTGTTAAGTACTGTGGAGTTGGTTCCAACTCATTTTCGAGACTGCAAATCTTTATGGGATCAGAAAGCCTCATCTTTCTCCAGCTGAACCGCTGGTAGTTTCAAACTGCCGACCTTGAGGTTCGCAGCTCGATTCGTAACCACTATGCTACCAGAACTCCTTCCAGGGCTTATTGGAAGGTACTTACACCTCATTTGGAAGAATCTCTGGTAGCGTAGTGGTTACAAATCGGGCTGCGAACTGCAAGGTCAGCAGTTTGAAACTACCAGGTGTTCCGTGGGAGAAAGATGACGCTTTCGGCTCCCATAAAGATTTACAGCCTCAGAAACCCTGTGCAAGGTCGCTATGAGTCGGAAACGACTCCACGGCACATAACCACCACCACCATACCTCACTTGGAGTCCTGGTGTGGCACTATGGATTAATGCTTCAGACTGCAAAGTCGTTTGAACTGCAAGGTTGGTGGTTCAAGCTCACCAGCTGCTCCTTGAAAACCCTATACAGGGTCGCTGTGGGTTGGAATCGACTTGACGGCACTTAATAACAACAGCAACATACCTCACTTGGAATCCTCACTTGTTGTGGCTCTGTAGGATAAGAACTGGACTTCTAATTGCAAGGTTGATGGTTCAAACTCTTCAGCCACTCCTTGGAAACCCTATACAGGATTGCTATGAATCAGAACTGATTTTATGGCACTTAACAACAACAACAACAACATACCTCACTTGAGATCAACTAGTAAAAAAAGAATCCTTCTTGGGAGTGGAGCAAAGAGTAGCAGTAAGCTTTTAAGAGAGTGAAAATGTTGGTGGCACAAGTGAAAACTCTGGGTACAATAAGAGAAAGGCTACATGTCAAAATGACCCCCCAAGCTATGCCCTGCCCAGCACAGACTAGCGCACTGCTGGAGTTACCTCCCCTCTCTGCTAAGAGAGGGGAAGGCCCATTGGCAGTCGACACCTTGTTCACAGATGGCTCTAGCCAGGTATGTGAAACTGGCTCAGGGCAAAGCATTCAACAAACTGAATTAGGGCTGTGTGAATGATCATCACGCACGAGCCCTGGCCTTTACCCTCTATAGAGACAGCTGGATGGACACTAGCCTGGACGTTAACTATGTGAATTGACTAAGCGCATAAAGAACAGCGAAAACCAATAAGCAAGATTCGGGAAACAGGCCATCTGGGATTGCCTCCAGAGCTCGGATGCTGACCTGACTTTTTTGTGTAGCATCTCATTCACCTCTTTCCCATCTGAGGAACCAAGAAGCAGATGGTAGGGCATAAGTTAGAACAGTACATCTAGATTCACCAGAAAAGCAGTCACTCCAGTGACTGCGTTGCATAGAAAATGGCCAAAGAGGAAGGCGTAAGAGTGAAGTATGGTGATTTGGTGACTGCTGCACAACATTGTCCTGAGTGCGCACACCACTATCCAAGGTGTCTGTCCTACAATCCTGAACACATACATAAGGAAACCCAGCCAGTGACGGGCTGGCAGGCAGGGTGGACCAGAATGCTGCCCGGTGCTCTCAGGTTAATAAATTTTACCCCCACTGGGATCCGTATTTCATCCTAGGAGTCCCTGGTGATGCCCCAACCACAATACAAGTGACATCATAGGCTCCGGAAGCATACCTGTCCAGGTTGTTGCTCAAGCAAAGCAGCATAGTCCTTTGAACTCAAGACCTGGTGCAGGAAAGTGGAACTGTCTGTTGACACTTGTAATGGGCATTTCACCAGGCAGATTGGTTACGTCATTCCTTTGGAGGTGAGGGCAGGAACTAACCAGCCTGAGGTGGGAACCCACCACCCTGCAGCAGAGTGCTACAATAGTCACACGTCAAGAAGCAGATCGAGGCCCTCCCTAGACACCTGGGTTTCCTCCTTCCCCTCAAGCTGGACAGAGTTGTGCTGGGTGTTGGTCCTTTCCTGGGTATAGGGTGTTTTGCTGTGTTTGTGTATGTTGTTGCTGTGACGAGCTGCAGCAATGGTGCCTATTGTTATAATACCTTTATTGTCATAATACCTTCCTTTCCTTGGTGTCCTCAGGGACCCTGTGGAAAAGGGGAGCATTTTGGTGTCAGAGCTGACCTTGAGGGGTGGATTGTAGGGGACCAGGCTTTTGTGAGACTGAATATGGCTATGCTCTTGTTTGCTGCTAGCTCCTTCTGCTTGCTAAGCCCCTTTTATGTAACACTTGTTGGGATGGCCTTGAGGTCTGGAGTTCTCCAGAGCCATAACAGCCCCTCTGAAGAGTGGGGAGACTTGAGCTGACCCTGCCATTGCTCAGGGGCCAGCCTTCATTAACTCCTGTGTCACTATGAGGGAGCTGCCAGCCTCTTGCTTTGGACTTAGGTAAATTTCAAGTTACTGATCTGTGCTCAGGCAGAATGGCTCATTCTTCAATTCTGATGCTTGTTTTCTAATAAATGCTATCATTATGTATGAACAAATGGAACTATGTCATAAAAGAAAATTTAATGATCAGAAAATGAATATCACAGCAAGTTACTATATTTTATTTTTAGATAGATGCTTCATCTCTAACATTTTATAATTAAAAACTTTTTTTCCCCTATTCTGTACTCTTACAAATTCTTCAATGATTTCATTTCATTTAAACTGCTGAACAGCAACTCCTATACATTGTCAGGAAAATGAATTGAGTCTTTCTTTAATCACTGTTTTACACTGAGGGTTTTTGAGTCTTTTTGGGTATGAAAATGAGCATTTTGTTGTGCAGTTTGTAATCATGAGTGTTAGTAGTATTCAGAAACCAATTTCAACACTGTGAACTATGAATTGTATTTTATCTTCTATTATGGAATCATATATGCTTATATGAGTAAATCTGCCTTTCCGGAATCTGTAAACATAGTTCTCATGTAAGAATGACGTTATCACAGTTCTTCGTAAAGGTTTGTATTTAAGTCATTGGGGTAAGCCTGCACTAATTCTTGGATGTCTTCATGCATTCTTTCCTTTTTTTTTTTTGTAAGTTTTTATTGTGAACCGAGTAATAGTTTACATGGGAGAATATCAGCTTTACACCATTGTTTCATTGCAATGATTACAATCTCCAAACTTCCACCTTTACAGTTGTGACTCACAATTAGTCATGATAACAATTACTCACTATTGAATCATAAGAATCTTATCCCCATCTCTTTTTACCAGACCCATCTAGACAAGATGACAGCTGTTCAGTGGGGACTCTTTCTTTCCCCCCATACTCTTAAACTAAACTCCCTCTTGAAAACTTGTAAGCCAGTCACTTCGTGCCTTTATTGCCCCCTCATTTTCTTCATGCATTCTTCATCTGGTATAGTCACTCTGTTTAAGGAGGAAACTTTATTTGAAATAATTTCATACACTTTTGCCCTTTTCACGCATGATGCAAGTGTGTCATTGATAGTGCACATGACGGTTATATGAAATTGACCTCTGGCACTCAATACTTTTGGAGCACTGTTGTCATTTACTTATTATTTCCAAAGCTTCTGTGACAGGGAACTACTTGATAATCAGTATTTAATAGTATTTGTTTTATTGTGCTTTCGAAATTTCCAACATCTCTTAAATTATCTAAGTACTCTGTTAATGACTGGTAGAGATCACTGCAAGTCTTTAAATTTATTTCTGATTCTTAGATAGTTTACTTGTCTGATGACAGTGTTGCGATATAGTATCCCACATGCTGTTGTTGTTAACTGCTGTTGAGTCAGTTTCAACTCATAGCTACCCTGCATAGGGTTTCTGAGGAGCAGTTGTTGGGTTTGAATCTTTAACCTTGTGGTTAGCAGTCCAGTGCTTATCCTACAGCAGCATACCAGGACTCCACTATTCCACACAATCCACATAGTTTTTGCATTTTGTTAGCTGGGTGTCCAGCTTCTGTTTTGCTATCTGATCTTTAATGTTTTCTAAGGCATCGAGTATCTGAGTGTATGATTTAGGGTTCACTGCTACAGCATGAGCATCAGAATATGTATTAGAAGGCATTTTAATACTTGATCACTGTTGAAATCTGTTTTAAGAACATTTTGGTGAGCAGAGGAGGACCGAAATGTGTAGCGTAATTGAACATTAAAAAGACCAACTGCTTCCAGACAACAAATTGTGCAGCGTCCTCCAAGATGAAGTGAATGAACAGCACATGATATGAAACAGACATATTCTCTACATCCTAGAATTTTCTCTTGGACATTTTTATAATATCCTGACGTGTTGGCAGCAATGTCATTGGCCTGGCCTCTGCACTTAGAGAAAGTTTGTAAATGTCACATAAATTGTCAAGTACTTGATTTGCAATTTCTTCACTGGGATGGCTTTTTTAAGGCAGTAAATGTGATAAATCGGTTTTTCATCTGTTGCAGATAAATAACCTTAAAACAATACAAAGTCAATCTGTCTGAGAAAGCTCAGAGGTGGAGTTTACAGACAAACTGAAATATCATGTTATACTTACTTTACTGGAATTCGTTGACCGAACTCTACCACTAATTGTTGTTAAGTGCCATTGAGTCAGTTCTCAACCCTGTACAGGATTTCTAAGGAGCAGCTGGTGAACTTGAACCTCTGACCTTGCAGTCCAGTGTATTAATCTGCAGTGACACGCCAGGACTCAATGTATTCTTCACATATTGTTTTGGACATGTATGTTGGTTGTTCTTCCCTATGTTACCATGTTTTGAGATGAGATCTGGTAAAAGTGGATCAAACTGAGCAAGTTCAAGTAAACCCTTCATAGGTTCAAGTAAATCCTCAAAATTTCTATTTGGTGGGGACCAAGCACTTTATTTCTTCCTTGAAAAGATATTCATATTCAGCAATTGTTGTAAAGCAATAAGACATTGTAAAACCGCTTTCCAGTAGTGACATTCCTCATTAATTTGCATTTTTAGTCCATGTGTTAAGCCAAAACCATCTCATCAATTTAAATATGACAACATACAATCTCTGTGAATTGAACTGTTTTCATGTTTATCAATCATATTCAAGTTGCACTTGTTTTTAAATCATCTGTAACAAATTGAGATTTAATTTTTTTAGGACTGGATAGTTTGCAAACAAAACAATGCATAAAATATATAAAATGGAGACTATAGTAGTCACTCCCCTTTCTAATTTTCACCATTAGTTTCTGACCCTTGAAATACATTCTGACTAGAGAATCTTGTTTGTTTATCATTCAGACATTTTTGACACAAATTTTCAAATGATCCTCTGTGATGCTGAAAACCACTTGGACATCTTTAGATCATATAATTTGTATTTGTTGTTGTTGTTGTTAAGTGCCGTCGAGTCGGTTCCGACCCATAGCGACCCTGTACAGGGTTTCCGAGGGTGTAAATCTTTACGGGAGTAGAAAGCCTCATCTTTCTCCCGCAGAGTGGCTGGTAGTTTCGAACCGCTAACCTTAAGGTTCGCAGCCCAATTCGTAACCACTTAGCAGAAGACAAATTATTCCACAAAGCAGGATCTATATTTCTGTTATTTTTGAGGTCTGCAGATGAAGCAATTTCAGATCCTAAAATAGTATCCCTTTCTACACAATTAATATTATACTTTACTACAGTAAATAATTTTTAATAATTTCAGCACTAGTACAATATTGTTGATTGGGTTCCAACTCAGTGCGACCTGGTGTAGGGTTTCCAAGGAGCAGCTGGTGGGTTTGAATGAGTGCGCCACACCAGGAGTCCGGTACAATATTGTTGTTAAGTGCCATCCAGTCAGTTCAGACTCACAGTGACCTTGTATAGGATTTCTGAGGAGTGGCTGGTGGACTTGAACTGCTGATCTTGTGCCCATTTCTTATCTTACAGTGACACACCAGAACTCCAGTATTATTGTTGTTGTTAAGTACTGTCCACTCAGTTCCGACTCATAGCGACCCTGTATAGGGTTTACGAGGTGAGGTTAGTGGGTTTGAACCGCCGAACTTGTGGTTAGCAATCCAATGCTTATCGTAAGCGCCACACCAGGACTTCAATGTTAGCACTCACTAAACTTGAGTATTCAACTGAAAAAGGCTCTTCTGATTTATTTCGTTTTAAAAAGGAAACTAATTTTGTTTTTGTTGTTGTTGTGAAGTGCTATCGAGTCAGTTTCGACCAATAGCGACCCTATGTAGGGTTTCCAAGGAGTGGCTGGTGAGCTTGAACTACCGATCTTGCAGTTCAAACGGATTTGCAGTCTGGCGCATTAACGCACAGCACCACACAAGGAATTTTGTCTTTAGGGGTTCACAAATTCTATTTTTTGTGAGCTTTCATTTCTTTGGGTTTCACTTAATTGTTGTTGTCTCATTTTATCTGGATAGAAACTTATGTCACTTAAAAATTTGGTTTTAACATACCAAATGAGTTTGAATAATTGCAAATAAATGAAAATTATGTCAGTGATATTTATAAAATAAAATTTACATTTAAATTTTAACATAAAAATTATATTTGCAAATGAGTAAAAAAATAAATTTGTGACATGTAATTTTGTTGTTCTGGTCTGAGGTAGTCAAAGGCAGCTGGAAATGATTTCATTTGTTTGTTGTATGAGACTTGTTGGCAGGCCCTTCGCAGATCTCCACAAGTGTTTTCATTTTGAAATAACGCTTTAGAAACGTGTGCACGTGTCCTCCTTTGATGGTGTGTCTTCACGTGACCTTGGAATACTGCTGATGCCCCACCGGGTTGAGGGCAGTCGCAAAGAGCAAGATACAAATACTGAGTCTGAAGACACGTTTTGGTTCCTTTTACAGAGAAAGGGACCAGCTACATCATGTGCCACGTGATTATGCTGCTGCTGGCTCGTCTTTTGTGGTCAGTGAGAAAGAACTGATATGTAAGGTTATACTCGATCGGTACAAAATGAAAAGAAAACAATTGTTATCATATACAAAATTGATAAACTATACATTTTATTTCTTTGTGGACTAGTTGAGCTCCTATTTTCAGAGTTAAGTGTCTAATTGATGTAACAATGGTGGGCTTCAACAAGCAAGTTGTTAAGTCAACAATATCAATCAATATCTTAAAGGAATGTCAGTCTGAAGGGAAATGGAAAATAAAATACACTTACATAATTTTTATTATATACATATCCACTTAGTTTATTTCTTCAAAGAAATTGTTCAGTTTCCTGACATGGAGTCACATAAATATTATGATAAAATATTAATGTAATGTCCTGATAAACAACCTTTGTTGATTTTTTGCAAGATGAATTTACATACTCATTGTTGTAAAACGGAAACATATTTTGTGAAAGAAATAAATGTTGAATTTTGAGTCCTCTTAGTATGCTTAATACCTCATGTTGTTGTTGTTGTTAAGTGCCACCGAGTCAGTTCCGACCCATAGTGACCCTTATAGGGTTTCCCAGAAGTGGCTGTTGAGCTTGAACCGCCAACCCTGCAGTTCAAACGGCTTTGCAGTCTGGTGCATTAACCCACAGCACCATACTTGGACTCCCATTTGTTAGTATAGATAGAATAATATTAAGCACTGTGTTCCATGCAACAGACAATAAAAACGAAACTCACCTGGTAACAAATGAAAACTTTGTGTTAAATATTAATATTTCCAGTATTTTTGGATATCGGCTATGTTGTTAAGTGCTGTTGAGTCATTTCTAACTCAGAGAGATCCTGTAGAGGGTTTCTGAGGCTGTAAGTCTTTGTGGGAGCAAAAAGCCTCAACTTTCTCCAGAGGAGGGGCAGCCTGGCTTGAACCACTGAATTTGTGATTCACAGTCCAATGCTCACCCTACATAACCACAGCACTCCCTATTTGCTATGTAAGTATTAAATTAATTGCATATTAAATGTGCACTAGATTGTTTTCACATGCATGCCAAACATATTTTAAGTTTAAAGTTGTAAATATTATTGTTTACAAAATTTAAGACATAACTTTGTATGTAAATACTATATAGTTAAAAAGTAACTTGACTGAATCCATTGCAGTGGTCAGTCTATTTCAGTTCCCTTGCTTTTGCATGTTGTTTGGGACTAGATTTCCCAGTAGTTGTTTACCAGGGTTTGTGCAAGAGCATTCCGTTTTGTTTGTATCTTGACGAAAAACATTGATGGTCCTCCTAGCATGAGTTTCTGGACCAACAGATGTAGATGTACAAGGTAGTTCTCTCATAATGGACCAGAGATCTGTTATGTATCTATTAATAGAACCTGTCCTTACCTAGAAATTGCTCATGTGGAGCCAGTTGCATATTGGTGAATGTGCAAGAGTTAAATGTGACAGCCCCTCCTCACATTTTGTTTGTTCGTAAGAAATCATGTACTCCCAAGGGATTAGCTGAGATAAGGAGGGAATTGTAGGAGACAGATGTCAACTAGGGTGCTGCCATGATAGGGACCTCTCAGCTTAAAGAGGCCTGCTCCTGGGGGCCCTTGTGACCTGTGTGGCACACTCTCGTACGCCGGAGCTGGTATCACCGTCATTCAGTGCTCTGCTAGCTCCCTTCCACTGGCTCTCACTTTTTCTTGTCTCCTTTCTGATTGGCATCTGTGCGTCTTTGCTTAGGACAACTCGTGCCTCTGTTTTGTTGATGCTCTGAGCATGTGCTTACCTTGCTTATTGGGTGTAAAGACTTGAGTTTTGAAAGATGTATAGGAGTTCTTCAGACTGAAGGGCTGGAATGAGGATGAGAAGGGTATTTGTTTTGGAAACAATAGCTTTGGCGGCTTGACAGAGGTTGATATTTGGAAAGAGACTTTCTGGGTGGCTGGCACGAAGAGTATGTAAGGTTGCTTCTCAGACCTCAGGCAAATACACAGAGACCAAAGTTTGTTTGGTAAACAGAGATTACTGGTTATAGGGGCTGGGAGAGAGAGGCAAATGGGTTACTGTTTAAGGAGTGCTGAATTTCTGTTTGGGGTGATGAACAGCGTTTGGAAGTGTGCAGTGGTGGTTGTACAACACAGTGTATGAATTAACACCACTGAAATGTACAAATCTTATATACTCCTATATCGTATTAACACTCACACACAAAGGGTACGGTAAAACTTTCATTCCATAGAACTAGAGAAGAAGCAGTCTGTCTGCCCGTGTGGGGTTTAACTCTTTTCTCTGAACTCTGGCAGATTGTGCTCTTCTGCTTTTACTATTTGGGGATCAATCTCTGAGAGTCTCTCAGCGCTTGTCTCTGACTGATTCCTAGCCTGGAACCATGCACCTCACTGCACTCTGGAGATGTCTTCTGTACTGGTTGTGCTGTTGGTACAATGCCCCAAACTCTGCCGAGGACAAGTCCTGAAGTGCTTATGGCAGGGTAGTTTTTTGTGTGTGTGTCAAAACTTTGGCTTTTTAGTGATGATATTTTTTTTATTACAACTAGTTTCAGAGAGAAAGCAAGAAAGTGACATAGGACTATGGGTGCTTAACAAGGACTTGGAAGAAGGAGTCTTTGTTCAAGGGAAGGCATTAGATTTGTAGATGTGCATGCACAATCGAGGAAAAAACGATCCACTTCAAATAAATTACAGCTGCTTTCCACAGTGAGTAGTCAACAAAAAATCTTTCCTTAGTGGTAAGTCCTTTTCAGGAAAAAGGAGAATTTTATAATGCAAAGTTGTGTGGAAAATGTATAAACTGATATTTAGTGATTTTAGCAGACTGATTCATTAAGACTTCTGCATTTTCTATTTTCTATTTCTACATTATAAAGACTCGCTGAGACTTTTCCTATTATAGTTTCAAAATTATGCCAAGTAAATTATACCGAGATTAAAAATTAACGGAGGCTGTAACAAAGAAATGTAGAGTTTCTTCTAGTGGTGTTCTTCAAATCTGTAATCACACATCACCTTTCCCTTAATGGCCACAAGATGGCAGCATTGGGCTAAAAGTCTGAGAAGGAGCCTTCTCACCCTAAAAATCATTCCCTAGATCCTGTGAAGGTGCAAAAAGACTCTAGGTGTAGTTCTTTCTTTGTCACCGCAACTATACAGTGTGGCCTGCTAATATCTTTACTCAAACAGATATTTCATAAGTAGAACCTAGAAGGGTTTGAAGAAATCTCAAACAATCCAACTAGTGTACAAATTGCTCAGGCTAATTTGTTGGTGTAGAAAAGAAATGTTTTTTTTTTTTGAAAATTTTTTTTGTGAATTGAGTGGTTTACAGAGCGAGTCATCAGTTTTCCATTCAACATGTCATACGCTTTGTTTCGTCTCAATGATTGCATATAATAAGAGTTATCCCGCTTTCTACCTGTGGTTCTTATTTCCAGTCTACCTTCCTTCCCAACCCTTCTGAAAGTTGTCCTCAGGTAAATGCTGTGATGAGCACATCTTACTAGTGTTGTGTCCGCTATATACACATACTTATCTACCACTTGGCTAGAGGGTGACTGAGGGTCATAGTCTTTCTCGGGTTTTTACAGTATCTTGCTGACTAGTAAGCTTGATCTCTCTTTCTCTTTTTATAATGATTGTGAGTTTTGTTCTATATTTCCTCCCATTCTATCGAGAGCATTCTTATATGATGCCATTCAGGGCAATAGGTAATGGTAGATGAGCACCATCTAGTTCAGGGTGGGGAACCTTTTTTCTGCCAAGGGCCATTTGGATATTTACAACATCATTCGTGGGCCATACAAAATTATCAACTTAAAAATTAGCCTGCTATAATGTGATGGCTGGAACTGCGGTGGCTTTTGCAGGGACAGGCCAAATGGACGTTCCCCACCCCTGATGTAGTTCTTTTTTTTTTTTTTTTTAATGCTTTATTGTGAATTATATGATAGTTTACATGGGAGAACTTTAGTTTTACATTCATTCCATAGTATATCATCTCACTGCCATGGTTCCAATCCCCTCCATGCATCCTCAACCACCCAAAGGGTATATCCCAGAAACCCGCTCCCTACACTTCCCCCTCCTCCCCCCAGTTTTCAGCCTACAGTCCCTTTCCCTTTCTGGGTCCAAAGTCCCCAGTCATTTCATCATCTCTGTCTCCATCTCAGGCATCTCTGTTTCTCTGGGTAGGGTCCTGCTCTCAGCTCTTTTCCGTTGATGGTCCCTGAGGCCTCCGCTCCTATCCTGGAGAATCAATCACTCCCTTCCTTGTTACAAAACTTCTACCTTTGCATTTCCAACCCTCATAATCCGTCCTGATAAGCATTATTCACTACAGTATCACGAGTTACCCATCTGTATCTCCTTTCCTGATGTAGTTCTTTTGATCTGAGATTCGTAGAGAATGATGTTGATGTGTCCCATTGGTCCAGTGGACTACCTGATTCCAAGCATCTTCAAGTTTCATCACTCTCCTTTCTTCCACACGTGGAGAGATCAATAGCTGCACCTTAGCTGATTGCTCATGAGCTTTTAAGATCCCAGTCACTACTCAGCAAATTAGGGCGTAGAACATTGGCTTTGTGGACTATGTTCTGTCAGCTGACATGGTTCCCTGAGACCCCAGACTTAGCAACTCGTTTTATGGTGTTTGGTAATGTCTAAGATGTTTTCATCATTTCCACCCTCATGTGCTCCACTCTATTCACAGGTGTGTTTGCAATGAAGGTAAATACCCAAGTAGAAACATCCTCTGTCAAAGCCTCATATATTGGTGCATGTACTCCCACCCTTCCTCTCATACTTGTTCAGTCTGTGTATCTGTGCATGTGTCTACCTGGAGAACACTATTGTTGTAAGGTTGGGTATATGAAAGTGTTTACTGTTATCACCTTTAACCCTTACATTCCTCCCTGTGTCTTCACGGTCGGCATCATTCTTTTGCTGTAAGTGTCTAATTTTTAGGAGGTCCCAATCATCTATTTTGTCTTCTGCTGTTTGTGTTTGTAATTACGTTTGATCGTGTATTTATGCTATATTCAAGCCTTTACGTTTGTTCCTATTTTTTGTCCCTAGTTTTTTAACTGATAGTCTTCATAGTTTTAGGTTTTACATTTAGGTTTTTTATTCATGCTGAGTTTGTTTCTGTATATGGTGTGAGGTACAGGTCTTGATTCATTTTTCTGTAAATGTATTTCTAATTTTGGCAGGACCATTTGTTGAAAAGACTATCTAGAAGGGAAATACTTTTGTTTACACCGGGGACACATGTGCAACGACCCATTTGTTATCTAAATCTTTGTGGCCATTGACAAGATTGATTTGGAAGCTTTGAGGTACATTTTAGGACCTCAGGAAACACTTGTGGGACGTAGGGAGATGTTATGACATGGAAAGTATAATGAAGCATCAGTAAGTGATGATATAATGATGTAAGTATCACTATAAAGTAGCTGGAGCTAGTGATGGTTCTAGGGTTGGTGTCGCCCAATGTGATAGCTCATGGTATCTCCTCCTATATCAGACCATATCGAATCCTTAGCAATGTCTGTTGTTGTTAAGTACCATGGAGTCGGTTCCAACTCATAGTGACCCTGTACAGGGTTTCTGAGGCTGTAAATCTTTACAGGAGCAGAAAGCCTCATCTTTCTGCTGCGGAACGTCAGGTAGTTTTGAACTGCCTACCTTGAGGTTCACAGCCTGATTTGTAACCACTTTGCTACCAGACCTCCTTAGCAATGTCAAGTACCAATTTTACTCAGAGAGTAGCATGTGATATAGTTATAGGTTCCTTAAATGTAATACTTCTTAGTTTATATGAATACTAACCACAGAATTGTTTTGTAAAATCCTTCTACATTGAATTGGAGTCCTGGCGTGGTGCGGTAGGATAAGCACTGGACTGAAAGGTGGATTTGAACTACAAGGTGATGTTTCAAATTCAACAGCTGCTCTTCAGAAGCCCTATTAAGGGCGCTATGAGTTAGAACCAACTCAACTGCATTTAACAACAACAACATTGAATTACACTATTAGTAACTTAAAAAAAAAATTCCCTTTAATTACTACTGAATTCTAAACAAAGTTATTGATATAGGTTCACGAAGATCATTTACCACAGTATCGCAGCTAAAACACTAGACAATATAACAACATCAGTGACGACAAAATTACCTGGCAGTAACGAAAACAAGAGCAGTAGCCTGTGTCGATGCAATCACGTGATTCACAATGTTGTTGCAGTTCTAATAATGACAGCTCAGATCAGAGCACATTAGAAGGTTCAAAAGTAAATTTGCATTTTAGAATTTTATCTGTATAGGCATAGTGGAGTCCTGGTATGGCACTATAGGATAGGCACTGGACTGATAACCACAAGGTTGACGGTTCAAACCCTCCAGCTACTCCTTGGAAACTCTATACAGGGTCACTGTGAGTTAAAACTGATTCGATGACACTTAACAACAGATATATTGATATATGCAAGCTAGATTTTTGAAAAATGTTTTTGTTGTTATAAATAACTATTTCTAAGTGCCATCTAATAGGTTCTGACTCACAGCCACCCTGGATATCATTTCTGAGGAGCAGCTGGGGGTTTGAATTGCCGACCTTGCAGTTCAAACTGACCTTGAGGCCCAAGTGTTTATCCTACAGCACCACACTAGGACTCCTATGACTTACAACAGGGATATATTTGTTAAAAATAATATATTTCTACTGAAACACTGCACAGACATTTTATAGTCATTCTGGTGGCATCCCATCTTACAGTATTACTGGTGTGGTCTGCACCCACTGAAACCCTAATGAGGCTACTGGTTAGCATCCCTGGGTGATGACAACACCTAATGTACTTGACTACTAATCGAAAGGTTGGTGGTTTGCGTATACCCAGAGATATTGTGACAAAAAGCTTGGCAATCTACTTCTGAAAAGTCAGTCATTGAAAGCACTCTGGAACACAGTTCTACTTTGATGCACGAGTTGGAATTGACCCCACAACAGCTGGTTGGTTGGTTGTTTAGATGGTGGTCTTCAGGGAAGTAGGAACATGTCTGTAGAAAGTAAGTCTATTAACCCTCAGTTTGAAAGTCATTAGCCTCTTTCCTTTGAAACTATTGTCTTGTCACACACATTGGCTACCTTCTCTTACTGATTACGGTTGAATTTGCACAGTTTCCTCCAAAATTGTATTTTTGGGGAAGGGGCTCAGAAGGGGCCATTGCTCAACTCTACTTCCATCTTCTTTCCTCCCAGACTCATTTCTGTCCCATCTTGCTTTCAGTACAGATGCATTTTGTATCCCAGGAATCTATACAATGTTCTGCAAAAACACCTCTGCATTGCATTCATTTAATAAAGTACAGATGAATAAAGTTCATGTCATATCTACTGAGTCCAAATCTTCAACACTGAGGTCCAAGGAAGCTTTTAGGAAGCTCTCTTAGGTGATTCTTCAAAAGTTTGAGAATCTCTGATATATATATATATAAAACTACCACTCCTTTGAAGCCTGGCTGAGTTAATGAAGACTTTTTTGTTTTAAAGTAGTGTGTGAGATAAAGAAAGAATTTTGTTGTTGTTAAGTGCCATCAACTCAGTTCTGAGTCACAGTGACATTGGATAGGGTTTCCGGGGAGCAGCTGGTGGGTTTGAATCGCTGACCTTGTGGTTAGCAGTCCAATGCTGATTCTATAGTGCCAAAATCAGACTATGTAGACACACATGTGTCTCAGAGTAAGCCAATAAATGTCAGCTGCCCCTAATGTCTTTCATGAGGGTGCTGAATCATCATCACATTGCCAACAAGGAATGAAAGGAACATGAGTTAATCATTTTACTATGATTCAGACTAAATTTAGTTTTGCACTAGTTATTTTAAATGCTGGAAAATGGGAAGAGAGGGCTAATGGGAGAGGAAAAGATAAATCTTATAATGTAACAGATGTATAAACCTTCTAAGAAGTAGTTATTAGCCATAAACCCTGAGCTTGAAACTCATTAGCCTATTTCCTTTGAAATTGCTGTCTTACCACCATGACGCTCAATTGTTTTCAGTAAGGATTCCCCCAAGGGTCAATTTCAGCAGTTGCTTTAGGGTCCAATAGCTGATGCAGGACAAAATCAGAAATTGAACAGCAAATACAACAAGTAAACAAACATATGGTGAACACTGAAACCCTATTAATAGTCAAGGAAAAGCAAATTAAATAAAAATGAGGAGCATGCTCACTTACTAAACTAGAGAGAAAAAAGTTGCAAGTGATAAAACCCAATGAAGACAAAGGTTCTGCAGTCTTCACTATCTTAGTTATTACTGATGACTCTCTATATTGGTACTGATGTTTAGTAAAAACAATGAATGAATGTATATTTATTTCAATCATGTCTCAATCCCTGTATCCCAGAGCCCTGTTGTTCCAAAGTTGTGCATACATCGTTATTTACCTCTGTCCCACTTAACCCATGCAAACCTGCCTAATTGTTTTCCTGTCCACTTTGTTTTTCCATTCCCCTCCCCCTTCTTGTGTATTGCTCCCCTCCCTAGCCTCCAAACTATCCTGTGTCTATTCCCTACTCTGTGCTCCACCTTCTCCTCCCTCTCCTTACCCCACCCCCTACATCCCAGTATCCAGCCAAGAATCCCCCCACCCTTTTAGTATGGGTTCTTTTTCTTAGTCTTTTACCTTAGTGGTTTTATGCAATATTTCTTCTGTTGTGATTGACTAATTTCACTCAACATAATGTCCTCAAGGTTCATCCATGTTAGGCTGTGGCTTGTAGCTTCCTTGTTATTCTTCACGGTAGCATAATATTCCATCGTGTGTATGTACCACAATTTGTTTATCCATTCTTCAGTTGATGGGCACTTAGGCTGTCTCCATCTTTTTGCTATTGTGAATAGTGCTGCTATGAACATTGGTGTGTATATATCTGCTCGTGTTATGGCTTGTATTTCTTGTGGGCAAATACCAAGTAGAGGAATTGCTGGATCGTAAGGTATTTCTATTTCCAACCTTCTGAGGAAGCGCCATATTGTTTTTTCAGAGAGGTTGGACCACTTTGCAATCCCACAAGCAATGCAGGAGCGTCCCAGTCTCTCCACATCCCCACCAACATTTATTGTCCTCTACTTTTTTGATTTTTGCTATTATTGCTGGTGTGAAATGATATCTCATTGTTGTTTTGATTTGCATCTCTCTAATGGCTAGTGATCATGGACATTTCTT
>NW_006408538.1:11208199-11215831 GCF_000296735.1 Chrysochloris asiatica | reverse complement strand
TTTACATTCATTCTATTGTATATTGTTTCATTGCCATGGTTACAATCCCCTCCATGCATCATCAACCAACCAAAGGGTATACCCTGCAAGCCTGTCCCCCGATTGTCAGCACCTAGCCCGCTCCCTCTCTGGGTCTAGCATCCCCAGCTGCTCCATCTCTCCATGTTATCATCTCTGCCTCCATCTCTGGCATCACTGCTTCTCTGGGTTGGGTTCCGCTCTTTTCCCTTAATGGTTCCAGGGACCTCGGCTCCTGGACTGCACAGACAATTCCTCCCCTCCTTTTGCTACATACTTTTATCTTTTTTTAACAAGTAAGCAGCATCCACCAGGACATGAGTTGTTACAGCCTGGGGAATGTTAACCTTTGTGGTGGGTTTTGGCTGGAAAGATGAGAATACCTCTTTATTTCCTTTACAGCCAAACATGTCCCTCAATGAGAGACTCTCCAGTACTGTAGTGATAATAATAGATAATAAAAAAGAGCAACTGAAAAATTGAAATATGAAGAGATATCCTAGTCAGTAGCAGGCTGGATGCTTTATAGAGACAATCTTGAGAAAAATGGTTAGAGGGTTATTTTATTTAATGACGCTTTAAAAAGCAGTGAGGAAAAAAAAATCCAAAGAATAATTCAGAAAGACGTAGTACTTGAGGGTGGTGTGGATGTATTAAAATGTGCTAGGAATGAGTGGCTCAGGAAGCATCAATCTGCATGAGCACTGGTCATTTTTCAAGCTTGGATGAATGTAAACCAAAACCAAATTGTCACAAGTAGATCTCAACGATATATTGGCTAATTTTCATGGCTGGAGTGAAACAGGAAAAGCAATAGATAACAACATCTCTGAACCCTCTCTGCCTGCATTTTAGAAATAATTTTTCTCAAACGAATCCACCCTCAAGCTAGCCTTCTAAAGAGGTTGGGACTACGCTGTGGTCCACATGTAGGTTTAGAACACAATTCATGGAGTCATTCATCTCAGCCCTGAGAGGTTCAGCAAGCAGGAACAGTAACTGAGTGTGGCTCTCCCATCACTCCTCTGCTCTAACAATAATCCCTGCCACTCTGCAAGGTAGGTTCCAGTCCTGCCTCCTTTGGAACTACAGTCTTTACCTGTCCCTTTTATGAGCCAGAGGCAGTGAATACTATTCTCAGAGGTCGAGTTAGTAGAGACTGTAGAAGCAGAAATTATTACTGGAGTGTCTGAAATGGCTGATAAAAATTCCAGAAAGCCCAGTCATTTCTGAGGAGAATATGGAGCTAAGGGGAAGGGAGCATGAATGGACGAAGGAAGAGAAGGTGTTGTTGCCAAGGAATGACTTACTTATGATGTCAAAAGGTAAGCTAGTACTTTTACTTCTGAACCTTCCTTTCCTGAGAAATGAAATAGATAAGCAGAGGGAGCTTCTTTTTGTTTTAATTCTAGGGTTTTAGTGTAGCCACAGTGGGTTTTGTGTTGGGCTGCTAGCCAGAAGGTCAGCAGTTTGAATCCACCAGTTGCTCTGTTGGAGAAAGGTGAGGCTTTCTGCTCCCGTAAAGGTTTACAGCCTTGGAAAGCCTGGAGTCCTGGGGTGGCACTGTGGGTTAATGCATTGGCCTGCATAGGTGCTTTGAACTGCAGTGTTGGTGGTTCAAGCTCACCACCCACTCCATGGAAACCCCATTCAGGGTCACTATGGGTTGTAACCAACTCGAAGGCACTTAACAACAACGACAATCAGTAGAACTTGACTCTGTGGTAGTTGGTTTAATTTGGGTATGCTTCTATCAAAGGAGTCCTGGTGGCACCATGCTCAGAGCTTCAGACTAGTTCTTTTCAGTTCAGTCATGTCTGATGAAGGGAAACCAGAGTAGATTTGAATTTGCAAAATGTAAATGAACTGGAATGATAACCAGAATGGTAAAAATTGTGGGTTGGCCCCCTACTGAAAACTTAATCCCCCTCTAAGAAAACAATGGCAGTGTATGTGTTGCATAGCAACCTAGTCTCTGGAATGGCAGAGTCAGAAACAGCAGTGCAAGGCTCAAAGATGGTGGCTGTGCTCGCTGCTCTGAACGTCTTGCTCCACAGTCCTGACTATTGACCAATCTATAGCATCAGGTCCAGAACAGGTTCACCACATCTCTTCCAAGTCTCTCCTTCCAGGGCTTCAATCTGTAATAGTTCCTGGTCCAGTTATCACTCCACCTCACCCAAATGGAAAAAATTCAGGTCTGTTCCAATTTTCCATAATCAGTCATAACTGAGGTGGCTGCTAATTGGAAGGTTGGTGGTGTGAAGGTATGAGCCACTCTGTGGGAGAAAGATATAGCAGTCTACTTCTGTAAAGACTTACAGCCTTGGGAATCCTTTGGCCAATTCCACTCTGTTCTCCAGGGTTACTCTGAGTTGGAATTGACTTAACGGCAGTGCATCTACCAGGTCCTGGGTTGTGCAAATGGTTTATGCTCTTCAAACCTAAAGATCCACAGTTGGAACCCACCCCGTGGTGCTGTTGAAGAAAGCCCTGATGACCTGGTTCCTTAAAGATTAATGCACTTCTACTCTGTAACACATGGGGTCACCAAGATTTGGAATTGACTCAATGGCTTATGCTTCTACCAGAATAGTTTAACCGCAGGTAATGTCTTATGTTCAGTCCTTGATAACTGCATGAAGAGCTGACCCCTTTCTCTCAATTCTATATGGAATTGGATGACTTCCATTAAGACCCCACTTTAGAAAATACTATATGTAGAAAAGTTTCTACTGAAGCATTTTTTTTTCTCCTTTGTGTGGGAGTAGGGGTGTGTTTGCAAAATCAAAAGATTGGCAACCATCTGAATGAATGAGAACATTCTCTATATTGAAAGATATTCAGGATATATTTTGAAATAACAAAGCAAGGTTAATCTCAGTCAGCAGTTTGAAACTACCAGCTGTTCCCTTGGGAGAAAGATGAGGCTTTCTGCTCCTGTAAAAATTTATAGCCTTGAAAACACCATACAGGGTCGTTATGAGTGGGAACTGACTCCACAGCACACCACTACCTCCACCATAGTAGCTAATGTCTATGTAAAAATCATGTATGATCCTGTATGTGCAGAAATTGTACTGGAATTAAAATGAATAGCCATTTTCCCTTCTAAGGCGCATTATGGTTGTACTTCTTCAAAGACAGATTAGTTTGTTGTTCTGACAGTCCATGATACTTTCAATATTCTTTGCCAACACCTGAATTCAAATTTGTTGATTCTTTTAAGATCTTCCTTATTCATTGTCTTTCACATGCATGTGAAGCAATGGGAAATATCATGACTTGGTTGAGGCACACCTTAGTCCTCAATGTGACATCTTTGCTCTTTGACACTTTAATGATGTCTTTTGCCTAATGGAATACATTGTTTGATTTCTTGACTGCTGTGCTTCTGTGAGTGTTGATTGTGGATTTAAGCAAAATGAAGTATTTGGCAACTTCAATCGTGTCTCCATTTATCATGATGTTATTTAATAGTCCAGTTGTGAGGATTTTCATTGTCTTTATACTGAAGTGCAATCCATACTGAGGGTTGTAGTATTTGTTCTTTATTTGTATTTCAAGTTCTTTTTGCTAGCAAGGTTATGTCAGCTGCATATATCAGGTTGTTAATTAATCTTCCTCCATTCCTGATGGCACATTTGTCTTCATGTAATCCAGTTTCTTGTACTATTTGCTCAATTTGCAGATTAAATAAATATGGTGGAAGAAAACGACCATGATGCACATGTTTGATCAATTTCCTGGTTTTTAACCATTCAGCATCCCCTTGTTCTATTTGAATGACTGTTTCTTGGTCTATATACAGGTTCTTCATGTTCTGGAATTCCCATTATTTACAATTTTATCCACAGTGTGTTATGAATGCCTTTAATAAAGCACAAGTAAACATCTTTTTAGTACTGTCTGCTTTTAGCCAAGATCCATCTGACATTAGTGATGATATCACTGGCTCCATGTCCTCTTTTGAATCTGGCTAGAGTTTCTAGCAGAATCCTGTAGATGCACTGCTGCATTTTTGAATTATCTTTAGCAACATTTTATTTGCATGTGTTGTTAATGATATTGTTCCGTGATTTCCACATTCCTTTGGGCCACCTTTCTTTGGAATGAGCACAAATATGGATCTCTTCCATTCAGTTAGCCAGGTAGCCGTCTTCCAAATTTCTTGGCATGGACTAGTGAGCACCTCTACCACTGTATAAATTTGTTGAAACATTTCAATTGGTATTCGGTCAGTTCCTAGAACCTTGTTTTTTGTCAATGCCTCCTGTGCAGCTTGGGCTTTTTTCTTCAATATCATCAATTCTTGATAGTATGGTACCTCTTGAAATGATTGAACACCATACAATTCTTTTCGATACAGTGAATCTGTGTAGTTCTTCCATTTTCTTTGATGCTTCCTGTATCATTCAGTATTTTGCCTACAGAGTCCTTCAATATTACAAGTCTAGGCTTGAATTTTTTCTTCAGTTCTTTCAGTTTGAGGAATGCTGAGTGTGTTATTTCCTTTTGGTGTTCTGAATCCAGGTCTTTGCACATTTTTAAAATAATACTTAGTCTTCTCAAGCTGTACTTTGGAATTTTCTGGTCAGCTCTTTTACTGCATCATTTCTTATTTTAGATTCTCTATATTCTAGAGCAACTTCAGAGTCTCTTCTGACATTCATTTTGGTCTTTTATTTCTTTCCTGTCTTTTTAATGACCTTTTGCTTTCTTCATGCATAATGCATCAAATATGTTCATAATATGGTCTACAAATTCTGGTAGGATATACTCAAGGTCGTATTTTGGCTCTCGTGGTTTTGTTTTAATTTTCTTCAGCTTCAGCCTGACCTTACATATGGCAGACCATCAATTGTTCCACAGTCTTCCCCTGGCCTGGTTTGGGCTGGTGATATGGAACTTCTCCATCATCTCGTTCCACAGATGCAGTCAATTTGATTCCTGCATATTCCATTTGGTGAGGTCCACGTGCATAGCCGCTATTTACGTTACTGAAAAAAAAAAGCATTCGCAATGAATAACTCATTGGTCATGCAAAATTCTCTCATACGATCTCCAGCATCATTTCTATCGCTAAGGCCGTATTTTTCAACTACTGATCCTTCCTCTTCATTTCCAAGGTTCACATTCCAATCCCAGTAATTATCAATACATCCTGATTGCTTGTTTGATAAATTTCAGACTGAAGATGTTTATAGAATTCTTCAATTTCATCATCATCGGTTTTAGTGATTGGTGTGTAAATTTGAATAATAGTCATATTAAAGTCATATGCCTTTTAGTCATGTAGATATTATCCTATCGTAGAAAACATTGTACTTCAAGATAAGCCTTGAAATGCTCTTTTTGGCAATGAATGTGATGCCATTCCTCTTCAGTTTTTCCTTCTGGCATGGTAAACCATACGATTGTTGTTGTCAAGTGCTGTCAAGTAGACTCTGGACTTATAGTGACCTAGTCGCTGTGAAATCCTCACAGCTGCTGCCACACTTGAACTCATTGTTACTGCCACTGTACCAATCCATCTTGTTGGGGGTCCTCCGCTTTATCTCTGTCCATTCACTTTACCAAGCATGATGTCCTTTTCCAGGGACTGGTCCCTCCTGATAATATGTCCTAAGTATGAGAAATGCAGTCTGGCCATCTTGGCTTCTAAGGAGCATTCTGTTTGTACTTCTTTCAAAATAGATTTGTTTGTTCTTCTGGCAGTCCATGGTACTTTTAATATTATTCTCTAAGACTATAACTCAAGTGTATCAGTTGTTCTACAGTCTTCCTTATTCACTACCCAACTTTCACATGCCTATGAAATGTATCAGGTGCACTTTAGTTGTCAAAGTGACATCTTTGTTCTTGAACACTTTGTAGAGTCTTGAGCAGCAGATTTGTCTAATGAGACACGTTGTTTGATTTATTGACAGCTGCTTCCATGAGTGTTAATGGTGGATATAAGCAAAATGAAGTCTTTGATAATTTTAATCTTTTTTTTTTCACTTATCATGATGTTGTTTATTGGTCCAGTGGTGAGGATTTTTGTTTTGGTTCACTGAGATGCAGCTCATCCTGAAGGGTGTGGTCTTTGATCTTCCTCAATAAATATTTTAAGTCCTCTTCACTTTCAGCAAGCAAGGTTGTATCATGTGTATATCGTAGGTTATTAATGAGTCTTCCTCCAATCCTGATGCCATGTTCTTCTTCATCTAATCCAGCTTCTTGGATTATTTGCTCAGCATACAGGTTGAATAAGTATGGTAAAAGAATACAACCCTGACACACCTTTTCTGATTTTAAAACATTTGGTGTCCCCTTGTTCTGTTTGAATGATTGTCTCTTGCTCTATGTACAGATTCCTCACAAGCATGATTAAGTATTCTATATGCTTATCTATTCTAAATGACCAATGTCAGTCCATTTCACATCATTGGTGCTTAGGATATTGATCTTTACATGCTCGATTTCATTTTTGATGACTTCAAATTTGCCTTTATTCATACTTCATACATTGCATGTTCCAATTAATAATGGAAGTTTGCAGCTGTTTCTTCAAGTGAAGTCTCCAGAAGCTATGCTCCATCCATGTTATTAAAGGCAACTCTACTTGGAGGAAGAAGCTTTTCCCCCATCTTATTTTGAGTGTCTTTCAACCTGAGGGTCTCATCTGCAGGCACTGGATCTGTGAATGCTTTGATGGAATTCACAAGGCTTTTCAGTGGTCAATCTTTCAAAAGTGGTTTGCCTCTCTTTCTTTATAGTCTGTGCCAGATTGGAAGATAAGTTGAAACCTGTCCACCAAGGGTGACCCTGCTGGTATTTGAAATACTGTTGGCATAGATTCTAATAGCACAGCAACATGCTCGCTATCGTAGTATGACAAACTGACAGATGGGAGAAATGTATTTGTGCAAATACCCTGAAAACTTGAGTGGTGTGAGTATGTGTGTGTGCACACATTGGAGAATGTGTATACTTCCAGCCAAGGGTGCCATTGTGGAAAAGGGCTGGAAAATGCTAGGTCTGTCCTGTGGGTGTGTATAAGCCAGTCACCTGTTTTTAGAGTGTGTTGTTGGGGAGTAGCATGAGAGACAGTTGGAAAGATGTTGGGCCAAATTATGAAGGGCCTTGGGCACGAAGCTAGGGAGTTTGGCCTTTACTCTGCTGGCCTCAGGGATTCTCTATGGGTCTGCAAGCAGGGGCAAGAGGGATCAGACAAGGTCTAGAAAGAGACAGTGGTGGATAGTCTAGAGGTTCCAGGAGAGAAGGCCCCTCCAAATCAGGTTTTCCGTTTCAGGGATAAGAAGTCTCACATTTCAGGGTCCTTGGCACATGATTATACTTCTTAAAAGTTGGGGTGGGGTGCGGCTTGGAGAGGGAATATAATGCAGACTTGGAATTTTTCTTTGCAAAACTCATAATGAACTGTAAGAGGCACCAGAGGACAAACTATCTAGATAAGAGACCAGCCACTAGCCTCTCAAAGAAGGCCTCACACAGCCCCCAACACGTCCCTGTGCAAAAGTCAACTCCCAGGGAACTTGTTCCCCCCTTTATCTAGCTAAGAGAGACAAAAGAGCAAAGACCATTTCCCGCCTTCAGTAACTTGAATCC
>NW_006408538.1:11199197-11200782 GCF_000296735.1 Chrysochloris asiatica | reverse complement strand
TTCTGGTGAAGTCTTTTGATGCACATAAGTTTTTAATTTTTAGTATGTCCCACTCATCTATTTTATCTACTTTTGTTTGTGTGGTTTTCAAAATGTTTTGTAGTTGGTGTATTCCCAGAATTAGTGCCCTCTCATTTGTCCCGAGTTTTTCATTGATGGCCTTCATAATTCTGGGATTCACATTTAGGTAGGTTCTTAATCCATGTTGAGTTGGTTTTTGTATAAGGTGTGAGGTGAAGGTCTTGTCTCAGTCTTTTGCATATTGTTTTCCAGTTCGGAATGTAACCTCTTGTATATTTGTTAGATATGAAAGATAGCTCCTTGAGGGGGATTAAACGAAGAAGTCAAAGGAACTATATATTGGGTATACCATGTAAGTGTTTGTTGTTGTGCCACTACTCCCCAATACGGGGACACAGTGATGACCTGACTCATGGAAATGCTTGTTACACCCCACTCCTTTATAGTTTGTTGTTGTTGTTAAGTGCCGTTGAGTTGGTTCTCACTCATAGCGACCCTGTACAGGGTTTCCGAGGCTGTAAATCTTTACGGGAGCAGAAAGCCTCATCTTTCTCCCAGAGAACAGCTGGTCGTTTCAAACTGCTGACCTTAAGGTTCGCAGCCTGATTCGTAACTACTACACTATCAGGTTGTACATATCCCCAACTTCTTAGTGAAAGGTACATCCAGCAAGCTTTATTCAGGTGTAAGTCCTGTGCTGTGGAGTTAACTAGTTAACTAGCAACTCAGGAATGGATTCTCGTCCCCTTATTATAAGAATTTGAATGAGCAGGGCAGTTACTATTTCAATTTTCAATAAATTCATTGTTACCTTAAGGAAAGATATGGGTAATATAGTAGATCCAGGTTAAGGATCAGTTATGGCCTCTGGAGTAATAAGGGAATATATCTCAGAAGAGACAAATAAAAAGGATAGTTATTATAGCTGCAAAGGCAAGGCTAACTTTCAGAATACAGTCTTCCAGCAGACTCATTAGGACTGATCTAAGGAGTATCTAGGCCTTTGAAGAGGCGTTTGAGTCCTTCTATGGGTCCATACTTGTAGAGATCTGGAATATTTTCTGGTTCCTTTTGATTCTGGAGATGTGGACTCAACCTTTCACGTATCAGCAAGGCCCCTTGAAGAGATTATTTAGATGGAGGTCATGAGTGCCCTTCAGACACAGATAAGATATAAGAAAGGTTATTAGGTTTAGCACAGTTACTTGTAGCAGTGACTCAAAAATATATCATTATTTTGCAACACAAAGGCAAATAGTAGAACAAACAGAGCAGCCACGGCTATAGTGAACAGTACTCCAAAGGCTGGGACCCAAGACTCAGTCAGGAATGTGTCTTCTTGCTGGGGCTTGAAGATAAAAAGTAAGATCAATAAGATAGTAATGGTTATAATAAACAGTATTCCCAGGATTGGGACCTAGGAAGGACCCATAGGTGAGTCCTTACTTTGGGGCTCCCTCCTTTTTCTCTAAAGAGTAATTTCAGACCCTCTGTTGGCTCACAAGAGACAGCTGTTCGAACAGAACATGGGAACACTGAATGGTTTAAAATTAAGAAAGGTGTG
>NW_006408538.1:11191771-11199097 GCF_000296735.1 Chrysochloris asiatica | reverse complement strand
CAAAAGTCAACTCCCAGGGAACTTGTTCCCCCCTTTATCTAGCTAAGAGAGACAAAAGAGCAAAGACCATTTCCCGCCTTCAGTAACTTGAATCCAGCGGCTTCTTTCATCCCTGCCCAAGGGCTCCCTCAAGGTGGCTGAAGGCCCCTTTCTGAGGGAACCACTCTGGGGAAGGGGAAGGGGAAAAGTGGCAGCCTGTGAGCTCACCCTCAATCCCTTATCTGTAAAACAGCCGTGACTAAGAAAGGAAACCACAAGGATGTCTGTGAAGGACTAATCCCAGTGCTCAGAAATGGCAGTCTCTGTTGGTGATGCATGAAGTAGGAGTGATTATTATCACCACTTTGTAGATAAGGAAACCAAGGCACAGAGAGTCCCAGGAGAATGTCCAAAGTCACACAGTAGAAAGGAGGAGCCTGGATTTGAAAGCAGATCGATTCACTTCAAAAACCTTTGTTCTATTCACTCCCTCAGACTACTCTACAAATAAAGGTTGACTTGTTGCTCCTCTCAAATATGTTGAAGTGCTAACATCTGGTACCCATGAATATGACTTTTTAAAGTAGAGTATTTGAAGATGCTATTAACAGAGTCCTGGTTGGCACTGTGAGATAAAGCACTTGAACCATAAGGCCCGCGGTTTAAACCCACCATCCACTCCTTGGAAACCCTATACAGGATCTCTATGAGTCAGAACTGACTTGATGGCACTTTAACAACAATGGGCCCTAGTCCAACATGACTAAATATGATATAATGTCTAATGTGATTAAAAAAAAGAAGAAAAGACATAGAGACAGAGAGTACCCCGGAATGAGATGATGGAGGGAGATATAGTAGAGAAGACTACTGAAGTCAAGAAGCTGCCAGAAGCTGAGAAAAAGCAAGGGAGGATCTTCTCCTAAGGACTTTGGGGGAGATTATGGCCCTGCCGGCACATTGATTTTGGACTTTTAACTTCCCTTCTAACCTCCCAAATTAAGAAGCTCTGGTAGCGTAGTGGTTACAAATCGGGCTGCTAATCTCAAGGTCAGCAGTTCAAAACTACCAGAGGTTCCGCGGGAGAAAGATGAGGCTTTCTGCTCCCGTAAAGATTTACAGCCTCGGAAACCCAGTACAGGGTCGCTATGAGTCAGACCTGACTCGGCAGCAGTTAACAACAACAACCTCCAGAATTGTGAGACAATAAATGTCTGTCGTTTTAAGCCGTTCAGTTTGGGGTTCTTTATTACAGCAGTCCTAAGAAACTATGACACTTATAAAGCTGGATTCAAATCATACCGGACTGTAAGGTTGGTTTGAAGCACAGGTTTGGTGGTTCAAGCTCACCAGCTGCTCCTTGGAAACCCTATACAGGATCTCTATGAACTGGAACCAATTCAATGGTGCTTAACAACAGCAGCCACCTTCATGGAAAATTACAGAAGTTTAAGAGCCTAGGCAAGCATTGCCATGGTCTGAATTCCCTCCAGTCCCACTAGTGAGTGGAGCCAACAGGTACAATGTGCAGGAGAGGATTCCAGAAGGTTCTGAGCCAGCACAATATAATGAGATAAAATGATCTTAGAAAAACTCACCCCTGATCTTTCCTCCGGTGTGTAAATAATTTGTTATTTTCATGCTAATGTTAATAATTTGTTATTTTCATGCTAATGGAAAAATAAGCTTTCATAGATATGTATAAAAACTGAGAACCAATGAAACATTAATCAGACTTTTAACACAGTGTCCTAATCAGTTGTATCTTCATTGTACAAACTTGAGAAGACCTTTTTCATTATAATTTGGCCCCTGGGTCAAATTCTGTCCTCTGTCTGCTTTTATAAGTAAGCTTTTATTAGAATACACTCACTTTCATTTGTTTTAATATTGTCTATTACTTTACAAGGAGTCCTGGAGTGGTGCTGCAGGTTAATGCGCTGGACTGCGACGTCAGTTTGAACGGTGAAGGAGCTATTTCAAGCTCACCAGCTGCTCCTAGGAAACCCTGTACAGGGTTGCTATGGGTCGGAACTGACTTGATGGCACACACACACACGCATTACAAAGGTTGAGTTGAATAATTGTGACAGAAACCATATGGCTTGTGAAATGTAAAGTATTTACTATCTGACCCTTTCTTTATTATCTGATTCCCCAACTAGAGGCACATACAAAAAGTAAATGTGGCATTTCTGTGTTAAACATCCTAATCACACATTATTCTCAAACACAGCCATTCTGTCTTCACCAATATGTGCGTCATAACATCTGGGAGACCTACACGCTTTATGTGACACTATGCATACTAACTTCTGGGAATGACTTGGGCCAAGTAAAATGCATGCAAAGGTCTTAATTCTGAGAATCTTGTCTCAAATGAATATGTTTGAGAAGGAAACAAACAAAACTCTTTTGTTGACAAATGTGATGCTAGAGGTTTTGTGAAAGAGCAGTAGGCTCTGAGATTCCCATAGAAACGGATTGGGGACTTTTAAGTTCGTCAGCCTGGACTGACTCCTGTTTATCTGGAGGAACTTACTGATGCCAGTCTCTTCCACTCAGGACTTGGACCCACTTCAGTCCAGCTCAAGCTTCTGCTGAGAATTTGCATTTCCGCTTCACATGTATTGGATCAGAATCTACATTTTAACAAGATCTTCCATTGACTCTTATGTACACATACGAATCATGTATCTGCTTTCATCCCTAACTGTCAGCAGCAGACAGCATCAAGAGCCTAAGCCATGGACAAAGCTCTCTGCCAGTGGAATCTTCTCAGTGGCCGGGATAGACCAACAGAGACCTGGCCTTGCTCACTGCAAAGCAGCTAAGATACATCTAAGTCTCTCATGCTCACCCTTTAGGCTGCCGAATTCGGCCCATGAGAATTTGTTCCTGAATCTAGGACTAGTGAGTAGGTGTGGGGGAGTGTGGGAAGGAAACAGAAACAACTCATTTCCTGCGTCATCTGTTCTTTGAACCCAAGTGAGCTTGACTGATCATTTTCATGCAGGTTGTGAAGGGGATCTCCAGCAGTGTTTCTGACAGAAGAGGCCATCTGTTTTACCTGAACATTCCAGTGTCAGAGCTTTAGTCTCTGTGGGGCTAGACTTAGGTAGTATTATTAGTCATTTGCACTCTAGCATGTAGAGGCCAGATGTCCTTAGGGACATGGATGGGTGCATTGGAGAACAAGGTCTCCAAAGGTGGACATAAGGACTTGGAATTCAGGCTTTACAGATGTTTTAGGCTAGCCCTATCTCACAGTCCTTTTTACTGCCTCACTACCCAACAATGCCTTCATTAGTGGGACCTCTGGGGATGAAATTCCTTTACAGTGAACGTGGTATGTTAAAACCAAACAACCACGTCATAAATTACACTAACCAGAGCTGCAATGGATCAGGTTGTTCAGCTGCAATATTCCTGCTGGTCTATGTAGTCAGCTTTGATTCATCCTCCAAAGTTGAAAGAAAACAGAGCCTACCCTTCCTTGTTGGAAACTCTATTCCTACCTCTTCAATTATTCCTAGACCTCTTGGTCTCTGGCTTTCTCAACCACAAAATCCTTCCCACAAAATTATTTACTGAGGGTTCACTGAATACCAATAAGGGGATTTAGTATTTAAGCACACACACACACATGCAGGCAAATATTCACACCAGTGTATCACAAAGTGTGATAAGTGTTGTAAAGCAAATGGATAAAATGATATAGAAAGCGCCTAATTAGGGGACCTGGCCAATTTGATGGAGAGGGTGACGCTGAGCATGCACAAAAGTCGAAAGGTGTGAAAGTTTGCTTTTTTTGTCCAAAGAATTAAAAGAAAGGGCAGTACATCTGGACAGAGAATAGGGTGAAGGAGAGGCCCAGGGAAGGGGGAGCAAGATAACCATGTGCGGGCCATGCTAGAGAGTCTGGTTTTGTTTTAAAAGCACCTGGGAATTCTCTTTAAAGTATTAAAAAGCAAAGATGTCAACTTGAGAACTAAGGTGTGTCTGATCCATGGTATTTTCAGTCATCTTATATGTGTTCGGGTTAATGCGCTGGGCTGCAAGGTTGGTTTGAACTGCAAGATTGGCAGTTCAAGCTCATCAGGCACGCCTCGAAAACCTTATACAAGGTTGCCGTGAGTTGGAACAGACTTGATGGCACTTAAGAACAATAGCAGCAAACAGAAGCTGGACAATGAATTATATTACATATACCATGTACAGGGTCGCTATGGGTCGGAAACGACTCGATGGCACATAACAACAACAACAACATCAGAAGAATGAACAGATTGTGTTGCTAAAATGCTTCTTAGAAGCCAGGATGGCGAGACTTTGTGTCAACTACTTTTGATATATCATTAAGAGGGACCAGTCCTTGAAGGACATCATGCTTGGTAAAGTAGAGGGCCAGTGAACGAAAGGAAGATCCTCAATTAGATGGATCGACATAGAGCTGCAGTAACACAGGCCTGGGAAGAGCATTTTTTTCTATTGTACATGGGGGTCACTATGAGTTGGAACCCATTTGATGGATTGTGATGAAGGATGTATATTGTTCCTCAAGATTGTTTGAATAGCAAGGTCAGCAGTTCAAACTCACCAGCCACTCCTTGGAAACCCTATTCAGGGTAGCTGTGAGTCCTAATTGATTCAACGGCAGTTAACAACAACAACAAGTGAGCACAGATCAGGCAAATGTGCACAGGTCTGGAGGTATACTGACCATATTGGACCTATGAGGCAACAAGCAGGGTATGAACACTTTTGTATTACAAATGGCATAACAGAAAGAAGGAAAGACCCCTGTTCCCTGTACAATCCAAGGATTGCTTACCCCCAGATTTCTTGAGACAAATCCTATGTGTTGAAGTCTCAAGGTTTGGGTTTTTTGTTGTTTGCAGGTGAATATGAATGTGAATTACTGGAGAAACTGCTGCAGTCACTTATAAATGACTCGAATGGGCCAGAGGGGGTGGCAATTAGACAGAGAGGCTGGGTTGAAAATATAAATGTGGTAGGATGTATGTTCAGTTAAATGTCAGTGAGATGGGGCTATGTGACTGGAGGTACCACAGAAAACTGATAACCTTGAAGTGCCAGAGCACCAAGGAAGATGGGGTGGGAGGGATGTGGTGAAAGTGAGTAAAAGGGAGCAGAGAGGGCATGTGTGGGATCCAAAAGACTAATCTTACAATTTTCCTATTTCAAAAATAATCCAAGGCCAATATAGAAATCCAATTAAGCTGAAAAGAATCTGGTAAGAAAATAAAAATCCTCTCAAATCCCTCATCCAGAGATACGCACTGTTAGCATTTTGGTATTTTTCTTTCCAGTCCTCATTCATTGTTTCTTATCGCTCTTTTTCACATTTTTGCCATGTAAATAAGTATGTAAATGATTGTTTTCCAACAATGTGATCTTGATATATTCTGTTCTCTAACCTGCACTAGAACTCTTGGTGTGGTACTATAGGATCAGCACTGGATTATGACAAAGTCAGCAGTTCAAACCCATCAGCTGCTCCTCAGAAACCCTATGAATTCACTATGAGTTGGAACCAACTCGATGTGACTCAACCAAATACAACCTGCACTAGGAGAGCCTGCTCACTTCTTGAACACAATCTTAATGGCTTATTCTCCTGGATTTTTGGTGAGGAGTCGAAGATTTGGGCAAAGCGTTGGAATGCAAGACATGAGCAGGACAACAGGAGTGCAAGAGGATGAGTTTAATAGAAAGTGAAAATACATTCTATAGGTGAGTGGGTCTATCTCAGAAAGCCAGTGAGATAGACCTCAAATATAGCTCTGTTTAGGGGTACCGATATTTTAAAATGTCTGTCTCTGACGTTCTCATAACTCAGGTTCTGCACCTTTCGTCTCCTTATTACATTATCTTGTTGTTCCACCTGTGGCTGTTGGTGGTTACTGCCTGTTCTTCCTTCCTTATACCCCTGTTCTATCATTCCCCCACTGAGAGAGATGAGACCCTGTATCTTTAGGGAATGGGGAGGTGAAATCATTCTGGCTACTTCCTGCTGATGTGAGGAGTAGTCCTACCTATAGTGTCTCAATCTCAGCTCATCCTATTGTAGACTGTGGAAGTAGGATGCTGACTGGTCAATGGGGTTCAGTGATATTGGAAGGATGGTCTATTACCATTGGCTGTGCAGGACTTGGATTTTAATGGCCTGGATATCACAAGAGACTAGTCTGCCTATAAAATTCAATGTAACTGGTCCCAAAGCCAAAGTAATAACAAAGATAACTACTGGACAACTAATGGAAGGAGGAGAGGTAGTAACCATGAGGGCAACAAGGACAGTCCCAATGATGAGACATTGTTGCTTAATTTATTAGTGTGTTTCATAATGTTATTGATGTTGTCTCATACATGTCCTGACATATTTACATAGAAGCAACACTATTCCTTGAGATATTGGCAGGTCACTCGTTCCACAGAGGTGAGCCCATTTAGGGCTCTGTGATTCTTTAGTGCTACTTCCGTCATCTCTTTAGCTATTGTTTGCTGTGCTTCAAAGGAGGCTCCCCCTGTTGTGTCTAGTAAGCTAAAGAGGGTTACCAGAAGAATGAATGATTCTGTCCTTCTTGTTAGTTTGCCATGAGATCTGAGGGGGGAAGGGGGAAAATGAGAAAGGCATTTCTGGGAGCTACCTGGATGTCTGGGAGGATTAAACCAAGGGAACACCTTCCTCTCCAGTTTGGGGGCAATACCCAAAATGCCTTATGCCCACATACCCAGTACACCTCACTCTGTGGATTCAAGTGGGCAGAAAAATCTATTTGTGTCAAATCCTGGGGTTTACTTTCTCCGGTGGCATGTAGTCCTTGCCCATTTAAATTTGTTCCCTATCATATGACCCCTAGTGCTGAAAAGGTGGCAGAAACTAGAGGGTCAGATAAGGGAGTTGGTTTGGGGCCAGTTCTATTTATAATTTCTATCACCGGAGAGCCTCTGCTTGGGCTAAACTGAACACTCCATGAGGGAGTTCTTTTTATAGTAAGGCATTTGTTGGAGGTCTCTGTTCTGAAGAGTGAATTAAGGCTCTTACTGGATCACCCCTGGCAGTAAGCTGAGGTGACTGGTGGTTTCAGTGGGGGATCTGGAATCAGGAGTATTGGAAACTGGGTAAGAGTAAAATTTTTCAGGTCTATACAACAGTACTGTGGATCTGTAAGGCACTCTACTGAAAGACAGACATCATTGCCTCCTGAAGTGTTAGTGAGAGGAGCAGATTTAACCTGGAAGGTTTGTTGGCACTACTCTGGAGGGAGACTTCCTACTGAGGTTCCTTCACTGATCTGACTGGAGACACAGATGGGGAAT
>NW_006408538.1:11179795-11186326 GCF_000296735.1 Chrysochloris asiatica | reverse complement strand
GATGGCACCTAACAACAGCAATTGGCTTACAGCCCTATTTTGGTTCCAGGGAGGTGGAGAGGGCTTCTAACTTCTTAACCCGTGTGATGTAGGTCCAAGCCTTGTCTCCCTCTAGATTCACCGTGGTGGGGATAGAGAGGGGAACACCCTTAGGCCCTGTCCACACTGGATTTAGCTGCTGTGGGGTGCCTTCTTGATAGTCTTTAACTAGAACCCAATCACCTGTAAGGATTTTTCAGTTCTCTTGTTCCATTGTTGTTGTTATTGTTAAGTGCCATCCAGTCGATTCTGTCCCATAGCGACGCTGTACAGGGTTTCCGAGGCTGTAAATCATTATGGGAGCAGAAAGCCTCATCTTTCTTCCGATGATGAGGAAGAGGTGGTGATTCCCAGAGCCCCCTCGACCAGCCAGGGCCACGGTTTAATTACCCTCCTTCCCTAAAGGCCCACTGAAGGGTATACAGTATGGGATGACGCAGTTGGTGGCGGTCCAAATTCTCCCATGACGCTAATTTTCTCCATTGGAGGTCTTCATAAGGACACCCTATCTGGGCCAATTGAAACTTGCAAAAGGGGCAGGCAAATGTATCTGCTGCTAATGAAAAGGCTCCCAACCGCCAGTAGAGGGAGTCACTCCTACAAAGCACATTGAATAGAGAAGCTCTGATAAAGAGACCTTGTCCCACTCTGAAGATGTGGGGATTTGGCTTCCTTATTGCTGAGCTCACATGGGCCAACAAGGGTCGCTTTCTTCTTACGTGTCTCGGTCCTCTCTCCCAGAAGATCCGGGCTCGGGTAATCTGGGCCTTGACTTGTCCTCAGACATTCTTCCGGCTCTAAAGTCTCACGATTGTCTAGCCATTTTCTACTCTTCTCTTGGGACCCAAATGAACCTCAGGCGCCTCTCCTGTGTCTCTGTTTTGACGGCTGATCCAGACTATACTTCAAGGTCCCGGACATCAACGACTACCAAGAGAGCAGGGAACCTGGAGCTTCCACTCAAAATTCCTGTCTTCGGTCCAAACGCACTCATATCTCTGTGCCTATAGTGGGAACTGGTCCAGTGTGAGACGCAAAACAAGGGACAAAGAGGGACACATGCAAGGTGCACAGAGAGAACGAGTCGCGACCCCAATATCCAAATACTCACCCCAACAGAAAGAATCCTGGCAGAGCCCCCAAAATGTTACCAGTCAACTCAAGGGAATTCTGGATTTCTGCAGGAGTCGCAGGACCACAGGCGTGCAGGAGGACAAGCTTCAGTAGAAAGCGAAAATACACTTTCGTGGCTTTATCTCAGAAAGCCAATGATGTTTCATGATTTGAATGCATCACACTTTCCAAGTAGAGCTTTTTAAAACGTTGGTAGTAGTTTCGCATTTTTATTATCTCTCATTTCATAGCACTTTTGTATATAGTGGGGATTCCGGAAGGAGAAATAGCCTATTAGCCTTACCACCAGCTTCAGTGAAAGAACCTTGTGTTTAGGCTGTGAAATTTTGAAAAATGCTACCAATATTTGTACTAATATTAATTTAATTTTTATTTTACATACTTCGTCTTAACGCTGAGTACCATGATTTAAACTCGTTAGCCTGTCCCTTGGGACCGAGGATGACTTCCTCGATGGCAGTATTGATTCACATATATTTTCACTGGAGAAACTTGTAATCAACTGCATAGGCTCGCCGCTTAGCTGACAGCTGCAATAGAATACATATTACCTTGTGGTGAAGTCTGTTTAAAAACAAAAAAACAAAAACGAAGCACCCGCTTCCGCAGCGAGCAGGGTTCGAACCTGCGCGGGGAGACCCCATTGGATTTCAAGTCCAACGCCTTAACCACTCGGCCATCGCTGCCACGGGGAGACAGGGGAGGCAGAGACGCTTTAGTATATTAACCACTGCGCGCGCCTGGCGCCGGATAGGTGGAGCCTGCAACCGCCGTGCACTGCGTTGAGTGAAAGTCGGCGGAGGCTAAGTCTCATACTGGGAACGCGAATAAATGATAAAACCCCCATGAGAAGAGGAACTGTCAGATCTTAGAAGCCTCTCCCTTGCTGAGTTCCGAAAATCACTGCCTTGCCCGGCTTTCGGCACCTGACCCTGTTTCTTCCCGCCCGCTTGTCTCTTAGAGGTCTATGAGAGCAACGTGAAACGGCTAACTTTTCTGTTCGGTGCTACGGGCCTGCGCTCCCGAAATTTTCTGCATTTCCTCTACTTTCTTTATCGCCAACCCAGTGCGAGAAGCGTCTCTCGTGGCGTTTCCTAGAGTGGCAACACCCTCCTATCTTCCTCCAGTGGAATAGGAGGGAAAACGGGAGATGCTTGTAGACAAAGGGGCCGTGAGGCCGTGCTCCTGCCCAAAGCAGACACCTCCCACTCTTCTCAACAATGATCCCTTCCTTGCTGCGCTCAAATGGGATATAGATCTGGAGGGCGGCTTGGGAGGCGCTTTCAGAACTTTAGGTATCATTCACTTATTACCTTCCTACTCTGTGAAGTGCGGCTACAGCGCTGGGTGCTTTGTGAACTTTATTTCATGAAAGCTCTCAGAACCAGTCGCCCACTGACAGTTCAGAAGGAGGCCGCACATTGGTGCGGGGGTGGGCGGGTGGTGTCTCTCTCTCCCCCCCCCCCCCCACGCATGCGCAACTCCTACCCACGAGCGTGGCGATACATTAATTGGAAAAAAATGTAAAATAACAGAAAGCCTTTTACTACTTTTAATCCCTAAAAGTGTTCATGCAAGTTCACCTGTCCTCACCATGATATATTGATAATAAGGTAGGAAGGTAAATCTCTGATCGTTGGAAGCTCTGATGGTATGTTGTTGTTGTTGACATGCCATCAAGTCGGTACTGACTCATAGCGACCTTATGCCTAGCAGAACGAAATACTGCCCGTCCTGGGCCAGCCTCACCACTGTTGCCTCGCTTGAGTCTATCAATGCTGCCACTTGGCCAAGGCATCTCGTTGGGGGGTCTTCCTCTTTTTCTCTGACCCTACACTTTACCAAACATGATATCCTTCTCCAGCGACTGGTCCCTCCTGACAATATGTCTGAAATATGAGAGACGAAGTTTGGCCATCCTGGCCTCCACGGATCACTCTGGCTGCACTTCTTTCAAAACGGATCTATTGGTTCTTTTGGCAGTCCATGGCACTTTCAATATTCTCCGTGTCCATAACTCAAAACTCAAAACTTGTAACTGATGATATAGATTTGTGAATTTTCTTGGGACTTTTAAATAGCATTTCACTTAAACTATGTTAAATGTGTAAACGATTTAATTGTGGACAACGTATAATTCTTAAGAATTAAAAAAACAACAACGCTCTAACTTGAAATATTTCTTTTCAGGAATTTTATCTTGTCTTAGATTTTAAATTAAGCAAGCTACGGGAGTGGTCTCGTTTTCTCTATGAATACTAAGTGAGAACAAATTTATCCTCGACAGCCAGACAAAAATTTTTATCATATGTGAAGATTACTTGAAATTTTCCGATACTTTCCAAGAGGAAATGAATTGCAGTGTTTTTACTTTGTTTTCAATTTCTTCATGTACTTCTGGTGGTGGTGGTGGTGGGGTTATGTGCTATGGAGTTGGTTCCAACTCATTGAGACCCTGTTATAGGAATTCTGAGGCTGGGGATTTAGCCTCACTCTTTCTCCCCTGGAACAGCAGCGTAGTCTCAAACTGCCCAACTCTTAACCACTACGCTAACAGAGCTCCTTATTCCTTACATATACTCCTTGTTGTTGTTGTTGTTAAGTGCTGTCCAGTCGATTCCGACCCATAGCGACTCTGTACAGGGTTTCCAAGGCTGTAAATCTTGACGGGAGTAGAAAGCCTCATCTTTCTCCCGACGTATACTCCTAGGTAATCCAAATTAATCTTACCATTTTATTATCTGTATCTTGATCTTGAAATTCTTTTTAATTCTTCCCTTCTCTGCAATTGGGTAATAATAACAGTTAGTGAAAACTCTTTTTCTCTGTTAACTCCCTCCTTTAAGAATTTTTTTTTTTTTTTTAGAAAAATAATTTGCTTGCTTAAAATGTTGAACCTTAATAGAAATTGAGTATGATCAAAATAGCTCACACAAAATATATAATATACTGGGAGGGGAAGCAAGACTTTAGAGGAAGATAATGTATTACAAAGTTAATGTACATTTGGTGAAAACAAATTAAGATGAAAATTTCTTTGCAACATTGCAAACCGAAGTTAAAGAGCTATGTTTCATCTTAAACTTTCAACTTGTTTGAACTAATGTAGGGTTTAAAATATGAAACCCCTTTTATTTGCTTATTTTTTGCTGACTGATTCTATTCCTAAAATAAACCAAGATATCAAAATTGTTATAGATTTTTGAAAGAACAATGTGGATTTTCCAGTGAGTTCTTTAACATGCATGCAGCCTTAGGTCTTTAGCATTGCCATTTAGTGCTATATTAGAGGGCATGAAGTAGACCGTATATCTTCTGATATAATTACAACAGGAAATATGTTCTAATGCATGAAAAAAGATAAAACCATAAAGGACTGGTTTGCAGTAACAGTTTGTGGAGGTCCTTTGGTGATTCTGATTGTTTCTCACCCTTGGATTCTGGTTCTATGGGTCATAGTCTTTTATATGGTGTTGGTGTTAGAACTAACTCACTGCGGTAGAGTTAGTTCCAACTCACAATGATGCTGGCTGTGTAGGGCGGCTGGTGAGCTTTGCAGTTCAAACCGACTCTGCAGTCTAGCACATTACCCCACAGCACCACACCAGGACTCCTTTTATATTGTTGTTGTTGTTAAGTGCCATCCAGCTGATTCCAACTCCAAGGAGCAGCTTGTGAGCTTGAACTACCGACCTTGCATTTCAAACGACTTTGACGCATTACCCCAAAGCGCCACACCAGGTCTCCTTTTATATAGTGACTTGTATTTAGGCTAAGCCTTTTCAGAGGCAGAATTTTGGGAGGGACAGAGTATGTGGTCCAGAGCAGTATGACATTTCTTTGTTCTTAAATAACTAACCAATAACTTATTTTGAGTTATTTATTATGATTTTTTTGACACTTTATAAAACCATAGAATTTTAATGCTAAAAGGAACATTAATTTTAATGTCTAATGCTTTCATTATTGTACTCCTGGTGTGGCTCTGTAGGATCAGCACCAGACTGCAAACCATAAGGTTGGCAGTTCAAACCCATCAGCTGCTCCTCGGATATAAATTGAAACCAACTTGAGGCACTTAACAACACCGGATCTTTCACTGACAGACAGGAAAATGCCAAACTGCCGTCTGTAAGTGGCTTCCCTAAGATCATACAGAAGATTCAGGATCTTAGCTTGTTGTCCTAGGCCGGTGTTCTTGCTATGTTTTGTTGCCCTTATGCATTTTCTGTGTGATGCCCACGTGCTGCCATTGAGTTGATTCTGACACATAGTGACCCTGTAGGACAGCATAGAACTGCCATAGCATCTCCAAGGTGGTTTGTTTTTTTGGAAGCAGACTATCACGTCATTCTTCAGCTGAGTGACTTTTTGGTTCACATTCGAGTGCTCTAACCTCTTCACCACCAGCACTTCTTGTCTCTGACACAGTTACATGTAAATCAAGAAGTGTATATATTTGCATGAAGGTATGTAAAGATATTGCTACTAGGGTCCTAGTACATACATACACAGGTTTATTCAAAACAAAATATTTAAACATGCCTCTACAATCAGTTGATGATTGGAAAATATTACCCCATCGACTCTACAGCCCCGATCTTGCCCTTTTAGACTTCTTTTTGTTCCCCAAACTCAAGTAACACTTCAAAGGAACACATTTTGGTTCCCTCAAGGATGCCAAAATTTCCATTTTGACATGTTGTTAATTGAAGATTGGCTAGAAGCAGAAGTTATCAGAAAGATGTTTATTTCTGCTTTATTGACTGTGCAAAGACATTTGACTATGTGAATTGTAACATACTATGGATAGTAGTGTAAAGAATAGGAATTTCAGATAATTTAATTATGCTTATGAGGAACGTGCACATAGAATGTCATTTGAACAGAACAAGGGACACGGAATGACTTAAATTCAGGAAAGGTGTATGCCGGGTTTTAGGCTTTCACCATACTTTTTCAATCTGTATGCTGAGCAAATAATCAAGAAGCTTGATTATATGAAAAGACTATGGCATTAGGATTGGAGAAAGACTCATCAACAACCTATGATATGCAGATGACACAACCTTGTTTGCTGGAAGTGAAGAGGACTTGGAATATTTACTAATGAAGATGAAAGACTGTAACCTTACATGTGGATTGCACTTCAATGTAAAGAAAACGGAAATCCTCACAACTATACCAATAAATTGCTTGCTGAAAGTGAAGAGGACTTGAAACATTTACTTATGAAGATCAAAGAGCACAGCCTTCGATATGGATTACCTCTCAATGTCAAGAAAACAAAAATCCTCACCACTGGACCAATAAACAACATTCTTATCAATGGAGAAAAGATTGAAGTTGTCAAGGACT
>NW_006408538.1:11166436-11178209 GCF_000296735.1 Chrysochloris asiatica | reverse complement strand
GAGAGGACCCGACTACTTTCCTTGATGTCTCCTGGGCAAGCAACTTGCTTGTTCTTGTAGTAACAGTCAGACTGCCCTTATTGTTTTGTATTTTTCCTGTAGGTTTTTCTTTTAAGGAGTAGCTTCTGGTTTTTTAGCTGCTCCAGGCTGGTCTGTTCGTCCTTTCAAGAGGAAAATTTCCCATCGCTGAAGATCTGGATGTGGTTCAGGCTTACACCTATGTAATGCAGAAGCTCCTCAGGAAACCTCTTTCACTGGACACATTGTAGCCCCATTTTAGATATTCCAATCAGTTATAGGCAGAAGATGGACTTACAAGTTTTCTATGGAGATATTTCTGGCTATTCCTTTCTCTCCCCCTCCAGTGTCTGTTTTATAATATAATGCATGGAAAACCAAGGTTCAAAAGACAGTCAAGTGCAAAGACTTCATTTTGCTGGGTTTCACAGTCAATATTCATGAAAGCAGCAGTCAAAAAAAAAAAAAATCAAATGACAAATTGCATTAGGTAAATCTGCCACAGAAACCTCTTTAAAGTGTTAATGAACAAAGATGTCAGTTTGAAGACATCTGATCCAAGCCATGGTATTTTCAATTGTGTCATATGCATGTGAAAGTTAGACAATGAATAAGGAAGACCACAGAAGAATTAATGCATTTGAATTATGGTGTTGGTGAAGAATATTGAAAATACCAAGGACTTCCAGAAGAACTACCTAATCTGTCTTGGAAGAAGAACATCCAGAATGCTCTTTAGAAGCAAGGATGGCGATACTTCATCACATATATTTTGGCCGTGTTTTAAGGAGGGATCAGTTACTGGAGAAGGACATTATGTTTGGTAAAGTGAAAGGTAAAGAGGAAGACCTTTCAGGGATGGATTGACATAGTGGCAGCAACAGTGGACTCAGAAGTAACAATAAATTTTTAGAATGGCATGGAGTCCTGCTGTGGTGCTGTAGGATAAGCTCTGGGCTGAAAGATCACTTGAACGGCAAGGCTGGCCGTTCGAATTCACCAACCACTCCTTGGAAACCCTATACAGGGTTGCAGAAGCAACTCAATGGCACTTAAACAAAATCAACAACAGGACTGGGCAGTGTTTTGCTCTGTTGTGCATAGGATTGCAATGAGTTGGAACTGCCTCGATGGCACCTAGCAATAATGACAACAACACTTCCCAGAAAATGTTGTACTCTTTGATTTATACCATGTCAAAACAACAGATTTTGCGTCCTTGAAGCCTCAAATTGTTTTCCTTTTAAATATTCTTTGAGTTTGGGGAATAAAGCAAATCTGAAGTGATACAATCAGTCTGTAGAGTAGATGGGATAAGGTTTCTCAAGGAAGTTCTTATAAGGATGGATAGTCCTTAACTACCCTGGAAGAATGAGCAGGTGCTTTGTGTAGATGGAAAAATAATTCCTCAGTGTTAGTTTCCTTGATCTCATCAATGAAAATTTCCATTTCCTTCAAACTTTTTCATAATAAAATCCCATGACCATCCTATTTCCTTTGAGAAAATCTATCAAGTTTACCCATTTAGGACCCCCCCCCCCAAAGTTTCCATAACCTTCTGAACTGACCTCTATGCCTTGAATTTAATTGGCCCAGCAGATCCCCCTTGGCAGCACTTGTTCTGTGGGTTAATGTGCTGGGCTGCAAAATTGGCTTGAACCACAAGGTCGGTGGTTGAGCCTCATCAGCTGCTTCTTGGAAACCCTATACACAGTCACTATGGGTCAGAACTGACTTGACTGCACTTAACAGCAGTAACAACAATGAGACTAAGAGAAGTATATGACTGAGGTAACTTGTCTTCAACCATTCACTGATGGCAGATACATGCTTAAGTTTTATTTGCAACAAAACAGTTTATGAATAAACTGGAATGCTAGTAGCATTACTTTTTGACTTACCCTTATAGTTGTTGTTAAGTGCTGTAGAGTCCGTTCTGACCCATAGCGACCCTGTATAGGGTTTCCGAGAAGTGACTGGTGATCCACCAACCTTGCAGCTCAAATGGCTTTGCAGTCTGGCCCAGTAACCCACAGTGCCAACCTTATAGCAGGTACTCAAAATATGACAATGCTCTCTTTTTATTTTGAAAACAATGTAATAAAGTAATTTTAAAATTTGAAAAATAGAAAAAATCCCCCACTAATTCCATTTATCTAAGATGTTTCTTTTGCCTTTTCCATATGCTTATATGGGTTTACATAGTTCTTAATGTATATATGATACTTTTACTGCTCTTTAAAACTTTTCACTTATGTCCTGACCACTCTGTCTTTGTGTTGACAATTTTAATGTTCACATAATAGTTCACTGAGCATATATCTTGTGCCATTTCCCTTATCTTTTATCTTCCTTTATTTCTTTTCCATATCCATTTTGTTGTGTGGATCTTTATTTTCTCATAATGAAACTTTCTTGACCAACGCTTGTCTTTCACTTTGTCATTCTCTTGTGGCTTGTGTGCTGTTCTGATGCTGGCAGCTATGTCATTGGTATTTTAACTACCAGCAGGGTCACCCATGGTGGACCAGTTTCAGCGAAGCTTCCAGATTAAGACAGACTAGGAAGAAGGAGAGTCAGACTATTTCTGCATGTTTAGCCACTAGAAACCATGTGAATACCTTTGGAACTTGTCAAATATAGTACCAGGAGATGAAAACATTATGGATAGCAGCAGAACATTTTGAGGGGCCGGAAGATGAATCTCTCAAAGGTAAGGCACTCAAAATATGACTAGGAAGAACTGCCTCTTCAAAGAAGAGTTGACCATAATGATACTAATGGAAGATAGCTTTTGGGATCTTCATTTGCTGATGTGGCACAACTCAAAGTTGGAGAAGAATATTAAAGACTTCCAGAGGAATAAACAAGTATGTGTTAGAAGATGTACAGCCAGAATGTTCTTCAGAAGTCATACTTTGGACATGTTATCAGGAGGGACCAATCCCTGGAGAGAAGTAAATCATATTTGATAAAGTAGAGAGTCAGCAAAAAAAAAAGGGAAGACTCCCAATAGGACTGACTGATACAATGGCAGCAGTAATAGACTCAACTGTAACAATAATTACGGTAATGGCTCTGGACCAGGCAGTCTTTCATTCTCACTGTGAGTTGGAGCTGACTTCCTTCATAATTAAACTTCTAGACTTGTATTTATATTTAGCTAGCAGATTAATGTTCTTATTTTACACATACGCTATTTCTAGGTTCAAGATGTATTAATGCATTGTTTCAAAGTGTGCTCTGTAGAAATTAGCATCAGAACCACTCAGGAGGACAACTCTGTGTGTGTGTATGTGGCAGGACATGCAAATTAAAAGTTCACATTTTCACACTCAGCTTTTTGCATCAGCATTCGTGGGGACATTATCTGTCTTTAAAAACAGAGATGTATGTGACTTGTAGAAAGACTACATGCTTTTTTAAAAAAACTACTATTTTCATTTACCCTGTTTTAAATAACTTTCTGTTTTAATAGGGCTGTATAGTAAGTTACATCATGATCTTAATGTCTATGTCATATTTATTATATGCATACACATTTTTTTTTAACAAAAAAACAATTTCCTGTTGTAGGACATCTGGGTTATTTCTGATTTTTCATGATGATAATCCATGATACTCTTTTAAATAGTTTTCTGGTATTTCCTTAGGGAACAGCCTAGATGTGGAATTTCTGGTCAAAGTAGGTATTTTTGAAAGGATTTCAGTTCCAACTGCCAAACTGTCCTCCAGAAATGTTTTCACAATTCCACAATTTGTATTCATTGTGGCACTGTGGGGTAAAGCACCGGATCTCAAGATCGGTTTGAACTATAGGTTCAAACTCACCAGCCACTCCTTGGAAATCCTATATAGGATTGCTGTGAGTCGGAACCAACTTTACAGTATTTAATAACAACAACAACATGTGACTATACATGATGCTATTTTCTGTTTCTCTATACTATTGAACATCATCATTCTTTGATCATTAAAAAAAAATCTTTGACAATAAGTAAGAAGTAGTATCTTGTTGGAGTCCTGGTATGGTGCTGTGGGTTAATGTGCTGGTCTGCAGGGACGGTTTGAACTGTAATGTCAGCAGTTCAAGTTTACCAGCCGCTCCTTAGAAACTCTATACAGGGTTGCTATGGGTCGGGACTGATTCAATGGCCCTTAACAACAACAGTCTCTCCTTGAGTTTTTCTTCTTATTGTTTTCATGAATTAACTTGTACTTTTATCTTTTTATGTAATAGATAAAATCCTTTATCTTATTTTCTTCAGTTAGATGATTCACATTTTTTAGGATCATTTATGTCTCTGAGTCTTATCTTTCTTTGTATTTTTCCTTACTAGAGCTGTAAGGTTGGTAGATATTCAGTGAATTCTGCTATTTGATTTGAATTTCTAGCAGCCACAGATTCTCCTCAATTCCAGATGCAGAACGTGTAATACCATTGTTGGTCCTTCAGTCCTCTCTGCACACTGACTGACCATAATCAGGAGCTTCATCTTCACAGGGCTTTTTGCTTCACATTTAAAAAAAATTAGGCCAATTAAGTTTGATTAATTAAAATGTAGAGTTCATACTTAAGCAAAGGTTAAGGGGATTTTAATTGATTGACCAAAGAGAAAGGGGGAAGGATTATTTAATAAAGTCTTAACTGTGGCACTGTGGGCTAATGCGTCAGACTGCAAAGTCATTTGAACTGCAAGGTCGGTGGTTCAAGCTCACTAGCTGCTCCTTGGAAGCCCTATACAGGGTCACTATGGGTTGGAATCAACTCAATGGCACTTTACAACAACAGCTCTAAAAGTGAATATTACATAGAAGTAACTTAAACTGCACCTGGAAGAATGTAGGTGAGACATAATAAAACAAACAGAAAACAAAACAAAACAACAGTGCGGTTATTACAAGATAGTGACATTCATTCCTTGGAGGAGGATAATCTGCCTCCCTCTGAATGGCTCAGGCATAACCTTTTCATGGAAACCTTTTCGTGGAAACAAAGGTACCTAAATTCTTGAAGGCTAGGTAGTGACTTTCTCTCTTTTTATTTTGTTCCAATCTCTTAGGGCTAGGGCCACAGTCACCTTCCGATCAGAGGGAGCTGCCAGAATGTCCATTCATGACTACTGCTAAAAGATCAGTGGAGATGTAATGTGTTGGAGAAAGTTGTGTTTTCTAGAACGCTTCTCATTATTTCCTTTTGGGAGATAAATGCGTGCATGGGGGAAGGAATAAGACCCGTGAGTGGTGGTGGGGATTAATGGTGAGGATATTTGTGGGGAAGATGCTTTCCAGGGAACATGCCTTAGTGACAAAAGATATTGTCAAACTGTTTTCTATGGACAGTGTATCTGTTACAGTATCTTTAAATCCATTGCCAAAGAAACTGAGGTCACTAGGAGAGGTGAAGCAAAGTTTCAGATTTTATTAAGCCAGCTGGCTCAGAGGAGCTAACTTCTCCAGATTCTGATCCCTGAGTGCAGGTCAGTACAGGCTTATATGGGGTCAGAATTTGGGAAGGGCTAGGTTGCGTGCCTGTTTGAAGACAGAAAGGAAACCAGAAGATTGGTCCTGCTCAGTAACCTGATTAGCATTCTAGCTTGTCTCCTGGGAGGGGAGGTAGTAAGTTAATGTTTTGCCTTTTCCTGTTCATATCCAGTTACCTATTTTCTGAAGAAGGTGAATCTGGCTTTAATTTTTGCTGAGTAGGAAGTGCAAGCTTAGGGCCAAAGCTGAATTGCTTTGAGCAACAAAAGAGTTTGTCTTCCACTAGCATTCTACAAGCAGAGACCAGCATCTTCCTTAAATTAATGCTGAGAAAAGGTCCTGAAGCAGATATAAAGATGAGTGATGGGTATTGAGAATAGGTTGAAGAGCAGAGGGAAAGAATCCAGAACTCCATTTTAGATAGATTATGTTTGAAATACCTTTGATACATTTAAGTGGATTTGTCCTCATTTGACTTTCTACCCGTTGGATAAAATCAAACCTTATGAATTGTAAGTACAGTAGTAACTTTTCCAAGATAATTTATATGGGTCATTTCATTTTTTAACATGTTGGCATAGCTTTTCTAAAACCACAGCGTTTCCAAAACCCAACTTTAAATAAACAATTTAAATGTTCAACTGTATAATACAGGTAAATGATCAACTCATTATAAATCTGTATTATGTAATGTTTAATGAATTTATTAACCATGTTTTCTGGAGCTAAACGTTTACATGTTTTGTTAGGAAATGGGTTGAACACCTTCTGCTCCTGTTCCCATTTCTATGCATTTTCGCCATGAATGTAGCTTCAGGCTAGGTGTGTTTGCTCCCTGATCATTTAAGAGCGCAAGTCTACAATTTTAAATGGGTCTGAGAAGAAAAGAAGATCAGGGTGTGCTCATTTGCCATCTTTATTTAACCTACTCCTCACTATTTTCTTTGTAAGTTATATTATATTATTTTCTTTGTAAGTTATATGTACAGTGTTAAACTCAGATCTTGCCAAGTTGCATGAAAAAATAAAATAATAACAACAAACTAATTGTAAGGATGCAAAGATTGGGCAGTATTTTGTTCTGTTGTGCATAGGGTCCTTAAGAGTTGGAACTGACTTGCTGGCACCACACAACCACAACAATATGCTATGAAATCGGAAGTTAGAAGACTGTCTAGTTAGTTTCAAACTCTACGAGAATATCTTCATTACAGAATCTCTGCACATTTTTGTGCTCTTGGCTCATTATTCAAGTAAATATGTAGTAAGACTTAAAGTCTTCCAGTTGCTGAGTCCTGGTGTGGCACTATGGGCTTATGCGCAGGACTGCAAAGTCAGCTTGAGCTGCAAGGTCAGCGGTTTAAGGTCACCAGCTGCTCCTCAGAAATCCTATACAGGGTCATGATGAGTTGGAACCTACTTGATGGCACTTAACAACAACAACAGTTACTGAGTCCTGGTGTGGTGCTGTGGGTTAATGTGTTAGACTGCAGACTTGGTTTGAACCACAAGGTCAGCAGTTGAAGCTCACCAGTCAATCCTTGGATACCCCTAACCAGTGTCACTATGAGTTGGAACTGATTTGATGGCAGTTAACAACAATAATTACTGATAATAAAGAGTTATATTTTTTTGTCCTAGAACTGAGTATTTTGGTTACAAAGTTGTATCAAGAATCAGAAATGCTTCAAACCAGTAAAAGAGTGGCTTCTCAGATTGAGTGAAATTAATAGCATAAAGTCAATACTGATCAAGAAGATAAATCAATAATGGTTCTAAAAACTATGATTTTTTGAGATATTATGACCCTTCCCCTCCCTCCCCATGGCTACACCCCATTCAGATGCTCAAATAAGACTGAAATTTAAGCAAATAAATACCTATAGATTAATAAACATTTAAATTTAAGCACATTTTAAATTCATGCACACTTTGTTTTCAATAGCACTATTGTTTAGGTTTAAAAAGACAAGCCCCAAAGTTAATATTATAGAAATCAATGGTTATTACACAAGTTTTACTTTTTATATAATGATACAAACACTGACATCAAAGAAAATTAGTGTCATAAGACTTTGATTGAATAGCAATATTTCCTGTCTCACGCCCCAATCCACTACAGAAATATTAAGCACTTTAAGCTCTTACAGTTGTTTGTTCTCCAATTTACTTCCGTCTTCCTAAATGATATTCTTATCCTGCTGTTTCTCCAGGTTTAATTTCACAGTTTTTCTCTTGACATTCTACTCTAAAAGATAAGCCTTCAGCTCTATTATGCACTGCTCCACTTCCATATATTATCTTGAAAATAATATGATGATTTTTGGTTAAATCACTATTTAGCATTTATATTATGATTTTACCACTTGTCTATCAGTTTGTGTTACTGTAGTGGGGTGCATATTACTGTGACGCTGAAAGCTATGTCACCCGTAGTTTAAATACCAGCAGGGTCACCCATGGTGGACAGGTTTTCAGCTGAGCTTCCAGACTAACCCTAGTGAAAAGGAGGTGTGGATTACTTCTGAATATTTAGCCACTGAAAACCTTATGAATAGCAGCGGAATACTGTCAGTTATAGTTCCTGAAGGTGAGCCCCTCAGGTTCGAAGGCACTCAAAATACAACTGGGGAAGAGTTGCCTGATGTGAATTGTGCAAAGCTTTTGGGACCTTCATTTGCCGATGGGGCACAACTCAGAATTGGAAGAAACACCTGAAAACATCTATTAATAATTAGAATGAGTAAAGTACAAAGTATGACTCTAGGAAAATTGGAAGTTGACAAAAATGAAGTTATTGTTGTTGTTGACTTTGTGGTTCAATTCTACTTGTGGCCCAATGCTTACTCTACAATGCTACACCAGGACTCCACAACATAGGCATTAATGAGCCAAAATGGACTGGTATTGGCCATTTCGAATCTGACAACTACATGGTTCACTACATCGGGAATGATACATTGAAGGGGAATGGCATCACATTCATCATCAAAAAGAACATTTTAAGATCTATCTTGAAGTATATTGCTTTTTGTGATGGGATGATATCCATATGCTTACAGCAAATGTCAGTTGATACTGCTCTTATTCAAATTTATGGACCAACCACTACATTTCACACTGATGGAACTGAAGAAGTCTACCAACTTCAGTCGGAAACTAATCAAACATGCAATCAAGATGCATTATAATTACTGGTGATTGGAATGTGCAAGTTGGAAACAAAGAGGATCTGTAGTTGGAAAATATGGTCTTATTGATAGAAATGATGTTGGAGATTGCGTGATAGAATTTCGCAAGACCAATGACTTACTCATTGCAAACACCTTTTTCAAATAACATAGAAGGTGAATATACTCCTGGACCTCACCAATTGGAATACATAGGAATCAAATTGACTACATCTGTGGAAAGAGACAGTGGAACAGTTCAATATCATCAGCCCAACAAAGGAGCAGACTGAGGAACAGACCACCATCAATTGCTCGTATGAAAGTTTAGGATGAAACTGAAGAAAATTCAAGCTAGTCCACAAAGCCAAAATATGACCTTGAACATAATCCCACCTGAATTTACAGATTATCTCAAGAACAAATTTGATGACTGAAGATTAGAAGAGTTGTGGGATGACATTAAGAACATCATACAGGAAGAAAGGTCACTAAAAAGAAAGGAAAGAATGAAAGACCAAAATGGATGTCAGAAGAGAATCTGAAATTTGCTCTTGAGTATAGAGAAGCTAAAGTGAATGGAAGAAATGAGGAAGTAAAAGAGCTGAGCAGAAACTTTCCGAGGGCAGCTTGAGAAGACAAAGTATTTCTCAAGTTGAAAGAACTGAAAAACACACACACACACACACACAAAAACAAAACAAAAAAACCCCTCAAACCTTGACATGATCTTGAGCATTTCTCTGGACAAAATATTGAATGAATCAAAAAGCATCAAAGGAAGATGTAAGGTATACACAGAGTCACTGTACCAAAAAGAAACGGTTGATGTTTAACTATTTCAAGAAGAATATGATCAAGAACAGATCATACTGAAGGAAGAAGTCCAAGCTGCACTGAAGATATTGGAGAAAAACAAGACTCCAAATTGAAATATTTCAACAAACTAATGCAACTTTGTAGGTGTTCAACTATGCCAAGAAATTTGGAAGATAGTTCCTGGCCAACCAATTGGATGAGCTATCTATATTTGTGCCTATTCCAAAGAGAGGAGACCCAATAGGATGCAGAAATCATTGAACAATATCATTAATATCACACACAAGTAAAATTTTACTTAAGATAATTAAAAAACGCTTGTAACAGTACGTCCACAAGAAACTGTCAGAAACTTAAGCCAGATTCAGAAGAAGATGGGGAACATTGCTGAAGTCAGATGGATTTTGGCTGAAAGCAGATAATACAAGAATATTTACTTGTGTGTTGTGGACAGTGCACAGGCTTATGACTGTGTGGACCATGACAAACTATGGATAGCATTGTGAAAATGGGTGTTCCAGAACAATTACTTGTGCTCATGATGAACCTGTACATAGACCAAGAAGTAGTTGTTAGAACAGAACAATTTAAAATTATTGATTTAAAATCAGGAAAGATAAGCATCAGGGTTGTATCCTCTTATTGTATTTATTCAGTCTGTATTCTGAGCCGATAACTGGAGAAGCTGGATTATAGGAAGACGAATGTGACATCAGGTAGAAGGAAGACTCATTAACAACCTGTGATATGCAGATGATACATCCTTGCTTGCTAGAAGCAAAGATGACTTGAAATACTAACTGATGAAGACTATAGCTTTCAGTATGGATTGTACCTCAGTATAAAGACAGCAAAAATCGTCTCCTCGGGACCAATACATAACATCATGATAAATGGAAAAAGATTGATGTTGCCAAAGACTTAATTTTGCTTGGATCCACAATCAATACTCATGGAAGCAGCTGCCAAGAAACCAAAAAGCATATTGCATCAGGCAAATCTGCTGCACAAGACCTCTTTAAAGTGTTCAAGAGCAAAGGTAATAGTTTGAGGACTAAGGTGCACCTGACCCAAGCCATGATATTGTCAATAAACCTTATATGCCTGTGAAAGTTGGACAATGAATAAGGAAGACTGGAGAAGAATTGAAGAATTTAAATTATAGTGTTGGGGAAGAATATTAAAAGTACCAGGAGAACAAACAAATGTGTTGGAAGAAGCACAACTAGAATGCTCCTTGGAAACCAGGATATGAGGCTTCATTTCTTAACATTGGATATAGTATCAGGAGGGACCTGTCCTTGGAGAAGGACATTGTGCTTGGTAAAGCTGAGGGTCGGCTCTGAAGAGGAAGACCTCCAATGAGATGGACTGACTCAGTGGCTACTGCAGTGGGCTCACACAGAACAATTGTGAGGATGGTACAGGACCAGGCAAGACTTTGTTCTACTGTGCATAGAGTCACTATGAATGAGAGCCAACTGGAAGGCACCTACAGCAACAACAACAATAAAACTATTTTGACTATACAATTGTAAATCACTCTTTTTTGTAAAGGTTTTTATTGTGGATTGAGTGAAAGTTTTCAGGGCACATCATCGGTTTCACATTCAAACATTCATATACCTTGTTTCATTTCATTGATTATAATCCCCTCCACATACCATCAGTTAACAGAGTTTCTCTCTATCCTCTTTAGCTTTTTTTGGGGGGAAAAACTTTGCCTTTTTGGAATTTACAGTCTCTGATGATAGGGAAGGTTTTTACATTTATCTGTGGGTATCCAGGGCTCATGTATGGAATCACTAACCAGCATAACTGAATAATCTAAATCACTCTTTTAAAAATTTTATTGTGAATTGAGTGAAAGATTATCAATTTTACATTCAACAAATTATATACTTTGTTTAATTACAATAATTATAATCCCCTTCATGTACCATCAGTTAACTGTATTTCTCTTAATTTTAGCTCCTTTTTTTTTTTAAACACTCAGGCATATATAATAATTTACACCACCAAAGGGCACATTCTGCAAGTCTGCCTCCTGCCTCTCTTCCCATGAATCTTGAGTCGTCAGCCACACCCTGTCTCCATGCCCCCATCTCTGCCTCCATCTCTGGTGTCGCTGCTTCTCTGGATAAGGTCCTGTGTTCTGCTTGTGCTCTTCTCTCTTGATGGTCCTGTTTCAGGACTTTAAAATGAACTGCCCCCCATTTTTGTTATAAAACTTCTACCTTTACAACTGTGCTAGTCGCAATTAGTCATGATAACAATTACTC
>NW_006408538.1:11150026-11164620 GCF_000296735.1 Chrysochloris asiatica | reverse complement strand
TCAGAAATTTGAGCATGTAACTGATGAATATCCACAGACAAGTGGATATTATTCCACAACCTCCTAAAATGCTGTTGAATTAAGTTCCAATCAAGTTCTGGATTACTGAAAAATAACACAAATCTACTTATATCGTGAACAACCTTATCTGGGAGTGTAAACTGGATATATTGAATCTTATTTCCGTTGAGCGATCTTCCTTTCTCTAAAGCATTTAGTATGTTTTGTAAGCCTTTATCTATTTACTCTTGGATTGTATGAGCGAGACTGATATCCCTAGACAGTTGATTTACATGGTGGGCAGGGCAAAAAAGGTAACAATTCCTATTAGTGCAGTGATTCTTGACATGAGAGCAAAGACACGTGGCACGTTTAAGGGCCTGGCACTGCAACGATTGCCTAGCTTCTGAAAACTTTAACAGGCAATAAAACCTACGATGGTTGATGAATGATTGCAAAGTCAGTAACATCTATTAACTCCCCATTCCACCCGCCCGACAGGCAAAGCAGCAGAAAGTCTCATCCCCATCTCTTTTAACTAGACCTATCGAGACAAGATGACAACTATTCAGTGGGGACTCTTTCTTCCCCCACACACTCTTAAATTAAACTCCCTGTAGAAACCTTGTATGCCAGTCACTTCATGCCTTTATTGCCCCCTCATTTTAGGTAGCCAATGCTTAAGTTGCCCGTCCCTATTTACCCTGTGTACAAAGGGGATAACATTGATACTTGATGTGAAGACTCCTTCCCTCTCTGTTGGTATTTAGAGTTACTACTTCCTTGAATATAAGTCAAGTTAATAAAATTGTAGCAATTTACCCTCGTTTCCTTTATCAAAAATTGTTTTGTTTTTTATTTTCCTCTAGTCTAATTCTGATTATCAAGCCATCCAGGCTAGGTCAAATGGGTACTATCTGCAAATTTGGATGTTCTTGTGTGTCTCCCCTCACTTCTTGTCAGCTGGATGCTTCATTCACAGCTCTAGCCCTCTGTGGCTATGTCCTTGTGCATGGACTCAAGTGTCTCCAGGTCTCGACCACACTTTGGACCAACCAGCCCTTCCTCTTTTCTCTTTAATTTCCAGGTCAACAGGAGTCCGTTTCTTCATTGCTGCCTTTCCCCCTCTTCCACTCACCAGTAGACCAATGTGGTCGCCAGGAAGCTTGCATGCCTACTCATGTGTTCCCTTTGAGTTTCAGTCTTAGAGGAGGGTTTGTCCTGAAGGAACTTGATTGCTTGCCTTGATGGCTTCCTGAAAAACAGTTTACTTATTCTTTTTTTTTGTTGTTGTTGTTAAAAAAAACCAAAAACTTTTTATCGTGAATTGGGAGAAGGTTTACAGAGCAAATAGATTTGTTGTTGTTGTTTTAAATTTATTTAGGGTTTTTATTGTGGATTGAGCGAAAGTTTACAGGGCATATCATCAGTTTTACATTCAACAAATCATATACCTACTACATACAATCAGTTAACAGTATTTCTCTCTATCTACTTACTTTTTTTTTTTAAGGTTTTTATTGTGGATTGAGTGAAAGGTTATAGGGCACATCATCAGTTTCACATTCAACAATTCATGTAACTTGTTTCATTACAATGATTATAATCCCCTCCATATACCATCAGTTAAAAGTACTTCTCTCTATCCACTTTAGCTTTTTAAAAAACACACAAACAAAAAAACCCACTCAGGCATATGTAATAATTTACATCTCCAAAGGGCACATTCTGCAAGTCAGCTCCTGGCCACCAGTTCTTAGTCCTTCTCTTCTTAGTTGATGAGTTTACTTATTCTTGTAGTAGCCAGTTGTGTATCACTCTTGAGGCATAGATTATCCTTTGAATAGATTTATTTTGTATTAAAACTTTTGCTTTCCCAGGAGTTTAATGATTATCTTGTTCTTTTTTGCCTGCTTAATTTCCTATATGATTCTCTCTAATATGTACCCAAATTCTCTGATTGGACTAAATATCTCTCATTATATTTAAACATGTCAGGTCATCTACTAGTTTGTCTCCCTACTTTTTTGTCTTCCTCCCGCTGTATGCTTTCAACCTGCTATGAAAGTTTGGAGCAACTCTCTCTAGGTGACTGCTCGCCTACCATTCAGGTCTCTCCTGTAACAGGTTTTTTTTTTTTTTCTGGATCATGATTTCTTCTTCATGATTTACTTTAGGGGAGCATGTGCTGTATTAACTTCCTCAGATAGTGGATACATGAGAAGGAAACATGTTTTTAAAATGTTGCTAATCTGAAAATGTCTTTTTTCTATTTTCACATCAATTTGATAGTGTGGTGTGTGGGTAAAAATATTCTACGCTTAATCAGAAGCCTCAACGTTCTTTAGAAAAAACCAAACCGACAATAATAAGGTCCAATGCCAATTGAATTTTGTATTTATTTTGAAAGAAGCAAGGCAAGGTATGGAATGAACATGACCTAGTTAAAATCAATCTGTTTCTTGTTCTGCTTTTTAGCTCCAGTATGCATAGGGTCTTGTTCAGAAATTCTGCTATTTTTCCTGGATCTGGAACCATGGATAATGTGTGTGAAGTCAGACTGGGACCACCCCTCTGTGAGAGAGGCGAGAGGAAATGAAGGACCAGATGGGCTGACCAGCATCAATCCATTTAAAAGCCTCGGAGGGATTAGCATTAAGGTTATTTGCCCTTTCGGTTTATACAGAAGAAATCCAACATTTTTCTCTTAAAAGATTAATTTTTTTCCCTTTTGTAAAATTTCAGAAGCAAGAATGTTAAAAGAACTTGGAAGTAATCTTGCTCAATCTTTATACAGATTCTTTCCTTAGAATACAAACTTGTACATCAGCTTTAACATTTGATCTTAGTTTATCAGTAACTGAAGATAGGAAATGTTTTACATTCTGGCAGTACACTTCCTTGAAATTGACATTGTACATAGTTTGTAATGTTCTTACTAGAACATTACAAAAGGGTGTTAATTAATGTCTTTTTTATGTATTGTGTTCTTTTTGAGTCTTTGTTGTTGTTGTTGTTGTTGTTAAGTGTTGTCAAGTCTATTCCGATCCTATATAGGGTTTTCAAGGAGCAGCTGGTGAGCTTGAACCACCAAGGTTGCAGTTCAAATGAATTTGCAGGCTGACACATTAGACCACAGCGCCACACCAGGACTCCTCTTTGAGTTTAGCAAAGTAGACATTAAATTATAACTGACATAGTATTAAAAACATAAGATTAACATTGACCTTATTTTTTCATTTTGGGTATTTAGAAGAACTTTGAAAATGCAGGCTAGAGAGGAAGAAACTCTCTTCCAGAAATGCTCATTTAACAAATAATTTAATAGAGTTGTTAGTGTTTCTGACTTTTTCACTAGCATATTATGCCCCCATTTCTACAACTGTAGGATGGTCATCATTGCCATTCTATGATGGAGATTCATTTTTGAACAGAGCTTATAGGGAATATTCAGGGAGAATAATTTCTTTTAGGGGAACAATGTGAAAGAGGAAGTAGGAAAAAGACCAGAGACTACTTTTATTGTTTTATTTTTTCCCCTAAACTCCATTAAAAAAAAAAAAAGGTTGTTGTTGTCATTAGGTGCCATCTAATGGGTACTGACTCAGTGACTTTATGTATAATGGAACGAAACACTGCCCAGTCCTACGCCAACCTCACAATCATGACTACACCTGAGCCCATTGCTGCTCCCACCATAACAATCCATGTTGCTTGGGGTCTTCCTCTTTTTCTCCAACCCTCCATTTTACCAACCATGATATCCTTCTCCAGGGATTGGTTCCTCCTGACAATATGTCCAAAGTATGACAGACAAAGTCAGGGAGACAAAGTTTGGCCATCCTGGCTTCTAAGGAGCATTCTGGCTGTACTTCTTCCAACACAGATTTGTTTGCTCTTCTGGCATCCCATGGTACTTTTAATATTCTATTCCAATACCTTAACTCAAAAGCATCATAAACAAAATTAGACTGTCTTAAATTTCTGCTTTTCTTATTAACAACTCCTGATTTTGTACATGAAATTAAAAATTATGGAAACTTCAAAGGAGGATATGCTCCCTCTGGAAAGCAGACTCTTACCAACTTGGCTAGCTGTTATTGTTGTTGTTGTTAGGTGCCATTGAGTTGGTACCGAGTCATAGTGACCTTATGCACAGCAGAAGCAAACACTGCCCGATCCTGGGTCGACCTCATTACTGTTGCCACACTTGAGTCCATTGATGCTGCCACTTGGCCAATCCATCTTGTTGGGGGGTCTTCCTTCTTTTCTCTGACCCTACACCTTACCAAACATGATATTCTTCTCCAGCGACTAGTCCCTCCTGACAATATGTCTGAAGTATGAGAGATGAAGTTTGGCCATCTTTGCCTCCAAGAAGCACTCTGGATGCACTTCCCAAATGGATCTATTGATTCTTTTGGCAGCCCATGGCACTTTGAATATTCTCCTCTAACACCATAACTCAAAAGCACCAATTCTTCTACGGTCTACCTTATTCCCTGTCCAGCTTTCGCATGCATATGAGGTTATTGAAAATACTATGGCTTGGGTCAGGCGCACCTTAGTCCTCAAGCTGACATCTTTGCTCGTCAACACTTTAAAAAGGTCTTGTGTAGCAGATTTGCCTAGTGCAATACGTTGTTTGATTTCTTGACTGCTGCTTCTGTGAGTATTGATAGTTGATCCAAGAAGATTGAAGCCCTTGATGACTTCAATCTTTTCTCCATTGGTAAGAATGTTGTTTATTGGTCCAGTGGTGAGGATTTTTATTTTCTTTAAATTGAGATGTAATCCATACTGAAGGCTGTGCTCTTTGATCTTCATGAGTAAATGTTTTAAGTCCTCTTCACTTTCAGCAAGCAAGGTTGTATCATCTGCATATCGCAGGTTGTTACTGAGTCTTCCTCCAATCCTGATACCATGTTTTTCTTCATATAACCCAGCTTCTCGGATTATTTGTTAGCTGTGGTGGTCGTGGTTATGTGCCGTGGAATCACTTCTGACTCATAGTGACCCTGTACAGGGTTTCCGAGGCTGTAAATCTTTACAGGAGCAGAAGGCTTCATCTTTCTCCCATGGAACAGCTGGTAGTTTCGAACTGATGACCTTGAGGTTAGCAGCTGGACTTGTAACCACTGCGCTACCAGAGCTCCTTTCCTTAATAGTAAGTGTAGGTGCTTAAAACCAGACCTCCTGATCAGCAGAGTCAGAAGCAACAGTGCCCCACTGAAAGATGGTGGCCAACTGAAGCGCTGAATGTGGGTCCTTCTCCACAATCCTGGCGATAACTCAGTTTCCTGCCTCAGGTTCCTGAAAGGACTCACTTTAGCGCTTCCTTCTTTCCGATTCCAGGGCTTTGGTTGTAATTTTTCCTGTACCGGCTATTGTTCTACTTCACCCAAATTTAAAAAAATCGAATCTTTTGGGTTTTACTGTTAGCCATGACTGAACCAGTCAAACCAGTTTGAAACCCTGGATATTTTGGGACTGGTTAGCTTTTCCTTGCCTTTAAATTTCAACACAGCGGTGGTTGCTAATTTGAGCTTGCTGGTTAACAGTGCGTCTTTGGAGTCAGATAAGCCTGCTCTCAACTTACTGTGTGTCCTTGGCCAATAACTTAGAACTTACGTTTTCTCATCTGTCAAATTTAGGAAGCAGGGACAGTATCTCATTTATAGATATGGGATGTGCAATAGATTAGACTTAAAGTTCTAGCTTGGTGTCTGACACCTAATAAGGCTTCAATATTATTTACTACTATTGACTATTACTATTGTTGGGGTTAAGTGCCATGGAGTCAGTTCCGACTCCTAGTGATCCTGTATAGGGTTTCCAAGGAACAGCTGGTGAGTTTGAACTGCTGATCTTGTGGTTAGCAGCTCAGCACTTATCCTGAAGTGCCACACCAGGACGCAGGGAGCAGGTATAAAAGGAGCACTGTTGGCATTAGAAATCATCTGGGAAATAGAAAACGCAGGAGAGTTCTGCAAGATTGCCGGATATGAGACTGGGCTGCAAGAATTCATAGCATTTCTCTTTTTAACAACTGTCATAATCAACTGGAAAATATAATGAAAAAATCCACATTATCACCCTAACTCTGAAGTGTCTAGGAGTATGCACAATCTCTGTAGCAAAATTTAAAGCCTTAGTAAAGATACAGCTACCTGAATATACATGGGAATATCCCATATTGGATAGGAAAATATAATAAAAATGTGTCAATTCTCCATTAATTTATAAATTCACTGCAATTCCAAGTAAAATTACTGTTGAATTTTTACAGTTCAGCTTAATAAACTTATTCTAAAAAATTATATGGAGTAATTAAGTGTCCTGGAGGATTTAATCTTAATCTTAGAAAAGGAGGATTTGATTGTAGGTCTAAAAATATGCTGCCACCAGGAGGAAATCTCCATTTTAACAGAGAAAACTATATTGTATGCTGTATGTACTTGAGCTACAAAAATCCTACTTTTTGTCTGTAACACACTTACACTTCTTTCTCAAGATATAATTGTTGTTGTTATGAGCTGTGGAGTCGGTTCCGACTCATAGTGACCCTGTACAGGGTTTCCAAGGCTGTAAATCTTTACGGAAGCAGAAAGCCTCATCTTTCTCCTTCTGAACAGCTGGTAGTTTTGAACTGCTTACCTTGCGGTTTGCAGCCCAATTCATAACCACTATGCTACCAGAGCTCCTTCAAGATATAATAACACCTACTAATTATTAATACAAACAGAAGATTTAGAATGGAGCTTTCTCTACGTCCCTCCAGCAAATATCCCCACTTGACATTTTTGTACTTCTTTCCAATTTAATATGTCACATCCTTTCAGTAGACAGGCAAATTTTACTATATAAGAGCAATTATATTTCTATATTATATTTCTATTAGGTGAATATATGGTTAAATTATTGATGTTGAGATGACAAATCTATTATCTTGTCAAATAGCATATTCCCTGAGAAAATAAAAAGTTGAAAGTAAACTTTAATGATTATTGTTGTTGTTGTTGTTAAGTACCGTGGAGTCGGTTCCGACTCATAGTGACCCTGCACAGGGTTTCCGAGGCTATAAATCTTTACGGGAGCAGAAAGCCTCATCTTTCTCCCATGGAACTGCTGGTAGGTTCACAGCCCAATTCATAACCACTACGCTACCAGAGCTCCTTTAATGGTAGTACAAATGAATATATATATATTTAAAATTTTTATTGTGAATTATGTGATAGTTTACATGGGGGAACATTAGTTTTACGTTCAATCTATATGTATATCATTTCATTGCCATGGTTACACTCCCCTCCATGCATCATCAACCAACCAAAGGGTATACACTACGGTCGTCAGCACACAGCCCCTCTCACTCTCTGTGTCTAAAGTCCCCAGCTGTTCCATCTCTCCACGTCATTGTCTCTGCCTCCATCTCAGGCATCACTGTTTCTCTGGGTAGGGTCACGCTTTCCACTCTTCTCCCTTGATGGTCCCAGGGACCTCCGCTCTTAGGCTGAAAAGTTCATCACTCCTCTCCTTGCTAAAAACATCTGCCTTTACATTTCCAACCCTCACAAGCAGTCCTGATAACAATTATTCACTATTGTATCGCAAGAGACCTATCCACATTCCATCAACTCCGTCTATGAATATACTTTTATAAATGATAAAATGTAACTCATATGTATTATCTCTTTACATACTAAGATTTGAGGCTCTGTTTATGGAATCTCTACTTGAAGACTGGCATGCAGTATAGATATGTAGTTAGACACTCTTATAATCAGCAATATTAAAATATTAAAGATGTTCCTAATTGGTAAAGATCCTTGCACTTGGATAAGGCTCATATCAGCCAAACCAAACCCACTGCCATTGAATCATTTCCAACCCATGGTCACCCCTGTATTGGGTTTCTGAGATGACATCTTTATAGAAGCAAACAGTCTCATCTTTCTCTTGAGGAGTGTGTGATGAGTTTGAACTGTTGACCTTGCAGTTAGCAGCCCAATGCCTAATCCATAGTGCTATCAGGGCTCCTTAAGGGCTGATGGATGGCATAGGACCAGTCTCTAGGTTTGGAGATTTGTGCCATAAATCTGGAAAAAGGTCCCAGTTACCTCTGAAACGGAGTCCTGGTATAGCGCTGTAACATAAACACTGGGCTGCTAACCACCTCAGAAAATGCAAGTATGAGGAGAGGAAAGCTGAAAACTGAAGTATTGGCTGAACTTCTGTACAAGGAGCAGTTTCATAGCCTCTTACCAACCCTAAGAGTATGCTTGTAGGGGTATAGGAAAATCATGATTTACAGAGTTTGTTGATTTCTGTCGTGTGAATACACCCACCCTGGTGTTTTCAAAAGCTCTGTGTGGGTCACTGAATGCAGAGTTGATAATAGCTGCTCAGTATCAGTTCTTCCATCGGAGCCTCCTGTTGACCCACCACTAGCGAGATCTACCACATGCCAACGATGATCACCAGCAATGGATCTTCATTTCCATCTAGTTTTTGAATGATCCAGTTTAAGAGAACCATTAGATGGGTCTGCTTTCTAGGCCCTCTCTTGATACCAACAGTCTTAGCTTGGATTCTCCCTGAAATCAGGAGCTGGAAACAAGTAGCTATGTCTAGTTTATTTGGGAGGTAACACCAGGGAGTCCAGAGGTGAGGGACTGGAATACTGAAGAAAGGAGGAAATCCCTGATCAGCCTGTAGCCAAGCTGGGCTTGAGGTCATACAGAACCTTGTGAGGAATGTGTAGGATGCCTCTTAGAATTGTCTGAGAGTTGGTTGATTGTCCACTAGCTCCTCACCTTGATTTATATGTGTTAACCCTGGGCACTAACTCCTCTGAATTTCTGTCACTGTGCACGTGGACTCACTGTGTCATCTGTAACATCGAATAAGCCCACAGACTGCCAGAAGAACAAACAAATCTGTCTTGGAAGAGGTATAGCCACAATGCTCCTAGAAGCCAAGATGACTAAACTTTGTCTCTCATACTTTGGACATGTTGTCAGGAGGAACCCATCCCTGGAGAAGGACATGTTTGGTATAGCGGATGGTCAGAAAAAAAGGAAGACCCCCAATGAGATGGATTGGCACAGTGGCAGCAGTGATGGGTTCAAAAGTAGCAGCAAATGTGAGGAGTACACCGGACCAGACAGTCTTTTGTTCTGTTGTGCATAGGGTCACTATAAGTTGAAATTGACTTGAGGACACTTAACAACAACAACAACAACGCCTGTTGTTGGATAAGCATTGGGCTGCTAACCAAAAGTCTGGTGGCTCAAATCTACCAGTTGCTCCTTGGAACCCTGTACAGGTTTGATTTGAGTTGAAACCAAGGAGACTGCACTTAACAAAATGCCTTTGGTTATACTCCTATCTGGGCGTGGGCCATGTTTGTTATGTTAATGAGACAGAATTCCTGTAGGGAAGACAAGCCTAAGTGGGGGAAGAAAGAACTCTGGTAGCATAGTGGCCTGCTAACAGTAAGGTCAGTAATTTGAATCAGCTAATACGTGGGAGAAAGATGAGGCTTTCTGCTCCTGTGAAGATTTACAGCCTCCGAAACCTTCTACAGGGTCGCTATGAGTTGAGTTCTTCTAGCCTCCTAAACTGTGAGGAAATAAATTTCTGTTTGTTAAAGCCATCACTTAGGATATTTTAGCGATAGCAGCACTAGAGAACTTAGATACTGTCATGCCCCTTTATCTAGCTTTCACGTTGCCAGTCTTTTTCTCTGAATAGTTCCCAAACTGGTGAATAGTTTGAAAATTCTGCTATTAAACCCCAACACTGAATTGTAAAAAATTTGCCATCAGTATTTGCACTAGTTTCTGAGGTAAAATATCGATTATTTTACCAAGAGAAAACCATTGGGATTGTTAATTAATAGATGTTTTAATTTACTTAAAATTGCAATTAGAATTAGAAAGGGTCTTCTGAGTCATGGTCTAGTTTTTAAGCGACTTAGATTTTCCTTATTTTTTAAACAGTGGTAATTAGGGCAATTTTAAAGGTACTCTAATATCTCTACTATCTGCTGCATAAATTCATTGTTTGTAATTGGTATTAATTCACCTATATTTGTTAACTTGAATTAATTCTAATGATAAAACATTAGACTACATGCTTCTATTAGTAGAAGCAGCAGCACTCCTAAACAAGAATCATTCATATGTGGTAAGTTCTGCTTATCCAGCTGGTTAGCTACAGTCAGCTAAGGAACTTGTTCTAAAGAGTGTGTGAGAAGGCTCTTACAGGTGAGGACGTTGGAAGTATTTGCATGAATTCCTTGAGTAGAATTGTTGTTGTTGTTGTTGTTGTTAAGTGCTGTTGAGTCAATTCCGACCCATAGTGATCCTGTATAGGCTTTCCAAGGAGCAGTGGGTGAGCTTGAACTGCCGACCTTGCAGTTCAAACGACTTTGCAGTCTGACGCATTACCCACAGCACCACACCAGTTTCCAAGTAGAATTAGACCCACATTATGTAAAGAACGCCTAGCCCAAAGTTTTTCACCTTCTTTGCAATCTACAGCCTCAGCCAGAGTCAATTCCCACGTAAATCCATTTCTTAAACAGCATCTGGAATCTTTGTTCCATGTCTTGTGGGCCTGGGTAAAGCTTACTGTGGTTATTCTATTGAGTCAGTTCTGACTCTTAGTGACTTGGTTCCAAGAAGTGGCTGGTAGTGCAGTGTTCATCTAATAGTGCCACACCAAGACTCCAGGGTGAAGCTTAGGCATTTAGTTGGCTAGCTGGTTATGTGCCGTGGAGTTGGTACACTGTATAGGGTTTGAGAGGCTGTAAATCTTTACAGGAGCAGAAAGCCTCATCGCTCTCCCATGGAACAGCTGATAGTTTCAAACGGCTGACCTTAGGGCCAGCAGCTTGACTTGTAACTGCTATGCTCCCGGGCACTCTTAAGACCATTGAATCACAGCCTCCCTTCTAGCTCTTCACTATGCTTGTTCAGTCTAGGTCCTTGGGCTAGTGCACTTGGCTGAGGCTCTAACTTCTGCCTGATATTTGCCAGGGAACCACTTGAAATACTGCCATGTCACCATCTAACAGAGTGCCCTGATGCAGCAACCCATTCACTAGATTATCAGCTCTTGGAAATTATGCTGTTGTTAAATGCTGTCGAGTTGGTTCTGAGTCATAGAGATCCTGTACAGGGTTTCCAAGGAGTGGCTGGTGAGTTTGAACAGCCAACCTTGTGGTTTAAATCAACCTTGTGGTTCAGGGCTTTATCCTCCAGCACCACACCAGGACTCCAAATTGTGGGTGGTCATAATTAAATGCAAGTTTGCTATAACCCCATTACCATCAAGTTGGTTTCAATTTACAGCGACCCCATAGGACACAGTAGAATGGCCCCTTTGCATTTCCAAGGCTGTATATTTTCATTGTAGCAGGCCATCTCATCTTTCTCCCATGGGTGGCTGCTGGGTTTGAACTTCCAACCCTGTGGTTAAGTTGGTGTTTAATCTTTGTCACTACCAGGACTCCTTAAGTTTGCTAGGCTGTGGTTCTTGTGCCATTGAGTTCTGACTCACAGTGACATATAGAGTTTCCAAGGAGCAGCTTGTGGGTTTGAACCGCTGACTAATGCTTATCCTACAGCACCACACCAGGACTCCTTCCCAAACTCCAAGCCACTTTAATTGGCATGCCATCCATGTCTCTTGGGGGTTCAGCCTTATAGTTCGCTAGTCCTTTTAGTTTCATTGTAGTTTGACCACTTATTCTTGTTTAGACCTATGTCTGTCTCACACCTGCTCACTGCTTAAAGCCAGAGATCTTGAGGTTGCGTTTGCCTAAGATACAAGATGAACTATATACCATTTTCTAAGCAGGTAATGATTAAAAATAGCTACCATTTATTCAAGATTTAACTATGGATGTCTCAAATGCCTGAGCCTCAACAACCTGCCTTGTAAAATAAGGTCACATATTCTTTTAAATGGCTGGGTTCTAATAGTTTAAGCCTCCTCTGGCTTACTGCCAGAAATGCAACCCCCTCAAGTACTTCTCAGATATTTCTGACTCGTCCCTACAGCTCTCCCAATTGTTCTTCTGAGCAGGTTCTTCATGTTTTCAGCTTTGTCAGGCTGCTGCGTTTTCTTTTGTTCTCCAGGTCGTTTTTTCTATCCCTGGCTTTTATTGTCACAGCAAAAACATTTGAACAGGAATATCTAGGAAGAAGCATGATAAAGACAAGGCAACACAGAAAATCATTTGCAGTTACTGTGGCCTCTCCTCCAAGTTCAGGTTCATTTTCGGGGTATGTTTGTTCCTCTGACTTGTTTCCAAGGAACTCCTGGTGGCTCAAATGGTTAAACACTCGACTAATGCAGGCAGGTTGGCAGTTCAGACCCACCCAGAGGTGCTTAGGAGGCAGGCCTGGTGATCTGCTTTTGAGAGGACACAGCCTTGAAAACTCAAAGAGCAGTTCAACTGCATTCATGGGCTTGCCATGGGTCCAGATGGCAAACGCAACATCCATGAAGATGCCAGCCTGCCTCTCCATTGTGGAATATTCTCGGGGTTGTCTATTCTAGCTGGAGTTTAGGCCTCCATACCATGAGACTTCAGAGAAATAAGAGACATTCCCCACTTTTTGGCTGACACCTGACTTACCAGTTCTCATTCCTGTCCTAGAATCTACCTCCTTCCAGGATACATACGAATGGGATGTATGTGCTTTTTAGATAGGGTCTAGTCCTTTGGGCACTGCTTATGGTGTCTTCTCTCCAAGACAGTCACTGTGTAGTTGTTAAGTGCAGATGAGTAGCTTCCGACCCATAGCAACCCTGTATAGGGTTTCCAAGGAGTGATGGGTGAGCTTGAACCACCGACTCTGTGGTTCAAACTGACCTTGTGGCTCACTACTTACCCTACAGTGACACACCAGGATTCCAATCACCATGTTGAGTTGGCTCCGACCCATAGTGACCCTATATAGGGTTGCCAAGGAGCAGCTGGTGAGCTTGAACCACCAACCTTTGTTGTTCAAAGTGACTTTGCAGTCCAGCACATTAACCTTCAGCGCCACACCAGGACTCCCTAATCTCTATAGTCATCCTTAATACATTTCCTAGGATTCTGGATTAGTCTAATACTGTATTTGGAACTTCAACAGTCCAATCCTGGTTCTGCTATGTTAATCCAGTTAGAGTCCTTCATAGATTTTTACCTTTTACTTCCTTTCTCTTTTGTTCACTTTGTCATTTTGTTGGTAATGGTGGTTGTGTGCCATGGAGTTGGTTCTGATTCATAGTGGCCCTGTATAGGTTTCCCGAGTTTGTAAATCTTCACAGGTACAGAAAGTCTCATCTTTGTCCCATTTTCATTTTAGTCCTTGTAAAGAACATGGAATAGTTTATGGAAGTAGTTCTCCAGTCTCTCCCTCTGCCCCGTCCTGGGTGCCGTTTTAGTTGTTATAGTAGTTCCGGTGCATACCTGGCATTTAATTGACTGGGGCCCTGGAAGCTTAGAGATTTGTAATGTGTGAAACTTTTCCCTAAAATGCAGAATTGTCCTACATCTCCTGAAACTTTCTAGTATCCCACTGGACATTCATGTAGGTCCTGCTTATAATTTTCAGAACCTATAACCGAACTCCAGCTTTAGCTTATAAACACAGAGTATTTGTTGCACGGTTTTGCAGACTGAATTTTCCAGGAACATAATCACTTGGGTATATAGAAGGATGATTGTTCATATTTTGTTCTATACGATGTCAGAGTTCACCACATCAGAAAAATCACATCACTATTGCAGGGCTGCTGGAATGATTTGAGTTGGCAATACAACACATCCTTACCAATCTCCATCTATATTGGTTATATCCACAATGATTCTGTATACACGGGTCAAAGTTTGTCTATTTCTTTATGTCTGCCAATGGAACTGTGTAGTGAAACAGAACTACATGTATTATGAAGATACGTCTACTATTGGTGCTGTTAAGACAGTTCCAACTCATAACAACGTTTAGCACAACAGAACAAAATGCTGCCTGGTCCTACGCCAACCTCACAATCTTGGCTAAGCTTGAGTCTATTGTTGCTGTCACTGTGCCATTCCATCTTGTTGGGGGGTCTTCCTCTTTTTCACTGACCTGCCACTTTACCACGCATGATGTCCTTCTCCAGGGATTGGTCCCTCCTGATAATATGTCCAAACTATGAGAAATGAAGTCTGACCATCCTAGCTTTTAAGAAGCATCTGGTTATACTTTTTCAAACATGGATTTTTTTGTTCTTTTGGCAATCCATGGTACTTTTAATATTCTTCTCCAACACAATAATTCAAATGCATCAATTCTTCTACGGTCTTCCTTGTTCATTGTCACATGCATATGAAGCTATTGAAATTGCTATGGTTTGGTCAGGTTCACCTTAGTCCTCAAACTGACATCTTTGTTCTAGAACATTTTAAAGTGTAGCAGATATGCCTAATGCAGTATGTCTTTTATTTGCTGACTGCTGCGTCCATGAGTGTTGATGGTGAATCTAAGCACCATGAAGTCTTTGACAACTTCAATCTTATCTTCATTTATCATAATGTTCTTTATTGG
>NW_006408538.1:11146363-11146772 GCF_000296735.1 Chrysochloris asiatica | reverse complement strand
TTTGCACTGAGGGGACCCGACAACTTGCCTTGATGTCTCCTGGGCCTTCCATCTTCTTTTGATGCTTTCTACATCTTTCAAAAATGTGCACACAGAATACTCCAGTAGTGCCAGTCAGGGCTTGAAGTTTTTTTCAGTTCCCTCAGCTTAAGAAATGTTGAGTGTGTTTTTCCCTTTTCGTTTTCTAACCCCTAGTCTTTGCACATTTCATTATAATATTCGACTTTGTCTTCTTGAGTTGCCCTTTGAAATTTTCTGTTCTGCTCTTTTACTTCCTTGGGTTTTCCATTTGCTTTAGCATCTTTAGCTGGAGAACAAGCTTCAGAGTCTCTTCTGACATCCATTTTGGTCTTTTCCTTCTTGTTGTCTTAATGACCTTTTGCTTTCTTTTTGTATGATGTTCTTGATG
>NW_006408538.1:11139245-11145841 GCF_000296735.1 Chrysochloris asiatica | reverse complement strand
TGGGAAGTTGGTAGAATTCTTCAATATCATCATTTCTGTCTTTAGTGGATAGTGCATAAATGTGAATAATAGTTGTTTTAACTGGTCTTCCTTGTTGTTGTTGCTGTTAAGTTCCGTTGAGTCAGTTCCAACTCATATCTAGGTGGATTAGAACTGCCGACCTTGTGGTTCAAACGGATCTTTTCAGCCTGGTGCATTATCCTGCAGTACCGCAAATATGGATATTATCCTATCACAGACAGCATTGTATTTCAAAACAGATCTTGAAGTGTTCTTTTTGATGATGAATGCGATGACATTCCTTTAAATGTGTCATTCCCTGCATAGTAAACTATGTGATTGTCAGGTTCAAAATGGCCAATATGAGTCAGTTTCAGGTCACTATTGCCTAGGATGTCAGGCTTTATGGGTTCGATTTCATTTTTGACAAGTTTCAATTTTCTGAGATTCATACTTCATACATTCCATTTCCCAATTATTAATCAATGTTTGCATCTGTGTCTCCTCATTTTGAGTTGTGCCCAATGAGCAAATGAAGGTCCAGAGAACCTTACTCCATTAGGGTCATCACGGTCCACTGTAATTTGAGGATGCCTCTCTCTACAATTATATTTTGAGTGCCTCCCAATCTCAGGGGTTCATCATTGTGTACCATATCTGACAATATTCTGGTGCTATTCATAATGTATCAATCTTCAGTATTCTGGTCTATCTGACAGTGTCCCAATGGTGTTCATAAGGGTTTCAGTGACAGAAACATTTAGAGGTAGTCTTCCTCTCCTTCTTCCTCATCTGTCTTAGTCTGCAAGCTAGGCTGAAACGTGTCCACCTTGGGTGATCTTGTTGGTGTATAAAATCTCAGTGGCATAGCTTCCAGCATCACAAGAATACAAAAGCCACCACAGCATGACAAACTGACAAACGAGTGGTGGATTCAAACTCAGAATGACCCTACATAGGGTTTCCAAGACTGACAGTCTTTGTAGGAGCAGACAACTTGTCTTCCTCCCTCAGAGTGGCTGGTGAGTTTGAACTGCTGACCTTTCAGTTAACAGTCCAATGCCTAACCTACAGGTCTGCTGAAACATACATACACTTTACACTGCTGGAGAAAAGATTGAAGCTTTTAGTGTGAAATAGCTACAATTAGGTCATTTCCATATCATATTTAGGTGAGATTTGCTTAACATTTGCACATCTAGAAAATCCCTCATATTTGTTTTCTCAGAATAAAGGGATAACCTGTCAAAAAAGTAAATTTAATCTGGTATTTTTAGGGGGCCAAAAATGCTTCTACCTTTTAGTGATATCACTACCACTGTACTCCTTTTGAGGACCTCTAATGGCACTGTAGGATAAGCACTGGACTGCAAGGTTGTTTTGAAACCCTAGGTAGGTGGTCCAAACTCACCAGCTGTTCATCCGAAACGCTATACAGGGTTTCTGTGAGTTGGAGCTGACTTGATTGACACTTAACAGCAACAACCATCTAAGATGCTGGGGATCGTGGTTGCTCCATAAAAGAAGTGCTGAACTGTGAACCACAATGTCAGTGGAAACCCTATACAGGGTCTCTTTGAGTTGGAACCCACTTGATGGTTCTTAACAACATCGGTCCTGGTGGGCTGTAGGAGAAAGTGCAGGACCACAACAAAGCCAGTTTGAACCATAAGGATGGAGTTTGAAAACTCACCAGTAGCTCCTTGGAAACCCTAAACTGAGTTGCTATGCGTCAGAACTGACTTGACGGCACTTAACAACAACAACAATTTTAGATGTTACATTACTTGTTACTATCACTTACATTACCAGAATCACAATGATGGGATAGTTTCTTTACCACTTAAAAGCTGTATCAATTAAAAATTAAATATGTTAATTGTTTGCAGGTAGCATTATATATCTCTTGTTTAAACAATTTGAATTAAGGACAGATTCAGTGACGGTAACTGTCAGTTTCATTCTAGGTATTAAATTCCTTTTAAAATGATTGTGATTTCCAAAGCTGTAGGAACAAGTTGTTTGCAGAACCATCAATATGCAATCCTATGGTTTATTCATATATTTAAGGGATTAACAGGGTAGTTAATTAATAAAAGAAATGTCACCCCAAAAGGTCTGTGCTGGGAATTTTCATTAACAAATTAAAAAAGAGTCAACAAAGTAATCAATGAAGTAAAGCAGACATGATTGACTGTAATTACTCTGCTTGTTAAGGTTATTGATTAACAGTAAGATGGGCTGTCAAAGTTGAGACGTCGGACCCTGAGAAAATGAAATGAGAAAAATGTTCATTTTATCCCTTCTATTATCACCAAGGCAATAAAACTAATGTGCCAATTTCAATAGTTATTTATTCTGAAATAGTTACATTGATATTTTTACTTTAGGGTACACTATGACTAGCCTTTAAATACAATATTTGGTCTACACAAAGGGGAATGGTGTGTGTGTGTTGAAACAGATGGCAAATATATAAAGACAAAAGGGAGAAGAAACTATAGTCTTACTAAGGTAGTAGCTATAAGCAATAATGTAATAAATTGAAAGATAGTTGAGAAACAGAATTAATAGAACACTATTCCTTGATTTAGGATGCTGACATCTTTCATTTCTGTATCTAGGCTCAACTCCATTGAAATTCCCTCTAGGAAATTTTCTTTAATTTCTCCTTCCCCCTAGAGTTTTCTCTCCCTCCTGTAAAAGTCAATCTCTACTGATGCTTGATTTTGTATTCTAGTTATTTGCATGTGCCATGCAGTGATGGATATGGTCACAGACTCTAGCTTTCATTCCAATGACAAAGACAGAATAAGTAAACAAATGAATGGCTATACAAGGTTATGATAAGTGACTGGAGCAATGAGGTAAGGTAATCAGGGAATATCTCTCTGAGAAGGTAGAGGTGGATATCAGACATAGAAATATCAGGGGATAATGGTTTCAGGTAGAGGAACGGCAAGTGCAATGATCCCAAGAAGAATAAGGTTGGTCATTTTATGAACCGAAAGTATAACTAGAATCAATCAACTAGGGGAAAAGCTCTTAGAGTCAAGGTTGGGAATGCAGGTCTTGGTGAAGAATTTAGATTATCTTGCAATGGCAAGCCACAATTTTAGGCAGGATTATTATTATAGCTCATTTGAGTTAATTTGTGTTGTGAGAAGATTATTCCAGAATCTACGTAGAGATTGGATTGCAAATGTCTCAGAATTGCTGGGGCAAGGGAAATGGAGACAACTAGACAGATTTAAGGGAAAATTTGAAAGTAGAATCAATGGGAATTTTTGATGGTAGTAAGGATGGAGGAATGAAGACTGACTCATAGGATTTGGCTTAAGTAATGGTAGTAGTTACTGGTTATCAAAAACAGAAATAGGTTTGAGAGGCAGAATTAATTAGCATTCATATTTGGACATGTTGCTGCTGTTGTTGTTACGTGCTGTTGAGTGGGCTCTGACTCATAGTGGCCCCATGAACAACAGAATGAAACACTGCCTCGTCCTTCAAAATCTTGATCTCACAATGATTATGATTAAGCATATTGCTGCAGCCACTGTGTCAGTCCTTGCTGGTGGTCTTCTATTTTGCTGACCCTCTACTTTACCAACCATGATATCCTTTTCCAGAGACAAGTCTTTCCAGATAACATGTCCAAAGTACATGAGACAAAGTCTAGTTATCCTCGTCTCTAAGAAACATTCTGCCTGTACTTCTTCCAACACAGATTTGTTTGTTCTTCTGGCAGTCCATGGTACTTTCAATGTTCTTTGCCAATACCATAATTCAAATGCATTGATTCTTCTATGGTCTTCCTATTTATTGTCCAAGTTTCACATGCATATGTGGCAGTTGAAAGTACCATGGCTTGGGTTAGGCGCACTTTAGTCCTCAAACTGATGTCTTTGCTCTTTAACACTTTGCAACAGATTTGCCTACTGTAATATGTTATTTGATTTCTTGACTGCTGCTTCCATGAACATTGACTGTGAATCCAAGGTTTTTGCACATTTTATTATATACTTTGTCGTCTTGAGCTGCCCTTTGATAGCTCTGTTCAGCTCTTTTACTTCATCGTGTCTTTCATTTGTTTTTGCTATTCTACATTCAAGAGTAAGTTTTTCTTCTGATAGTCATTTATGCCTTTTCTTTCAAGCCTTTTTAATGACCTATTTGTTTACTTCATGTATGATATTCTTGATGTCATGCTATAACTACGCTAGTCTTCAGCCATAAGTGTTCAATGTGTCAGATATGTTCTTAAGATGGTCTCTAAATTCAAGTGGGTTTTTTTATTCAAGGTCATATTTTGGCTCTCACAGATTTCTTTTAATTTTCTTCAGCTTTAGCCTGAACTTGTATATGAGCAATTGATGGTTTGTTCTACAGTTTCTGGCCTTCTTTGGCTGATGATATTGATCTTTTCCATCATCTGTTCCCACAGATGTATCAATTTGATTCCTCTGTTCTCTATCTGGCGAGGTCCATGTGCATAATCACCATTTATATTGTTGAAAAAAGTAGTCTCTGCTTTCAACACAGATCTAGCTGATAACAGCAATGAATGAGTTGCTGATCTTGAGAAATTCTATCTTGTGTTCTCCAGTGCTGTTTCTATCACCAATGCCATATTTTCCAACTACCGATTCTTCCTGTTTGTTTCCATCTTTTACATCCCAGTCACCAGTAATGATTCATGCATCTTGATTGCATGTTTGATCAATTTCCAACTGCAAAAAATGTTAGAATTTTCCAATTTCTTCCTCACCGGCTTCAGTGGTTGGTGCATAAATTTGAATAATAGTTCTATGGCTGGTATTCCTTGTAGGTGTGTGGATATTATCTGATCACAGATAGAATTGTGTTTCAAGATAGGTCTCAAAATGTTCTTTTTGATGATGAATCTGATGCATTCCTCTTGAATTTGTCATTCTCGGCATATTAAACCATATGATTGTCTGAATCAAAATGGTTAATACCTGTCTATTTCAGGTAGGTGATACCTAGAACATTTATCTTTAAGTGTTCCATTTCATTTTTGACAACTTCCAATATTCCTAGATTTATACTTTGTGCATCTACCTGTCCATTTCAGGTAGGTGATACCTAGAACATTTATCTTTATGTGTTCCATTTCATTTTTGGCAACTTCCAATATTTCTAGATTTATACTTTGTGCATCTTACATTCCTAGTATTAATGGATCTCTGCAACAGTTTCTTCTCATTTTGAGTTGTGTCCCATCATCAGATGAAGGTCTAGAAAGGCTTGCTTTCTTATCATTATGGTCAACTTTACTTTGAGGAGGCAGCTCTTCCTCAGTTGTGTTTTGAATGCCTTCCAACCGGACAGGCTCATCTTCTGGCACTAGATCAGATAATGTTTTGCTGCTATTCATAATGTTTTCAGGGTTAATCCCTCAGAAGTGGACTGCCTGTTCCTTCTTTCTAGTCTGTTCTTAGTCTGGAAGCTTCACTGAAACCTGTGTACCATGGATGATGTGGCTGGTATTTGAAACCCCAGTGGCATAGCTTCCAGCATCACAGTAACATGAGAGCCACCACCGTACAACAAACTGACAAAAGTGTGGTGTTTTTGGAAATAATATGATTTCAATGAATATTAGCTATCAAAATAGAGATATCCAGAAAGCAGTTGGATGTATGCCTCTGGGGCTCATTAAAGAAGTCTGTGTTGGAGATTCATATTTGGGAAAAATTAGCATATGGTTGCATAACTAGCTTGGTAAGTGAAATAGTTTGTTTTCTGCAATCCCTACATTTCATATTGCCCTATTGCTTCCCCATTTAGTCATCCCTTAATGACACCTTGATAGAGTCATGGTGTAGTGCTGTAGTGTAAGCACTGGATTGTTAACTGCAGGGCCGGCAGTTCAAACCCACCAGCCTCTTGGAAACCCTATACAAGGTCTTTATGAGTTGGAAATGACTTGACAGTACTTAACAACAATAATAAAACCTTGAGGAGGCACCATATTTATCTGCTATTTTAAGTTCTTTGATGCCCAGTATAATTCACTTTAAGTCTTCCATCCATTCCAATTTAAATCTCAAATCTTTCCTTACCTGAAACACTGATCAGACATTCTCAAGTGGGTCTTGGAATGGCCACAGGGCAAGATCTATGTTTCTATCATTCTTCTGTTCTGATAACTTCAAGTTAAGAGAAAGTAGTTGGTGATTTTTGACAAAGTGCCTAAATATATCACATGGGGAGGTGATAGTCACTTCAACAGATGGTGCTGGTAGAACTGGAAAGCGATATGCAAAAGATTGAAACAAGACCATTACCTCAGACCTTATAAATAAAACAACTCAGCATGGATTGAAGACCTAAAAGCGAATCCCAGAATTATGAAGAACATCAATGAAAAAATAGGGACAAGTGTGAGGGCTCTAATTCATGGCATACACAGACTACCAAACATTTTGAAAATTAAACAAATAAAAGCAGACAAAATAGATGATTGAGACATAATAAAACTTAAAAAGTTATGTGCGTCAAAAGACTGCACCAAAAGAGTAAAAGGGAACCCACAGAATGGGAAAAACTCTTTTGCAACGACACATCAGACA
>NW_006408538.1:11137658-11138857 GCF_000296735.1 Chrysochloris asiatica | reverse complement strand
CCATCAACTGAAGAATGGATAAACAAACTGTGGTACATACACACAATGGAATATTATGCTACATTGAAGAATAACAAGGAAGCTGCAAGCCACCGCCTAACATGGATGAACCTTGAGCACATTATGTTAAATGAAATTAGTCAGTCACAAAAGGATAAATACTGCATAGGACCACTACTGTAAAAGACTAAGAAAAAGAACCCATACTAAAAGGGGGAAAAAAAATTCTTTGCTGGTTACCAGGAAGTATGGTATTGGGTGAGGAGAAGGAGGGTAAAGTGGAGCACAGGGTAGGGAATAGACACAGGATAGTTTGGGTGCTGGGGGGTGGGGTGGGGCAATACACAAGAAGGGGTAGGGGAATAGAAGAACAAGGCAGATGGGAGAACAGTTAGGCAGGTTTGTATGGGCTAAGTGGGACAGAGGTAAATAATGATGTATGCACAACCTTGGAACAACAAGTCTCTGGGATACAGAGATTGAGGCATGGTTTGAATGGGTAAAAGAGGAAAAATAATGTTAAGATGCTTGGCTGTCTTTTGAATTTTGGTTTCCCTTGCCTACCACTGTAAAATAGACACTTGAGGGTGAGAGAAAGGAATAGCCAGAAACATCACCATATTGAAAGCTTATAAGTCTGTAATCAGCCTATAACTGATTGGAATACTTAAAATGGGTCTAGAACTTTCCCAGTGAAGGAGGCTTCCTGTGGAACCTCTGCATGGCATAAGATCATAGGTGGAATCCTGAACCCCATCCAGAATATTCTGAGATGGGAAATTCCGCTTGAAAGGACAAGAAGGCCAACCTGGACTCAGCTAGAAGAATAGAAGACACTTCTTGAAAGAAGACCAACAGGAAAAATACAAAAAACAATAATGGCAGTCTGACTGATTACTACAAGAACAAGCAAGTTGCTCGCCCAGGAGACATCAAGGCAAGTGGTCAGGTCCCATCAGGGAAAACCCTCTTCCAAGACTAAGACTCAAGGGGAATACACAAGCAGACATGCACTCTGATTTGTGATCACGTTGGTCACCGATAACGGGAAGTGAGGCAAAAACAGCAATGAAGCTGTGAGCTAAGTCTGACCATGTTCAATAGATTCCTGTGAACCTGGGTGGAGACCTGGTTGGCCAGCAGTATGGCAAGACCTGGGGACTCCTGGGCTCAGAGACAGGGACATGGCCACAGAGGAA
>NW_006408538.1:11123831-11133982 GCF_000296735.1 Chrysochloris asiatica | reverse complement strand
ACCCCCTTCTGGTCTTCGGTCTTTAGTGTTTAATGTATCAAATCAGTTCTTCAAATGGTCTCTAAATTCAGGTGGGATATATTCAAAGTCATATTTTGGCTCTTGTGGACTTGTTTTCAGTTTCATCAGCTTCAGTCTGAATTTGCATATGAGCAATTGGTGTCTGTTCCACAGTCTGCCCTGGCCTTGTTTTGGCTGATGATATGTATCTTTTCCATCATCTCTTTCCACAGATATTGTCAAATTGATTTCTGTGTATTCCATCTGGTGAGGTCCATGTGTATAATCATCTCATATGCTGTCTAAAGAAGGTATTTGAAATGAACAAATCATTGATTTTGCAGAATTCTATCATGTGTTCTCCAGCGTCATGTCTATCACAAATGCCATATTTTCCAACTACTGTTCCTTCCTCTTTGTTTCACACCTTTGCATTCTAATCACCAGTAATGATCAATACATCTTGCTTGCATGTTTTATCAATTTCAGATTGAAGATGTTGGTAGAATTCTTCTATTTCATTCTCACTGGCTTTATTGGTTGCTGCATAAATTTGAGTAATAGTGGTTTTAACAGGGTTTCCCTGTAGGCGCATGGATATTATTCTATCACAGACAGTGTTGTACCTCATGAGTAATCTGGATATGTTCTTTTTGGTGATGAATGAAACACCATTCCTCTTCAATTTGTCATTCCTAGCATAGTGAACCATGTGGTTGTCAGATTCAAAATGGCCAATACCAATGCATTTCAGCTCACTAATGTGTAAGATATCAGTTTATATGTTTCATTTCATTTTTGACAATTTCCAAATTTCTTATGTTCATACTTCATGCATTCCATGTTCTGATTATTAATGGATATTTACAGCTGTTTCTCTTCATTTTAAGTTGTGCCCCATCAGCACATGAAGGTCCTGCAGCTGTTACTTCCATGGGCTTCACTCCATTCGCCTCATCACTGTCAATTCTACTTTGAGGAGGCAGCTCTTCCCCAGTTGTGTTTTGAGTGTCTTCCAACTTGACAAGCTCATTTCTGGCACTATATCTGACAGTGTTTCTTGCCTATTCATAAGGTTTTCAGTGACTAAATATTTGGAAGTAGTTTGTCACTCTTTCTTCCTAGTCTGTCTTCATCTGGAAGCTCATCTGAAACCTGTCCACCATGGGTGACCCTGCTGGTATTTAAAATACTTGTGGCATAGCTTCCAGAATCATAGCAACTCACAAGCCAGCACAGTATGACAAATTGACAGATGAGTGGTGGAACATCCTGTTATAGATGTCCTGTAAATCATTGGATTGAATAAGAAAGTCCCCAAGATAACAGAAATTTGGCCACTTGTAGGGTGTTCTAGCCTTACAAATTGTCCTCCTAGGAATGAAGGGAATCCTGGTGTGGCACTGTAGGAAAAGTATAGCTCCACAAGGTCGGTTTGAACAGAAAGGTTGGTGGTTCAAACTCACCAGCCACTCCTTGGAAACCCTATACAGGGTTTCTATGAGTCAGAAATGATTTGACAGCACTTAACCACAACAAGGAATGAAGGAAGAGTCAGTTTGGGCTGCAATGTCAGTGATTCAAACCCACCACCCCTCCTTGGAAATTTTATACAGGGTTGTTATGAGTTGAACGACTCAATGGCACTTAACAGCGACAACAAGAATGAAGAGGCCAAGAGCCACATGGAGTATATTGTGGAGTACAGGAAAAGATAGGGAAGATAGACAAGTCATTTGGGAAGTATTGTGATACAGAGTGCAGAGAAACTGGGTAGCATATGGTGGGAGCTTTACGGTCAAGGTCATGTCTTTATTTGTTTGATGTTTTTAAGATAGACGTGCCATCACATATTTTTGTGTTGATCATCAGAGGATGAAAATGCAAACTGTGAGATGGTAATAAAGGAGCTGAGTCCTTGGAAAGGAGGGAAGAGCTAGGACTCAGTGCACAAGAGGGGAGACTAACCTTTAGGAGGAGCAGGAGTACTTGTGTTTGGGTAGGAGAGGTAAGGCAAGAAGATGGGGGCTGGTGCTGGTGAGCTTGTAGAGCTTATGATGAAAAGAAGCAAGATCGTTTCCTAGGTGACTTGTTTCCTCAGTGAGGTATGAATGATGGTTAGCAGCCTGTGGAAAGGTGGGTGGGATGGAAGAGTGGAAGTATCTCTCTGTTACAGTACATGAACTCTTTGAAGCAAGAGCAGATTTCTTTAGATGCACTCAAAACACTCAACAAGGTGCCAGAATGATTGAAAACATTTTTAAAAATAATATAATTTTAATGACCACCAATAGCAATTATCCTTAACTTAAACATCTTATCTTAAAAAGGTTTTACCTTGTTGTTGTTAAGTGTCATCCAGTCGGTTTTGACTCATAGCGACCCTGCATAGGATTTCTGAGGAGCAGTTGGTAGGTTTGAAACGCTGACCTTGAGGTTAATAGCCCAGTGCTTATCCTACAATACCACACCAGGGCTCCAAAAAGATCTTATAGCTGTTCAGAAAAATTATCAAAATTTTAAAGCCCCAACCAGAAATTGTCAGTATTTTGAGGTAGCATGTATAAAATGAAATGGAATCATGGTTCATGCACAAGTTACTTTCATTCTTCAAGGGGTTTTAGTGAAAAGAAGAAACCGTATTCTAATCTTATTACAGAACAGATTGCACCCCAGAGAGCTTATTTTTCCAAGAAGAGCTGCTGATAAGGAGAGTGCTGTTTTCTTTCTGGAAGCCCCCTCTCTGACCTCTCATCTTTCATCTTCCAGTTTGGCTCCCAACATGAAACTCTGCATCATGGGGCATCTCAGTACATGTGGCTGAATGGCTTTGTCTAGATCCAGTCTTGATGCCTAGGATCAAATACACACTCTTGATTAGCTTGGGAGGGTTGCTATTAATGGCCCTGATTTAATTTCCCTCCTCTCTCTCTCTCACTCTTTTTTCTGCTCTTCTACCCCTTAACCTTTGTTTACTCCCAGTGGGATGGGAGCCAAGATTTTAAAGTTTGAAAAGTATAAAGAAAGGAAACAAGTAGCTAGGGAAGGAGAATAAATACTGAACAAGACTGGGCAAGATGACAAGAAGGAATTACTGTGAAATTCTGGAAAGGGGCCAGAGTGCCAAATGCAGAGGCTGTGGGGTTTACAGGAACTACTTAATGTTCAACATGCTTCAGTGATCACCCAGAGAAAACCAGATTTCGTCACTTTTGTTTGCTAGCCTATAGTTAGCTAAGGAAATTTGACACAGGTGATCTGTGTTTTCTGTCAGCAACCTATACAAGTGCAGATGACCGGAGTCCCTGCTCATCAAATCGGAACGTGATGTGAATTGCTAGGAGGAGGACCTCTCGTGGCTACAGTGGGAAATACTCCAGCTAAAACCAATCTTGGTGACTGCAGCCATTTTTACGAGGAAATTAACACACGCTTACATTCCACAAAGCTCTTTAAAATTACATTTCAGATATTAACTCTGAGGGGCATAATATGGTTTTATCTGCATGGCATCTCTGAGGAGCTGAATGTATTTTTGAACCCCTTCAGATTTTATCCCTTTAATTCACATATCACTGAAAAGTAGAGTGAAATATCAGAGTTTTCATCTCCATTTTTGCGAGGGAAAAGGAAGGTAGAGAGGAGGCTAGTAACTTATTTGTGGTTGTACAGCAAGGCAGGCTAGGCTCATAAAAGAATTTGGATATCTTATCTTAGGTCCCATTCAACAGTCTGGGTTTAGAAAACATTCATTATTAAAGCTTGAAAACAGAAACTGCTGTTTTCCAAGTGTCAAGTGATTATTCAAGGAAAGATGGATTGAGAGACATAAAACTTACTCTTTGTTTTCGCTGTGAAAAGAGGCAATTCCTAGATTCTCTAGTGAGGGAATGGCTGCTTTAAAAAAATTCTGGGGAGGACAGTATGTCAGCAACTAAGAATCTTTAGATAAACGTGATGTCAATAATATACATTTTAAGGAAACACCCTAACAATACACTTGTTTCTCAGTCTTCCCTGGAAATCATGTAAAACAAAACACCTTTCCTGACAGATTCTTTCCAACTAACACCAGGCCCTTCTTTTTTTCCTTGCTTCTTAATATTTGTTTTAATAGTTCCTCTGGCGCTAATAAATGTTTTCTTTTTCTTTTTGTATTTAGCCTGTGAATAACAGGTCTCCTCATATTCCAATGAATACTTCTATTTTAGGGACAGTTGCCTTCCCTTGTGTTAGGAGCTATTGGGAAAAAGCCACTGACATGGTAATGCCAAATTCAAGTGGGGGTGAAATGATAAAGTATAGGGCAGGGACATTTAAGATAGTTCCGGTGAATGATAAGACATGTAGGGAGAAGATATCCAAAGAAAAGAAGAGACGTGGTGCTTGAATTTTATAATGATTCCATCTAGACGAGCCTTTGGTTTATAGTCTTTGCTGTTAACTGTGTGGCTTTTATGTAAATAATGAAATAGACAGTGTGCTGTTTGGTACATGGGTGAGAAACAGGTGACAGTGGAAAATGACGCAGGTCCTCGATGCTATCACGTCTATGGTACCGAAGTGGCTGAGTTTTGTACAATTGATTTCTTGATGTGCAAAATTCCCGAAATCCTCTTTCCCTGGCTTGTGTACTTTTTAATATTCAGTTAGCTCTCTTTAGAGGTCCTTATTTTGGAAATGGACTAGAGAAAAGCAAATCTAAAACAACTTCTTCAAAGCTCACTGACAGCTATGTTTGTAGATCTCTAGGCAAAGTATGCGTCTGGACTTTTTCAACGAAGTATTTTCAGTAACAAGTTGTCAGTGAGGTCAGTGACTAGTGGTTCAGAATTAGATGCCACCCACCCGGGTTTGTAACCTCCCCTCTCTTTCTATCCTGGGCGAACGACACTTGCTCAAGTGACTGTTCCACTGTCACTGCCTCTCAAGTTGGGACTCTGTGACTCACCAAGAAGTTTTATCTTTTCCTGAAAATTCCTCTGGAAGAGCTGCATTGTAAGCACATTTACAGTAAGGTAAGAGTCAAGTTTGAAAGAAGAAGAGCTGGGTGTCGGTGCATTCTTGTTTTTACATTGAATTGCTGCGTCTTAATTATTTATCGTAGGCTTAAAATGTGGGGTTTTCTTCTGAACTGAAGATCACGTTATTACATAAAACAGGAGTGTTTTGACTAGTTATGATGAGAAATGTAGGCTTTCATGCTAATTTAAAGTTATAAATAACTTTCAAACTAGTGCCAGGGGAAGCTTGTAGCCAAGGTCGTGCTTTGCATTCAGAGAGCGCCTGGCTATAAAAAGCGCGTTGGGATACTGTGTAGGAAACGATAAGATATGGCCTGGATGTTCCTGCTTGGGCATGGGGCTGGGGCAAAAGGAAGCAAAGATGGAAAAAGTTTGAAGGGATTTTACTTTCAACCAAACGCATATTTGCTGAGTTTTAAAGTGAGATCATGGTGAAAGAATTTATTTCTGAATTTCTTTGTCTGATACGAAGGGTCTTCAAAAAGCACATGGAAAAATTCCACTGTCTTTCAGTTCCATTTTTCCATGAGAAAGCAAGAAAGCTGCTTGCATAGCTTTCTTATAATTGGCAGTATTATCAGGAGGTGGAGGAGTGCTTGTGGACCATCATTTATCATCAAATATGAATCTTGATGTATGGGTTGAATAGGGGATGTAGTAAGCACTCATGTAAAATGCTGGTCACTATCTGATGGGCTCTGAGTGCCTCCCAGCAGCTGCTGTCTGTTACACTGAGGACAGAACTGCAAGGAATGAGTTCAAATGGGAACAAGAAGGCACTGAGATTAGGCATTAGGAAGTTCATTGACTATTGTGATTACTAAGTGCCATCCAGTCTGTTCTGACCCACAGCGACCTTGTATAGGGTTTCCGAGTAGCGACTGGTGAGATTGAACCCGCCGACCTTGCAGTTAAAACTGACTTTGCAATCCAGCACATTAACCCACAGCGCCACACCAGGACACCGCCGGTCTAGATCACTAAGAATGATGGTCTCTGAAGATACTTGAAAGTTAGTGGTGTTGCTTAGAACACACAAGTAGGAAAACTAGAATTTCAAATTAGCCTTGGTTATGGGCTTGTGGCTAGCTCATTTACATAGATTGAACGGTCAACATATTGATAACAGTTGTGAATTAGAGATCTGAATGTTGTGAATTAGAGATCAAATCTGAATGTTTATTTCGATGTGCTAGTAAAATTTCACCACTCATGATAAACATTTTTCTCAGTAGTAGTACAGGACAGTTACTAAATGGGCAAACTCAGTATTCAGACAGTATGTGTTGTTGTGTTATGAAGTGCCATAGAGTCGCTTCCGACACATAGTGACCCTGTATAGAATTTCTGAGGAGTAACTGGTGAGCTTGAACCGTTGACCTTACGGTTAAGAGCAACTTTGCAGTCTGGTACATTAACCTCAGTGCTACAGGTATAGATCCAGCCATTTCTTTCTAGTTGTTACCTTTTCCAGTAGTCTGTGTTGTTATTCTTCCTTGCATAAGAAAACTGGAATTATTAGAGTAAAACTTACTTTTTTTTTCCCTTGTAAAAGTCATGTGTGCTCTTTGCAGAAATTTTGAAAGCACAGGAAAAAAAAAATACTTGTAATGTCTCTGATGTATTTCCTTTTAGTCTTTTTTCTCTGCACAATTAAAAAACAATGACAATAATACTAAAGATAAAATTGTGTGGAAACTTGCTTGTTCATCTAACCTTAGACCAAGGTGTTTTCCATATTTTACTTACTCTATATAAATGTTAAGAGTCCTGGTGTGCTGGTGTGGGTTAATGCGCTGGGATGTACAATCGGTTTATAACCACAAGGTTCAAGCTCACCAACTGCTCCTTAGAAGCCCTATACAGGGTCACTATGTGTCAGAACCAACTTGACAGCACTTAACAACAACAACAAGAATAAACATTATTTTAAGTTTCTGTGTAATGTTATCTGTCATTGAAAATTGTTTATTTAAGCTCTTTTCCAAAAGTGTAGAGTTAGCTGTGTTAGAGGGCAAAACACTTGATGGCAAAGATGGTGATTTTTAAAGATGTGCTTTAACTTTTAGAGCATTATAAAATTTCTTGTGTACTCAAATATTTGCTGAGTGTCTGTGATGTGACAAACACTGTCATCAGGCACTTAAGGAGCTACATGTTAAGTATTAGGGAGGACAGAATCTCCTCTAACTTAACATTTTTCAGCTGATGATCTTTCACAGATGTTAGAATGTCTGAGTCAAAATGCTTCAGCTCTGCCTGAAGCCAACAGAGAATGTTGCTGATCCTTTACGGTTCTTTAAGGAGCTGTGTAGTATAGGGGTTAAGCAATTGGCTGCTAACTGAAAGGTTTCCACTTCGAGTCCACCAGCTGCATTGTGAGAGACAGATGTGGCAGTCTGCTTCTATAAGGATTTGTAGCCTTGGAAACCCTATTGAGGTATATAGTTCTACTTTGCTTTACTGGATTGCTGAAAGTTGGAATTGACTTGATGGCAGTGGATTTGGATATACTTGGGACTTCTGAACAATAGAACTAATAAATTGTAACTTTTGTTAGAGGACCATCTATACATCGTTCTAGCTTATATGAACTTTATGATCCAAGTGTAATAAGAAATAGAGAAGCAGGAAGAATAAATATTTTACTTTTAGTAAAAAATGGGTGAAATGAGAAGTGATATATGGAGAAAATCTATAGGCAGTAGAATTGAAAGAATAGGGCTAGACGACATATGAAGAGCAGAAATTCAGTATTAGGGTTTTATATTTAGGGAAATGTCAGAATGGAATAAAACATGGCTAGGTTGGACTTCTGAAGAGTGGTGGCTCCATACAATAAGCACTGGACTGTGAATCACAAGGTCTGCGGTTCGAGCCTGACAGACACTCCGCTGGAGAAAGATGAGTCTTTCTGCTCCTGCAAAGATTTACAGCCTCAGAAACCCTATACAGGGTCACTATGAGCCGGAACCAACTCAGTGGCACTTAACAACAACAATAGCAGCAACAGGTGTGTTTCTGCAGGATAAGCACAAACTGCTAATAGCAAGGTTGATAGTTCAAACCTACCAACTGTTCCTTGGAAATCCTATACAGGGCTGCTATGAGTCAGAACCGATTTGATGGCACTCAGCAACAACAGGGCGGAAGTCTAAGGGACCCTGGTGACACTGTGGGTTGGTGGTTCAAACTCACTAGCTGCTCCATGGAAGGAAAATGAGGCTTTGTGCTCTCATAAAGATATACAGTCTTAGAACACCCCCCGTCCAACTGGAGCACTGTGAGTATTAATCAACTTGATGGTGGTGAAATAGTATAGAAGTTTAGAGTCCCTGAGTGGTCAAACTGTCAACAGCACAGAAGGTTGGCTGTTAGAACCCAAGGTATTCAGAGGTACCTTGGAAAAAAGGACTGGCAATTCACATCTGAAAAGTCAGCTATTGAAAATTCTATGGAGCACAGCTCTACTCGGACACTAATGGGGGCGGGTGTGTGTGTGTGTTTGTCACCATGGTTTGGAATCAACTAGATGGCAGCTGGTTTGGTTTTATTTTTATGGTTGGCATCTAGGAAAAGATAAAGTTTTAATTTTGTAATTATTGAATTTCAGAAGTATGGATGTAAAACAGAATATATTGAAGGGAAAAAAAAGGCTGTGGAGTTGGTGATCAGTAAAGCTATTCGATGATTGAAGGTGGGGGCTGGAAGTGGTAGAGAGAGTTGAAATACCAGTATTGTTGGTGGGAGGTGAGTTGTATGGTTATGAAGTCTTACAAAATATAGACTTGCCTGTATTAATATTTTTAAATTATAGACTTTTATTTTCAGTCATATTTAGAGGAATGGAAGGATGAGAGTTCCATTCCGTACTTTCTATTCTGTTTACATGTTTCTGTCCCCCCACTCTTTGGAATAGAAAGGATTAAAAATTTAAGAAGAAAAATTAGCAGCCCAATCTTGCCTGAAGAGAAACTTTGTGCTTTGTAATGAAGACTTAAAATAGTGTTTACTTATGGATCATTGGCTCATGGGAATGCCAGCCCAGAGATACTGGGCCTTAAGTGACATGGTACGGTGGAGTAGAATCCCTAAATTCTTCAGAATTGCAGATCTAATGGAAAGTGACAGAGTTGAGACCACAGAATTTTAGAAATTGAACAGGTCTATTAGCTGCGGGGGCCCCTGATTTTCACATGGTTAATTACTGTTTAAAATACGTTACTGTTGTCTGGGATAAAGCCAGTATTCTGGTACCACTTTAATCACTAGCATGTGGAGTCTGAGAACTGACTTTGCATTCCTAGGTGAAAAATGTATTTGCTAATCCTTTTTCCTTTTTCTTATCTTTAGTCAACCTTACCAGTATGTCTCGTGGCTTTAGGTCCTTCCTTTCAATGTGGAAACTGATTTTATGGAGAAACAAAGTTAAAAAAAAAACAACAAAAAAACCTTCCGAGTACTGGAACTAGAACATTCTAGCCCTTACATACCTGCAAGCTCCGCATCTCACAGCAGGACTCCATTTTGACTTCTGATTGTTATTACTTGTTATCCAGTAGGCTCCTGACCCATGGTGACCCCATGTACTACAGAATCAATACTTTCTGGTTCGATGCTATCCCTACAAACTGCTGTGATCTATAGGACTTTCACTGATGGATTTCCGGAAACACATTGCATGGACTTTTAGCGCATCTTTGTTTGGAAATGCTGCTGAAACTTTTTGTTGTTAGACGCTGATGAATGGATTCCAACTCACAGTGACCTCATGCACAACAGAATGAAATACTACCCACTCCTGCTCAGTGAAGGAGCTCTGGTAGCGTAGTGGTTATAAATCGGGTTGCGAGCCAGAAGGTCAGCAGTTCGAAACCACCAGCTGTTTCGCGGGAGAAAGATGAGGCAGGGTTGCTATGAGTTGGAAACCGACTCCACAGCACATAACCACCACCTGCTCAATTGTTGCTATGTTTGAGGCCTTTGTTGCAGCCACTGTATCAGTCCATCGTGTTAGGCGCTTCATCTCTGTCCCCCTTCCTTCTTGCTTTGTTGCTCCCAAGTGAATAGAAACCAGTTATTATATCTTGAGTGTCTGAACACTACTTTTTTTTTTTTTTTTTTAAA
>NW_006408538.1:11114513-11117961 GCF_000296735.1 Chrysochloris asiatica | reverse complement strand
CTATGTCTGACAATGTTTCTCTGCTATTCATAAGGTTTTCGGTGACTAAATATTTGGAAGTAGATCATCACTCTTTCTTCCTAGTCTGTCTTCATCTGGAAGCTCATTTGAAACCTGTCCACCATGGATGACCCTGCTGTTATATAACATACCCATGGCATAGCTTCCAGAATCACAGGAACTCACAAGCCACCACAGTATGACAAACTGACAGACGTGTGGTGGCTGTTTGGTTTTAAGTGGAAACTGTAGGTCACTGTAAATTGGAACCAGCAGAACGGAACCTAAAAACAACAAAATGATTCTGTATCAATACTTTTGTGAAAAACTTTTTTTGAGTGAAGGTTTACAGAGTAGATGATCTGTTTTGCGTTTAACAAATCATAAGTTTGTTTCAATACAATGATTGCAGTCCCCTCCATGTAGCATTAGTTAATAGTACTTACCTCTAGTCACTTTAACTTTTGCATTCCTCCCTAAGTCTTCCAATACCTTCATCTTTCCTCAGCCATCTGCCCTCTTGCATATTGCCTTCCCCAAGTTAACTAGCATGTGTTTAGCATGTGTTAACTCTAGCTGGTGAGTAATCATCATAGACTGTTTTTTTAGCAAGAAAATCTTTCCTTAAACTTTTACAACAGAGGTCTCATTGTAGCAATACTTTTGACTTACCTGTATATTTGGTTAAGATATAGAGCAATTAATCTCTTTCTTCTTTTTTCAATTTTTACCTGCTTGTGGTGTTTTATACTATGTGTATATAGCATAATTTATTCAATCCATTCTGAATTGATAGATATGTTTGTTGTTTTCATTAAAAAATATTATTGTGTTTCAGTGATTATTCTTGTTCAGTAATGTCTAAAAGAAATTTCATATACTTGCTGTACTTTTATAAGTATATCTCTAGAATAAATTCATGGACGTATACATCGATTGGATAAATTCATCCAGTAGATAAATTCCTGAATCAAAGGAAATGTTCATTTAACTAAAATTTCATAAGTATTACTTTTAATTGGAAATGTTGTTATTAGGTGCCATTGAGTTGGTTTCTACTCGTAGTGACCTTATATACAAAGATAATGGAATTTTTTCATGAATTTTTTTGAAGCCCTTGTATTTCTCAGTCTTCTCTCTGTTCTTTTAATGTGACTGTTAAGAGAACCCTGGAGAAGAATATCATGGTTGGTAAAGGAGAGGGCTAGTGAAAAAGAGAATGTCCCCCCTGCCCCCTAACAAGATGAATGGACACAGCAGCAGCACCAATGGGCTCAAATGTAACAACAATTGTGAGGATGGGGCAGGACTGGGCAGTGTTTGTTCTGTTAATATTTGTAAGCACTGGACTGGTACCCACAAGCTCATAAGTTCAAATACATCAGTCACTCTTAAAACCCTATATAGGGTCTCTATGAGTTGGAACCAACTGAGTGGCACACAACAATAACATTACAAATTGTCTATTTTCTTACATTAATCTTCTAAAAGTGCTAATTTCTAAGAAGGCGTGCCACTGATTTGGGTTTGCATTTGTTTTAAAGAACTGCTTCAAGTGGGTGAGACTCAAGTGATGTTCAGATGAGCTTTTGGGACCCAGAACTCTGGAATAGCACATTTGGATTTGCTTCCTCAACCAGGTGTGCCATCCTGGAACTCCACCATCATCTAGCCTAAATGTCTACTTTTATCTTTTCTGAATATTTTCTTCTGTAAATCAGAAACGGTATGTATGTACATGTTGTTGTTAAGTGCCATCTAGTTGGTTCCAACTCATAGTGATCCTGTATAGGGTTTCCTAGGAATAGCTGGTGGGCTTGAATTGCCAACCTTGTGGTTGGCAGTCCAGTGCTGATCCTACAGAGCCACACCAGAAGTCCATGTACCTGGTGCAATAAGTATTATGAGGGGTCCTTTAGCATTCTTGCAAACAAGAATCTGGCTCTATCCAGCTTAAGCAGACATTAATTTTTAATGTCAATTAATAAATGACATTAAATAGCTCATAATCTCCAGGAGGGTCAGAGGAACAGCCGGAAAAAATGCAGCCAGGGAAAAATGTTCAACCATACCTATATGCCAGTCCAAAATGTGGGCCACCTACCATTATTCAGGCTCTTAGAGCTGGACATTGGAACCCTATTATAGTTTTTCCAGTGAGAGGAGAACCTGCTACCACCAAGAAAGTAGATCCGGAAGTGGAGTGTGTCCTTTGAACCTGGGATCCCTGCGTTGTGAAGCTTCTAGATCCAGGGGAAGACTGATGCCAACACACATGGAGATCTCCAAGGAATGCTGGGCCTACACATGCTGAAAGGAGACAAGGACCTTTTTCCAGAGCTGGTGCTCTTTTTTCGGTCTTCTAGTTTCCCAGATGTCGAGAGAATAAATTCTGTTTGTTAAAACGATTTACTTGCAATTATTTCTGCTATAGAAGCACTAGATAGCTAAGACAGAAATGCTGCCTCCAATCTTTTTGAGTCTCACCCAAGTATTTTTGATTGGTTCCTGAATGGGGATCTGGGAAAAGTAGATGCTGTTGAATCATTTCTGACTCATTGCAACCCTATGTGCAACAGCACAAACCACTGCCCGGTTGTGCAGCATCCTCACAATCATTTGTTTGTTTGAGTCCGCTCTTGCAAGCCACTGTGTCAACCAACCCTACTGCGGTTCATTCTCTTTTTCTCTCACTCTCTACTTTACTAGGAAGGCCACCTGGACTGGGATTGGAAGGGTATTAAGTTAGCAGAGGTTTGGTACCTGCAACAAAACCCACACAAATCTTCCTTGCATCATTTTTCCAGAGTCCTGATGTGGTGCTGTAGAATCAGCACTGGACTGCTAATCACAAGGTCGGTGGTTCAAATCCACCAGTTTCTCCTTGGAAACCGTACACATCGTCTCTATGAGTTGGATCTGAGTCAATGGCACTTAAGAACAACAATTCTGACTCCAACCCCTCAGTTCCCAGATCCACTTCTCACAAGGCAACCATTGCTTGTTTCTAGTATGGATTTATTTTTTACTGTGGTAAAATACACTTACCAAAAATTTCTGCTAGTGATATTTAGCTTATTTCACAATGTTGTACTAGCCAGAACCTTGCCATCACCTACAAAAGAAATTCTGTACCTGTTAATACCAATTCTCCCGTGTCCTCATTTCCTGGAAATCGCTAATTTGCTTTTTGTCTATGGCTTTGTCTGTTCTTGGTATTTCATATAAGTGGAATCATAAAACGTGCCTTTTGTGTCTGACTTCTTTCAATTAGCATAACGTTTTTGAGGTTCATTCATGTTGTAGCATATAGCATTACTTTATTCCGTTTTAAGACCTAGTAATATCCCATTGTATACAAATATGGTATTTTGCTTGTCCATTCATCTGTTGATGGACACTTGGGTTGTTTCCGCCATTTGGTTATTTTGAATAAAGCTGCTGTGAA
>NW_006408538.1:11111840-11114123 GCF_000296735.1 Chrysochloris asiatica | reverse complement strand
ACAGTCTGAATTATTTTAATATTATTTCTCTCTGTTGTTGAGGATTCATATTCCCTAGTAAGACCATGTTGTTGTTAAATGCTGTGCTGAAGTTCAGTAAGGCCATTGTTGTTGTTGTTAAGTGCCATTGAGTAAGTTTTGACCCACAGCGATCCTGTATAGGGTTTCTGAAGAGCAGTTGGTGTGCTTGAACCACCGACCTTGCAGTTCAAACTGCTTTGCAGTCTAGCGCATTAATCCACAGCACCACACCAGTAAGGCCATACAGGTTGTTAAAATAGGAATGCTTTTGTACTTTACCTCCCCTTAGTTGCCGTCCCTCGTTTGGCTTTTGCCTGAGACTCCCTAGCCTTCCAAGACCCAGTTCTGATTGGTTGGTATCTTCTGGTTGTTTAATATTTTTACTATCTCTCCCACTGTTGGAAAATGACATGATTGGATTCTACATATTTCCCAAGGTCATAGTTAAAGTAACATCAATGAAAGAATATATCACTATTTATTTTTCTTTAACTTTTAAATTGTGAATTGGATGAAGGTTTACACAGCAGATCATCTGTTTTACATTCAGTAATTCGTACACATTTTGTTTCATCCCCTCCATGTAATGTTACTTATCCCACTTCCTTCCTGTGTTCCCTGGTTTCATTCTTCCTTCTGTCCTTTGCCCTAGGATAAATGTTACCCTTTTGACCTCAAATGGTTTATTATTCTAAGGGTTTGTACTTCACATTATTTCCCTTATATACTGTGTGGAATCCTGGTGTGGTGCTGTAGGACAAGCAAGGTTGGTTTGAACCACAAGATCAGTAGTTCAAACTTACCAGCTGCTCTTCTGAAACCCTATATATATAGGGTTGCAATGAGTCGAAACCGACTCGATGACACTTAACAACAACATATTGCTTGGCTGAAAAATTTCCATGAAGGTGAGTTTAGTTCCAGACATGAAGGATGGCAACGGGACCATAATCCTGGCCTTTTTTATGCATATAGCACAATTGATTCAACTACTTCCTTATGGATGCAGACTCAAGTTGTTTCTAGCTTTTATTACCACAAACAATATTGCAATCTTTGTAGTGCATTGTTCACATGCTCAAATTCCTAGATATGGTGTTTCTTAGTCCAAGAATATGTACATATAAAACTGTATGGGTATTTCCAGAGTGCCTTCCAAGGAGAGTTCCTTTGGTGGCTCAGGTGGTTTCAGATAAACTTATAACCTTTGCACTCACCCATTTGAAGAAAGGCTTGGCCTTACTGGTCTAGCAATGATAGTCAATAAAGAGAAGGATAATTAGATTATTATGAATGGCTCTAACTGAACCTATACTGAGGTATCATGAATTCTGTAAAGATTACCCAAACCAAACTCGTTGCTATGGAGTCGGCTCTGACCCATAGGGACCCTGTACAGAGCAGAACTGCTCCAATGAGATTTGAAGTCTAATCTTTACAGAAACAGGCTGCCACATCTTTCTTTGAAGGAGTTACTGGTGTATTCAAACAGCCACCTTTGGGTTAGCAGTCAAGCACTTAAACGGTGTGGCACTAGGGCTCCTTTGCATAAAGATTATAGCCAAGAAAACCTTAGGAAACAGTTCTACTCTGTCACCATAAGTGGAAATTGACTTGATGACAATGGGTATTTCAAAGATATTCTACCTGGTGTGGAGTCCTGGTGTGGTGTTGTGGGCTAAGGTGCTGGACTGCAAAGTCAGTTTGAACCACAAGATCAGTGGTTCAAGTTCATCAGCTGCTCCTCAGAAACTCTACACAGGCTCGCTATGTGACGGCACTTAACAACAACAACATATCTGACTACACTCTGACCGGTGGGGTCACATGTCTTTATCTTGTCAAAGAGAATTTCACAAGATTTAAAAAATGTTTTAGCGAAACCAGTTTACCCTCTGTGACTTTTCTAAGATCTATTACTGGTCTAGCAATGATAGTCAATAAAAAGGAGGATAATTAGATTATTATGAATGGCTCTAACTGAACCTATACTGAGGTATCATGAGATTGTTGCTCTCTTTTCTAAGTGATAGTTGATACTGTATTAAAAATTTCTGGGGAGCAATGTCAAATTCACCATTTTTAATTTTAAGCACTTACTTTTTATTATATGGGACAACGTGGGTCAATTCCCAATCTCCTGTTACCAATCTCGTTTTCCGTGATGACTCAAAAGATGCCTACAAGAATTCTATGATAATATATGCAAGTTTCCCAGTGCTCTGTAAATCAATGCTTCTTAACTGAGGGAGCTTTGCTTCC
>NW_006408538.1:11107985-11111740 GCF_000296735.1 Chrysochloris asiatica | reverse complement strand
AACAAATTCCTACACATTTTGTTTTGTGACATTGTTAGCAATTTGCACAATGTAACAGTATTCTTCTCACTTCCTCCCTGTTGTTTCCATTCATCCTTCTCACCTGTCCCTTCCTGTCTGTTCAGCTTTATCCCTGGGCAAATACTGCCATGCACATTGAGTATGATTGACTGTTCTAAGGAATGTGTGCCTCCCTGGTTTACCTTATTGCTCACCTTATAGGCCTGTCTGTTGTTTGGCTGAAAGTTGAGATACAGGGGTAAGTTCAGTTCTAGACTTGAATGAAGAGTGATTAAGGACCATAGGTGTTACAAATTGGGCAGCTAATCTCAAGGTCAGCAGTTCAAAACTACTAGCCATTCCATAGGAGAAAGATGAGTCTTTCTGCTCCTGTAAAGATTTACAGCCTCAGAACCCCTATTCAGGGTTGCTATGAGTCGGGACTGACTCCATGGCACATCATCACCACCACTGCCAGTCTCTAGCAGACTGGTAAACCTGATCTTTTTTTATTATTTTGAATTTTGTTCCACATTTTCCTCCTAATCTATCTAGGACCCCCTATGGTGATCCTTTTGAGTTGCCAGCAGTGGTTCGCAGGGCACTGTCTAGGGCTTCTGGTCTCAGGGTTGTGGAAGCTGGTATTAATGTTGTGCACTAGTGCTTTACACGAATTGTTTCCTTGCAGTTTCCTCTTTTTTGCTGACCAAGCATGATGTCCTTCTCTCCTGATAGCATGTCCAAAGTATGTAAGATGAAGTCTCACCATTCTCCCTTGTAAGGCGCATTCTGGCTGGACTTCTCCCAAGACTCATTCATTTGAATTTTCTTCAGTTGGCCCCTTGCCTTTTTTCTGAACTTCTCCATCCCCTCTTTCCACAGATGTAGTCAATTTGATTTTTGTTTCTTCCATCTGGTGAGATCAATGTGCACAGTTGTCATTTATGTTGTTGAAAAATGAATGGTATTTCAAAATCACAAGCTGTTCTTCAGAAACCCTATACAGGGTCGCTATGAATCGGAACAGACTCGATGGCACTTAACAACAACAACTGTATTTATTTGTTGGCATTGTAATATTTCTATCTTGTGATCTCCTGTGTTGTTTCTACCAACAAGGGCATATGTTCCAGCTACTGACCTGCCCTCTTTGTCCAACTTTTACATTCCAATCACCAGAGCTGTCAATGCATCTTGATTATATGTTTGATTAATTTCAGACCCTCCCGTAGGAAGGCACTTAACATGTAACTGGAGAAGAATTTTCTCCTCAAAGTAGAGATGACCTTAATGAGGTGGATGAAGTAGAGCTTTAAGAACTTCCGTTTTCTGATTCAGCATTGATTTAAAATTAGAAGAAACAGCTACAAGCATCCATTAATAATCAGAATATGTAATGTGCAAAGTGTGAATTAAGGGAAATTGTTTGTTGTTGTTGTTAAGTGCCGTCGAGTCGGGTCCGACCCATAGCGACCCTGTACAGAGTTTCCGAGGGTGTAAATCTTTACGGGAGTAGAAAGCCTCATCTTTCTCCCACGGAGCGGCTGGTAGTTTCGAACTGCTGACCTTAAGGTTTGCAGCCCGATTCGTAACCACTACACTACCAGAGCTCCTTAAGGGAAATTAGAAGTTGTGAAAAATGAAATGGAACACTTGAAGATCATTTTGTTGATGAGTACTGTTGAGTTTGTTCCGACCCATAGTGACCCTGTATAGGGTTTCTGAGAAGAAGATCGTGAGCTTGAACCACCAAACTTAGAGTTCAAATGACTTTGCAGTCTAGTGCATTAGCCTACAGTGCCACATCAGTACTCCTGAAGATCAATATTCTAGGCATTAATGGTATTGACTGTTTTGAACTGAACAATCATATGGTCTACTATGTTGGAAATGACAAGCTGAAGAGGAAATCAGATGCACTCATTATTCAGTATCATAGCAACGTGAAAGCCTGCACTGACATATGACGCTGTGCATGAATTTCATTGGCTGGGAATCAAACCTGGGTCTCCAAGGTGGAAGGTTAGAATTATTACCACTGAACTACCACTGCTTCAATTGCAGTGTATCGATCTCCTCTACCTATAGGCATGGAGGGTTGAAATGGGAGTATTAATTAACTAGGTAAGAAAAGAATGACCAGGTCTCAGTTGATGAGGCCTCTAGAGGTGCTATCAGTACAAGGAGGCCCAAAAGTAGCTCATCAAGGGAAGAGTTCAAGGAATGAATGAGAGGCAGAATTGCCAAAGGTGGACATTGGGTCAGCTATAGTATTGGCTTTGGAATGTATTCATTCATTCTAGGCAATTTCTCAGTGCCAGATGTTCTTAATGCTGGGGATAGATATAAGTGAGCCACCCAAAGTCCTTCCTCTCATGGTGTTTACCTTCTAGTGTGGGAGAATTGAGTGGTAGTGGGAGTAGAAAGAGAATAGAAAATAAAACCAACTTTTCTCCAGTCTTTCAGAAGAGGATTAGGTCTATCTTAGTCCAGAGCTGGCCCTCATAGGTCATATTTACATGGGAATATACAGGATTTATTTGGTTTTCTGTTAGTCTTTGCAGTTCTTATTTTGTCAACATGGGATAAAAAAGGAATTCCAGTTTTAAATGATCTGTGATAGGCACTAATGATTGCCTACACAATATCCATCCATCCATCTCCTTGATAATTTACAGAACCCCAATTTAAGTCAAGGAAAAAAAGGCTTAATGATCTGCAGCTTGCATTCCTCCCCTCGGGACATTTCTATAAGGGTAAGTAAAAAGTATTTTTTCTAGAGTTCCAGTTCATACATGCATGGATTTATTGCAAACAAAATGTATTTAAAAATGTCTGTGTGTGCAGTGTATGGCTGCAGACAAGTTCTCTTGGTTTAGTTTCATGAGGGTGCCTTCAATAAAAAGGTCCAAGCAAAACAATGACTTTGGAGGGGATTTGGTTAATTTCAAGTTAAATTCAAGGCAGAGATGTCAGCTCAGAAGGTTATGGTGATTGGTTTTGGCCATTCCAGAGGGGTAATCTTTATGTATTTTCTCTTATTAGGAAAAAAATTAAGACAATCAAACACTGTATTAGCTTGAAAATACCAGAACATTTGTCCCAGGGATTTTTTTTTTTTTTTTTTTTTCCCATCACAGCAAAGCACCTGCTCATTCTTCAAGGATTATTGCTGCTGAGTCCGTTCTGACTCCTGTAACAACCCTATGTAAGGTTTCTGAGGAACAGATGGTGGAACTGCTGATTCTGACTCAGAGTAACCCTGCATAGGGTTTCTGAGGCTGTAAATTTTTAGGGAGCAGAAAGTCTCATCTTTCTCCCATGGAACACCTGGTAGTTTTGAACTGCTGACCGTGAGATTAGCAGCCCGATTCATAACCACTATGCTACCAGAGCTCCTTAGTCTTCCAGAATAGCAAGGGCTGTTTTGTGAGAATTTCATTGGAAAACCTTACCCCATCCTACATCCCTGATCTTGCTCCTTCAGTTTTCCTTTACCCCCCAAACTCAAAGAACATTTACAAGAAAAACAATTTGAGTTCCCCGTGGCTGTCAAAATGACTGTTTAGATGTGGTATAAACTGAAGATCAAAAAATTCTTTGGGAAAGGGTTCATTGAGATGGAAACACCACCTTCAGAAGTGGATAGACCTACCTGGAGAATATGTCGAGAAACAATAGCTTCACATTTTGATATTTTTGTTTAACAGAGGTGTCTCTGATTCTATACATAGTTGTTGTTGTTAGGTGCCATC
>NW_006408538.1:11099090-11100385 GCF_000296735.1 Chrysochloris asiatica | reverse complement strand
GCTATGAGTCGGTTCCGACTCGATGGCACCTGATAACAACAACACAGATATATTTGGTTATCTCAACTGGAGTGGGATACTAATGGTATTTAATGGGTAGAAGTCAGGGATATGGCTAAGCATCCAACAATTCACAGGACAGTCCCCTAAACAAAGAATTATCTTGTCCAAACGTCAATAGTACCAAAGATAAGACACCTGCTTTAAAAGAATTCACCTGTAATGGTAATTTATTGAAACAGTTAAGAACTATCTTCTGCTTATTTATCAATTTCCTCTCACGATTGTTGGCCCAGTCTTACGATTTTAAAGACCTCCTTTAAAGACAAGATAAAAGCAAAGTCAAAATATTATTATTTTGCTTCGTATCTGTAACTTGTTAACATTATGAAATCTGTCTGTGGTGATGGAAGGGGCAGTTATGCCTTTCTTGTCCTTCTTCCTTCAAACACAGCCTATAAGCATTGTGTGTCCTTTTGCGTGTTTTCATAAGCCTTTTGTGCATTATAGGTTTAACCTACTCGCGAAATAGATGATACTACACAATGTGTTCATTCTTAATTCCACTCTCTTCCTTCATTTTCTTTCCTTTAAAAATCGCAGCTCGTTAAGAAGCTCCTTATATACAATGTTATTTGTATATATTCTTTCCCATTTGTCCTCATTTGTGATTGCAGCGGTGGATTATTTATTTATTTTGGGCCTGTCTTTCATCTTAGAGTGTGTGGCTCTGGGACAGTCTTATATTTTCTCCGCACTGCTAAGCAATTTGAGATTACTTGTCTTCCTCTGCCTGGTGCTTACTTCTTCAGCTATAATGAACTCTAAGGTGATATATTCAGTTTCCCCCAAGGTTCTTGTCACTTCCACTTCACCAACAAATTCCTCTTTGTTGTTAGGAATGAAGTCTAGGGTTGCAGTTCCAATCTTTGCTTTTTTGCTTTCTGAATGATGAAGTTGGTCATAGAGACACAGAAGACAGGGAAGAGGAATGATTCCTCCGATTCACATTTTAATTATTTGATTGTCATTTTGGTTTTGCTGTGTTAACAACAACAACAACAACAAAACTTTTCAGGTCATTTTTATCTTGACCTCCTATTTCAGTCACCCTTCTTTTTCATTTATTTAACCATGATTCCATCCCTTCTCTCCTAGGTTTTATTTCTGAGTACTTCACTGAGATCTCAGAGTAGATATATTCTATGTTTCTACTGTTTTCTTTGTTCTACATAATTCTCAGTGCAGAGTTAATTTTGTTTGTGGGTTTTCTTCTTTGCTGTTATTTTTTAATG
>NW_006408538.1:11086178-11098775 GCF_000296735.1 Chrysochloris asiatica | reverse complement strand
AAGTTCTGTAAATACACTATTCCCTCTTTTTGCTTTGTAGTTATTTTTATTATAAATTAATATCTCTGGTTCCCTATTTTCAGTTTTGTAGGTTTGTTTTGGAGTCCTGGTGTGGTGCTGTTGGATAAAGCATTTGACTACAAGGTTGGTTTTAGCCACAATGTCAGTGGTTCAAACTCACCAGTTACTTCTTGGAAAACCTATACAGGGTCACTATGAGTCAGAACTGACTCAGTGTCGGCACTTAACAACAACAGGTTTGTTTTACTTGGGATACTTCTGTATTTAGGGACCTCTGGTAGTGTAGTGGTTACGAGCCAGGCTCAGCAGTTTGAAGCTACCAGCTATTCTGCTGGAGGAAAGATGAGGCTGTCTGCGTCTGTAAAGATGGACAGCCTCGGAAACCCTATGCAGGGTTGCTGTTAGTCGGACCTAACTCCCTGGCACATAACCAACCAACCAACTTCTGTATCTGGAATGACTGCTACGTAGTGTTGTCATGTATGCTAATCTCAAGTTGTTGTCTGTTGTTAATTCTTTGTCCCAAGAACTCCCTGTAGTACTTTTTGTGAAGTTGGGCTAGTTATTATAAATTCCTTTAATTTCTGCTTATCTGGAAGTGTCCTAATTTCACCATTGTATTTATGGGACAATTATGATGGGTATATGATTCTTGGTTAACAATTTTTTTTTCTTTCAGAGTTTTATATATGGCTTCTCATTGCTTTCTTGCCTTCGAGGTTTCTGCTGAGAAATCAGAGTTTAGTCTTACTGGTTCTCCTTTTTAGGTAAATTTGCATTTCCCCCCAGCTGCTCTTAGGAGTCTTTCCTTGTCTTTGGATTTGGAAAGTTTGATTATGATGTGTCTTGGTGATTTTCTTTTGGAGTCTATCCTGTTTGGGGTTTGTTCAGCTTCTTGAATATGTATCTTTTTATCTTTCATAATGTTAAGGAAGTTTGCTTCCAACAACCCTTTGAGAATTTTCTCTGCGCTTTCCTTCGTCTCTTCATGTTCAGGAACTTCAGTCTCCCATAAGTTATTCTTCTTCATGGTGTCCCACAAAAATCTTAGGCTTTCTTCAGATGTTTTTCTTCTTTCTTTCTGATTATTCTGACTAGTATTGAGACAGTTGTCCTTAAGCACCCTAATTTGGCCTTCCATTGATTCAAATCTATTCTTTTGCCCTTTCAATGTCCTATTTCTGAACACTTCTGAATTTCTATTTGGAGATTTTGTATTATTTCTAATTTTTTCATTTGTCAGTTTGTTCTTGTAGTGTTTTCCCGAATTATTCTTAAATTTCTTCTGTGTTCTCCTTGCATTCCTCTGCAGCTTTCTAAATCTTTATCTGAATCTACTGAAGATACTGAAATATCATTCTTTTGAAGTATTGATCAGGTTGCTCCAAAACCTTTTCTTCCTCAGAAACATTTTCTGGCTTTGCATCTTAGTTGCTTGTTTGAGCCACCCTGTCTTGTTTCTTTGTGTGAATTGAAATTATCTGTTGTCTTTGGACATTGTGGCGTTGTTATAATTGTATTTAATTGATGATTGTGTGTTTGTGTGTTCTTAGGCACTCACCACCTGCCTCCTGGTGAATGACTAGAGAATGGAGGCATGTGCATGGGTCTCTGTTTGCTGTTTTTACTACTCAGTTCAGGCTGGGGTTGGCTGCTGTCTATCATTGATCAGTTGGTAGAGTTGATAGTGACTCTTGCCCAGTGGGTATGATTGTGACTTGTCTATAAGGGCATGGTTGCTGTCTCTTGTTGGGAAAGAATAAAAAACAAAACCAAAAACCCTCCAATAACATATGCATACACACATGCACAAAGAAAAGAACCAAATAAACCAATAACAGCAAAAATGAGAAACTAATAAAGGAGAGAGAGAGGAAAAAAACCCAAATCAACAGTCAACAAAAAGAAAAAAGAATATAACTAAAACAAGATCAAAGGGAAAGGAAAATAAAATGGTAGAAAAGAAAAATAAGAGAAAATAAGCAGAAATAAAAAACAAAATATACAAAACAAGGGAGAGGGAAGAAGAGACTCCCCTCCACGCCTCCCCTCCGCACCAAAAAAAAAAAAGAAGGACAGAGGAAAAGAGAAAAAAAAGAAGCGAAAGCAGAGAAAGAAAGGATGAAAAACAAGGGAGGGGAAAGAGAAGACGAAAGAAGGAAAAAAACCCCAAAACACCCAGAAGTAACTGAAGGGAAAAACCAGGGCCGAGGCTAGATCCTGAAAGGAGGAAACTGTGGAGGACTCCTGCTAGCTCAAAAGGTGAGGGGGAGGTGTGAAAGGGTAATGACACCCAATCCGGAAGTAGTTCATGCAGGCTCTACTGGTGGTTAAGGTCAGGGTCTTCAGGCCCAGATGGCAGTTGGGGGCAGGGTGGCTGGCTGTGAGAGTTCCTGCTAGTCCCGGTTGGCTGTGGACTGGTTCTGGGAGTTTTGCTGGTCTGAAGAGGCAGTGTTTACCATGTGCCTCACAGTGTTGTGGCTCCGACTGACCCTGGCAGAGTAGGGTCTGTGCTGGGGGTAGATGAGGGTGGGAGCTGGCCACAACTCTAGTCACCAGGGTGCGTCTGTGCCATAAAACACAGATCCAGTATTGCTCACAGCATTTCAAGACGACTGTGTTGAGTCAGGCCAGCTCACAGTTCACCCGGTCTCTCTTCTTTTTCACTGCCCTTTTCAGTTTCTTCTCTAAGTCAGTTTTCAATCCTTTTTCCTCTCCTTTCCCCAGAACCTCAGGGGTCCAGGATTCTGTTTCAACTGGTCTGTCCTTTGTGGTTCTGTAGGATTAGCTCTGGACTGTGAACCACAATATTGGCAGTTCAAATCCATCAGCTGCTCCTTGGAAACCCTATACTGGGTTACTATGAGTCAGATGGCACTTAATGACAGCAATCTTTGAGATAGAGGGTCTGTGTAGTGTATCTGCCTAGTCCGCCATTTTGCCTGAAGTCCTTAGAATAGGTGTATTCTAAATTTCTTTGGCCTCAGGGATGATTTCCCTTCTCATCTTTAAGACACTGTATTCTTTTATCTTGTGTTATTGTTGTTACATGCTGTTGTTAAGTGCTGAATAGGCTTTCCAAGGAGCTGCTGGTGGGTTTGAACCACTGAACTTGTGGTTAACAGTTCAGTGTTTATTAACACCAGGACTCCAGTCTTATGTCATGCTGTTGTTGTTAAGTGCTGTGGAGTTGGTTCTGACTCACTCTCCTTAGGACTTCCAAGGAGAGGCTGGTGGGTTTGAACTGCAGGCCTTGTGGCTAGTAGTCCAGTGCTTATCTTACAGCCTTTTGATGTTGGATTTTGTCCCACCTGCTGACTTTTGGGTAACAAGAGATTTATTCGGTCCTGAGGCATGTCATTTATAAATTAGGTATGTCACCTTTGAACTCCATCACTTTTGTACCCCAGAATCCTCTTCATAGATCTTAAAATGGAGGGTAAGTATCTCATTCAATATCTGAGCTTCTGGAGGTAAATTATCTAGTGTGTGTGTGGCAATAATTCTATTTCTTTTGTTTTGTCTTCTACTTGTAGGTGAATTTAATCCTAGGTAATTTGAAGCAGTCTGGATGCATAAAAACCTCATCTCTAGAATACCTTCTACTAGCGTTTTTCTTGTGCCTGCTCCTACTGTTGGGCTTCTTATATCCCAGGACACAATATGTCATTCTTTTTGTCCCCCCTTTCAGTCCTGGATTGCATTTCTGTGAGCTAAACCTTCCAAATGAGTATAAATTACAATGTTGTGCAGGGAGGCGGATAGGGGGTAGCTGGGAAGCAGCTCTCATTCAGTAAGGGCTGAAAGCTGATTTTTTATTGGTGTTGTCTGTGACAGGATGTGAGCATACACAGATGTGAGGGTACAGCTCTGTGGCTGCTTTAGATTAATATACAAGTGAGTTTCAGCTCTTCCCTCTCCCTACTCCATTCTGTACAATTCATAAAGTAGATAAGGTCGAACAGCCAAATATAACAAGTAAAAATACAGGACATTCAGTTTGAGTTTCAGATGAGTAATGAATACTTTTTTTGGTGTAAGTATGTCTCATGCAATATTTGGGACATATTGGAAAAATTATTTACCTGAAATTCAAATTAAACTAGGAGTGCTGAATTTTATCGGGCTCCTCTAAAGTTTGAGGACTAAAGTGCTCTTGACCCAAGCCATGGCATTTTCAATTGCTTTATATGCATGTGAAAGTGGAGCAATGGTTAAGGGAGACTGGAGAAGAATTGGTGCACTTGAGTTATGGTGTCAGAGAAGAATATTAAAGGTACCATGGACTGCCAGAAGAACAAACAAATCTATGTTGGAAGAAGTACTACTAGAATGCTCCTTATAAGCCAAGATGATCAGACTCTGTTTTTCATACTTCTGATATATTATCAGGAGGGACCAGTCCCTGGAGAAAGGACATCATGTTTGGTAAAGTGGTGGGTCAGCAAAAAAGAGGAAGACCCTCAACGAGATGGCTTGATGCAGTGGCAGCAGCAGTGAGCGGATTCAAGTTTAGGAGCAATTGTATGGTTGGCACAAGACTGAATGGTGTTTCGTTCTGTTGTACGAAGGATTGCTATGGGTCAGAAATGTCTCGACAGAACCTAACAACAACAACAATTCTAAAGTAAGGGAACTTGAAGGTGTTTGCAAATCAGTAAGAGTTTCCTATAATGTCCCCCCCTTCCAGGATCTAATCAAGGTTGCCCCTCCCTGGTCAACTCCAAAAGGACTGGAGGAAATAGCAAATGTCTCGGGAGACTTCAGAGATGAATGGAGATCTGAACACCTTCCTTTTACATGCACTTATTATTAGAAAGTCTTTTATGTATTTGAACTCATCCAGATTAATATTTACTGGTGAGAAAGAGTATCAAAGATCCTTAAACTAGGCACCTCTTTTTGATCTGCATTGTCTGTTTGTGGCATGCATGTGGCTGGTGTAGGCACTGTAGACACATTTGGTTAATGAAAAACTTGTAGGTGTTGGTGTAATAGCGTATCTCCGTGGGAGAAGGTGGCCTTACCTTGAGCTCTGTTGGGACCCACAGCAGCAAAGGCAAAAGTGCAGGAGGAGAAATGACCCCAGAGGAATACAGGGGTTAGTTTTCATCAGTTACTTAGGTCCAGCTGCAGGACACCAGCAGCCGCTACAAGGCCCTCTTGTATTCTAATCAGATTCTGTTTTTTCTCTCTCTGAGGCATTTGAACTGAGAGACCCGCCTCCTCCTCCCAGACTTCTTGAACAATTTGAGGGACAAGAGACAGACTGGACTTCCTGCCAGTCTTGCATTTGGAAAAGTAGTTTTAATATGAAAGATGAACAGGTGTGACATCATTTTCACCCCAAATTAGTAAAGTAGATCCTACCAATTAATACACACATATATTTTACAAACATAACATCATAACACATTTTGTTTTACAATCCTTTAAGTCTTGTGAAAGTTTCTTTGTTCTTTTTTCGATATGTTATGACCATATAAAACTATTGTTTTTCTGGAATATTCTACTTTGCAGTTTTGAATACATTGCTTAGACCAATAAAGATCAATTTATGAAAAAGTATCAAGTGTTGGAATTCTTTATGATTCCTGCATTTTTTCTTCTTTGCCAACCTACGTCTATTAATATAGTCTAAAAAATTGCAGGGTCGCTATGAGTCGGAACCGACTCCACGGCACTTAACAACAACAACAAGTATTAATAATGTCGGAACCAATAGCACTTAACAAAAAAGACTTAACTCAAAAATTCACCTGTAGTGAGTAACCATCCGTGGGTAATTCTTTTCAACTTTGATGACTTTTGTAACTTTGGTGCTTGTGATCCTTGTGTATATTATAAAGTTTTAAAATTTATACATATGCTAATTTAGAATATATTGGTTGTTGATACCTATGAATGCAGTCTGCTAGGGAGAAAACATAAAATATATTTACATCTTAGGGTAGAATTAACTTCTTAACTAAAAGTAAAAGACTGAAATGTTTAATTACAATAAAATTTAAAATTTTTTGAGTGTGAAAAAAAGACATCATAAATGATGATAGATACCAATTGAAAGGGCATATTTATAGTCCATAGATGTTGAATGACACAATTGTTGCCCGTTCTTTTCCTCTACTATATCTATGTTCTTTGCTGTGTGACTTTGCAGTTCTTCCCATTAAAGGCAAAGTATGTTTCCTGCCTAATTAATGGTAAACTTGGCCATCTGACTTGCTTTGCCCATTGGATGGAGTGGTAAGAGTTCCAGTTTTAAATCTGTGCCTTAGCAGGCTTTGCATATTTCTGCTTGCTCCTCTTGTGTTTCTGCAAATGCCATGGGAAGGACATGTCCTAGGTAGCCTACTTGTACAAGGATGCTGAGAAACATGTGGATCAGATGTGAACCCCAAAATAAATAGTCTGGAGCAAACCTACCCATACCGAGTCTGTATTAGCCAACCCCCCAGCCAACCTGAAAACACATAAGAGAATAAATATTTATGGCACTGAATTTCAGGGAAGTTTTTTTTTTTTTTAGATATAGTATTGTTGCTGTTGTTAGGTGCCATTGAGTTGGTACCGACTCATAGCAACCTTATGCACAGCAGAACGAAACACTGCCCGATTCTGGACCAACTTCACTGCTGTTGCTATGCTTCAGTCCATCTATGCTGCCACTTGGCCAATCCATCTCGTTGGGGGTCTACCTCTTTTTCTCTGACCCTCCACCTTACTAAACATGATAGATATCCTTCTCCAGTGACTGGTCCCTCCTGATAATATGTCTGAAGTATGAGAGACGAAGTTTGGCCATCTTGGCCTCCAAGGAGCACTCTGGCTGAACTTCTTCCAAAATGGATCTATTGGTTCTTTTGGCAGCCCATGGCACTTTCAATATTCTCCTCCAACATAGACCATAAATAAATTTAATAGATAAAAGGATTTAATTAAAATTTCCTAAAAACCAGCAAGAAAAAGAGAAACAATCCATTGAGGTAATGGGTCAATAGTATGTGAAAAGGGAATTCACACGTGAAACGGGAAAACTGGGATGACCAATGAATCCATGACAAGATGCTTAGCTTTCTTCACTAATTATCAAATAAATGCAAATTAAAACAATGATTGTTGTTGCTAAGTGCTTCTGAGTTGGTTACAACTCATAATGATCCTGTACAGGGCTTCCAAGGAGTGGATAGTGGATTTGAACCACCGACCTTGTGGTTAACAAGATCAGTGCTTATCTTACAGTGCCATACCAGGACTCCAAAACAATAATGAGGTATTGCAAAAAATGAACATCAAGCCATCCCTCCAATAGCACTCTCTACTCCATTGCAGGATTTGAGAATTTATTGCAAGGGCCACACAGAACTCAGACACCATATATGCAGTTATGGGGTTTGTTAGGGCAGATAACAGGTTACAATTCAGGGTTAGGATGTCCAGGGCACCGTTCTTCCAGTAAGGACAGTTTCTCCTCTGTTGTGCCCATAGGCAGGTCTCTGTAGGGTCTTTGGCCCCTTGGTTTGGCCTTTGTCCTTCTCTAACAGTGTTACAAAGCTCTTTTAGGACTGCTGATAAATGCCCACAGAGCACATCACTCCACCATCAGCCTCAGACTGCAGGTACTTGACTATAGCTCTGTGGGTCAGAAAACCTAGAGCTCATTATCAACTGCCTGGAAGCATTCCATTTTCAGAGTCTCCTGCTCAAAGCCACTCAGTTGTACTTTTTCTGTGGGCTGGAAAGCTCACCACTGTGTCATGTGCTCTGGCTCTTTGCTCTATTGCTGCTCTGTGTCCTCCCCTACTCCTCCAGTGTCCTAGCTTTCTGTTCCCGGATCAAGGAGCGTCAGTGTATATAGAGATCATGGTCGAAAGGGCATGCTCCACTTCTGGATCTTCTTTAATAGTCGTGAGATCCCACTTCCTGCTTCTGAGATGGCTCATATTAAAGCCATGCTAAAGTTGCAAGTTTTTACTAATCACAGTGAACTCTGTTAACGATCACTCACAACTGAATCCTATCCTATCAGTATCATCTCCCACCTTTTCTAATGCAGACCCATCAGGAAAAAGTTGTTTGTTGGGAGTTACCAAAACTATGGGTAGAAGAACCATATGAAGTACTTAAAATCTGACAATAACCTAGTATTGGTAAGGATGTGAAGAAAAGAGAAATTTCATATACTCGTACAGCTGGTGGAATGTTCACGGAAGGGTATCCTAGGCAAAGACATGATGAATCAGGGAGAGAATATTTGCAATGGATATTACTAGCAACAGATTCTATCTAGAATATGCAGACTCTTTTTGGAATTTAGTTAGGAATTTAGTTCTCTGGGCAAACCAAGAGAAACATGGGTAAAGAATACAAGTAAGCAATTTACGGAACGAAGACCTAAATGGCTAATCAATTGAATAGTTAACCAATTACATTGGTAAAAAGAAATGAAAATGAAAACAATTATAAGATCCACTTTGCACCTATCATGTTGGCAAGAGTTAAAAATGCCATGCACTACCTTGTGAGAATATGGGAGTCCTGAATCCACATGCACTGCTGTTCATGTTTTGGAGACCAATTTGACCTATTCAATATTGAAATAGAATACTCACATAGATTCGGACCTGAAAATTCTACCTCCAAATGTATATACCAGAAAAACTCTTGCATAGATACTCAAAGAGACATGTATGAGAATGTTTATTACAGTATTGTTCCTAGTAGGGGAGTCCTTGCTATGGGGTATATCCCTGGATAGGTGTATGGATATTGTTGTTGTTGTCAAGTGCCGTTGAGGCAGTTCCGACTCATAGTCACCCTGTATAGGGTTTCCCAGGAGTGGTTGGTGAGCTTGAACTGCCAACCTTGCAGTTCAAACTGATCTTTTCGTCTAGCGCATTAACCCCCAGCACCACACCATGACTCCAGGGGTATGGATAGATAAAATATATTGTAAATTCATCTGATAGCATAGTATGTTTTAGAAAACAAAGGAACAAACTAAATCAATTAGTTGGGGGTTCATTTTTCTCAATTATCAAAAGTCTGGAAGCAAGATGTTCAAAAGTTGATAGATTCAAGGACTCATGCTGTTCTATAGTTCAGTTCCTCCATCCTTCTTCTCAGGTTTACATTGTTGTTGTTGTTAAGTACCGTGGAGTCAGTTTGGTGGGAGTTACAAAGACTGTGGCTAGAGGAGGCATGTTAAATAATTAAGTGCACACACATGTTATGGAGGACTGCTTGGGCAGACACATATCAAATACAGAAATTCAAAGGATACCTATAGGAAATGGGGAGGAGAATGGAACTGAGGATGGAGGTACACAATATGGCAACAAAAATTAAAATCAAACAGAGACTTTACATAGACCAGTTCCATCAAGGTGTCTTGATCTGACAAACTTGATTGATTGTGTTAATATGATTCTGTGCACCGAAGACCCAGGAGAAAAGAACAGAGGCCAAGGGTACTTAGACTGTTGGGCAAGGTTATCACTTAGAGCTGACTAAAGGTGATGAATTACATTTAGGACTGAGTTCAATAATTTTATCTTACTTTGTGATAAAACTTTATTCTTTTGAATAAAATTGAAGGCTCTATAGGAATGATGCTATAGTTTAAACTTAATAAACATAGCAGTTATTTTTGGGATATTTTAGGAATTAAGTATAAGATTTACAAAATTGTCTTTGTTTTTGTACATGTATTTCTTTGGTTCTGTAATACAAAATCAGTGAATTTAGTTTTTAGAGAGTAAATGGGGCACATGAGTAAAATAAACATGGCTGCTTGCTAGTGAAATCGATCACTCTCTAGTTTTCACTTATTATCTTTGGAAACAGAGAGTGTGGGAGAAGGATTTCCTTCCTTTCTGTATTACAGCCTTGGAGACCAACTAACTGTCTGCTCAGGAATGAAGAAGGTTGGCACCACTCCATAAGTCTAATGTGGGAACAAGAAGCAATAGTTTCTATTTTTTACTTACTGTCATTGTTTTGCTTTCAGTTTAGCATTCTCTTCTTCAACCATTCCATGTTAGTTCATTTAAAAAGGCAAACACAATTTATTAATATGTTTGAGTCTTTCGTTTTCCCTATTAAGCATTTGTCATGACTTTGGAAGCAACTTAAGTTCTTCCATTGTAGGACTATGTTTCCTTGTTGTCTAGTTTTAAATTATTATTAAGGGTGCGGTAGATGACTTTGCTTTGTAAAGTAGCTTCAATTTGCTAAATTAAACGTGCCAATGTTAAAGACTTCTTGTTCATTTTGGTTTCAGATAGGAATTCCATTTGATATTTTTCATGTTGTTGTTAGGTTCTGTGGAGTCAGTTCTGATTCATAATGACCTTATGCACGACAGAAGGAAACACTGCTCTACGCCATCCAACAACCGTTGTTAAGCTTGAGTCCATTGCTGCTGCCACTGTGTCATTCCTTCTTATTGGGGGTCTTCTTCTTTTTCTGTGACCCTCCACTTTACCTAGCATTATGTCCTTTACCAGGGACTGGTCCCTTCTGATAATATGTTTAGAGTATGAGAGACAAAGTCTCTCTCGATCCTGGTTTCTAAGGAGCATACTGGTTACACTTCTGCCAACACAGATTTGTTTATTTTTCTATCAGTCTATGGCACTGATAGAAAAATATGGCAGTGAATAAGGAAGATCGTAGAACAATTGATGCCTTTGAGTTGCAGTGTTGGAGGAGAATACTGAAAGTGCCATGGGTTGCCAAAAGAACCAATAGATCTGTTTTGGAAGAGGTGCAGCCAGAGTGCTCCTTGGAGGCCAGGATGACTAAACTTCGTCTCTCATACTTTGGACATATTGTCAGGAGATAATAGTCGCTGGAGAAGGATGTCATGCTGGGTAAGGTGGAGGGTCAGAGAAAAAGAGGAAGACCCCTAACGAGATGGATTGGCCAGGTGGCATCATTGATGGACTCATAAAGTGTGGCAGCGGTAGTGAGGTTGGCCCAGGATCGGACATTGTTTTGTTCTGCTGTGCATGGGGTTGCTATGAGTTGGTTCTGACTCGATGGCACCTGACAACAACAACATGACACTTTTAATATTCTTCTCCAATGCCATAACTCACATGCATCAATTCTACAATATTCCTTATTCATTGTCCAAATTTCACGTGCATATGAAGCTATTGAAAATACCATGGCTTGGGTCAAGCACACCTTAGTCCTCAAACTGACATCTTTGTTCTTGAATATTTTAAAGAGGTCTTGTATAGTTGATTTGTCTAATGCAATATGTTGTTTGATTTTTTGATTGCTGCTTCCATGTATGTTGATAATGGATCCAAGCAAAATGAAGTCTTTGACAACTTCTATCTTTTCTCCATTTATCATGATGTCAGTGGTAAGGATTTTTGTTTTCTTTTCATTGAGGTGCAACTGATACGGAAGGCTGTGGTCTTTGATCTTCATCAATAATATTTTAAGTCCTCTTTGCTTTCAGCAAGCACGGCTGAATCAATCCTGATGCTAGGTTCTTCTTCATAGAATCCAACTTCTCGGATTATTTGCTCAGCATGCAGATTGAACAAGTATGGTGAAAAAGTACAACTCAGGTGTACACCTTTCCTAACTTTAAACCATTCAGTGTCCTCTTGTTCTTTTTTGAATGACTGCCTTGTGGTTTATGTACAGGTTCTTCATGAGCACAATTAAGTGTTCTGAAATAATCTCTGCAATCTTATCCATAGCTTGTCATGATCTCTACAGTCAAAAGCCTTTGCGTAATCAATAAAGCACAAGCAAAAGTATTTCTGGTATTCTCTGTTTTCAGCCAAGATCCATCTGGTGTCAGAAATAATATCCTTTGTTCCATGTCCTCATCTGAATCTGGCTTGAACCTCTGACAGTTTCCTGTCAATATACCTTGGCAGCCACTTTTGAGTCATATTAACAAAATTTTATTTGCATGTGATATTATTGATACTGTGTGATGATTTCCTCATTCTATTGGGTCATCTCTCTTTGGAATGGGCACAAATATGGTTCTCTTATAATTATGTGGCCAGGTAGCTGTCTTCCAGATTATTTGGTTTAGATGAGTGCGTACTTCCAGTGCTGCATCAGTTTCTTTATAGATTTCAGTTTGTATTCCATCAATTACTTGAGCCTTGTTCTTTGCCAGTGCCTTTAGTGCACCTTGGTCTTCTTCCTTCAGTATCCTTGGCTCTTGATCATATGCTACATCTTGAAATGGTTGAACACCATTCATTTCTTTTTGGTACAGTGACTCTCTGTATTCCTTCCATCTTCTTTTGATGCTTTCTGCATCATTCAATATTTTGCCATAGAATTCTTCAATATTGCAAGTTGAGGCTTGAATTATTTCTTCAGTTCTTCCAGCTTGAGAAATGCTGAACGTGTTCTTCCCTTTGGGTGTTCTAACTCCAGGTCTTTGCACATTTCATTATAATACTTGACTTTGTCTTCCTGAACTGCCCTTTGAATTTTCTGTTCAGCTCTTTTACCTCCTCATTTCTTTCACTTGCTTCAGCATCTCTATGTTGGAGAGCAAGTTTCAGAGCCTCTTCAGACATCCATTTT
>NW_006408538.1:11083348-11085148 GCF_000296735.1 Chrysochloris asiatica | reverse complement strand
TTACTCCATTCTTGTTATCATGATCTTTAAGAGGCAGCTCTTCCCAGTCCTATTTTGAGTGCCTTCCAACCTGAGGGTCTCATTGTGTTTCAATATTCAATATTCTGGTCTATCCAACAGTGTTCCACTGCTATTCATAGTGTTTTCAGTGGTGAAACTTTCAGAAGTGGTTTGACCCTCCTTTTTCCTAGTCTGTTAATCTGGAAGCTCAGCTGAAACCCGTCCACTTTGGGGGGTATTTAAAATACCAGTGCCATAGCTTCCAGCATCACAGCAACACACAAGTCACCACATTATGACAAACTGACAGACAAGTGGTGGTAGTATTTCTCATAGCTGCTCTCTCAAATTCAATAGCATTTAGACTTGGAAAAGCATGTCTTTCCACACACAACAGTAATCAAATAATGCATTTCATAGCACGGTAACTAGCACTCCTTGTAATTTTGTAAGTAATTACTCATCATAGCAGCTTTGAAGGTCTTGGATTTGAACCTAATTTGTCTTATTTTTCTGCCTTTTCTTTTTATTACTTGTTTTGCAAAGCATTATCCTTGGCTGTCTTCTCTCTCTCTCCTTTCAATTTTGGGAGAACTTGTCTAGTCTCATGGTATAGGGTGTTACCCTGCTTTCCTCAGGTGTACCCATAGTCCCCATTTCCAGCTGCCAGTAGGATATAATGCATTTATACTTACCCTCTTACTTCAGACTTAACATACCTAGTGCTTCTCAGAGCAGAGCTTTCTCTCATTTGTGTAAATATGCCTGTTACGAGCTCATTGTAGTAATTTAGGGAGGTCACAAATTGTTTTGAGGAGGAAATGAAAATATATGCAAAATGTATTGAAAATTCAAATAAGAACATAAATTGGATGGTGGTGTGTTTTTCTAAAAGTGAAAAGAATTATTTTAAATAAGTAATATATGCCTACCCCCAATCCCAAGATTATTATCGTTAAAAAACATAACAACAAAAAAAAACAGGAAGGAGAGCCTGTGTCAGGTATGATACTTAGCACAGAATCGGGAAGTAAAGTGGAATTAAGTTAAATTCTGAAAAATTAGTTGTCTGGATGTTTAAAAATGTGTGGAAGATTGGCAAAAGTGATAAAATAATGGTAAATGACTTTTCCCTTTGCTCCTGGATGCTTATCCTACAAATTAGCTTGAAAAATAATTCTAAATATCTCTTTTATACCATAGAAACTGAGAGCATAGTATCAGTTTAGAAACTGGAAGAAAATATATAAAATGAAAGATTCAGTAACCATTGCAGAGATGTTATACTTTATTATAAGTAAAATATGATTTTTGCATGGATAGCATTAGCTATTATATGAGGAGAAACTGACACATTCAAGTATATGAAATGATTTTAAATGACAATCCCCAAAACTTGCATTTATTATCAGAAGTAGAATTCTCTTTTAAAGGGACAGAAACTATAATTTCCTATTTTGAATGACAATTGAGGAAGAGGAAGAGGAAGAGGAAGAAACTGATTATTTTCTTTTTGGAAAATTTAATATTTTGGCAGACAGGATGTGTCATTATTTACAATGTGAGGACACAAAAAGAGAGGTCACCCTTTGACCCTTTACATCTGTTTTTTGCTTTTAAAGTTGGTTTTTGCCATGATAATGCAGTTTGATGTTTGGGATTTAGTAGCTTCAGAAAAAGCATAGAAAATTTAAATTTTCAGTCAGGATAAATGTGTGGTGGTTAAACTTTTTAATGATTCCTGGTGTGACACTGTAGGATAAACACTGGACTGGTAACTGCAAGGCCAGCAGTTCAAAC
>NW_006408538.1:11069939-11082719 GCF_000296735.1 Chrysochloris asiatica | reverse complement strand
TGATTATTAAAAAGAGAAATTGAAAAAGCAAACTTTGATGTAAGGCAAACCCTAATATTGATTATGTATTGTTTGGTTAGATAACTTTGGGGAAAATTAAGGGATTTTATTTTTATGAAATACAATGAGTAGAAGCTACTATTTTGTTTTATAGTTTAGTTTTGTGTTCTGTAGTCTTTGGGATTTACTTTGGGTTTTCTAATGGCGTTTGGCATCTTTATGTAAGGTTTTCTTTAACAGATAATTGATAAAATGAGCAAAGAATAAACTGGATTTTGACGTGTATATTTTTTGTCTATATGCTTGGTTTTTGTCCCAGAAAAATGTAGAATTATAGAAAGTCATTTCAATGGCTGAACCAATTCTCTAGTTCTTAACCTTTGAGCGGTTCCCTTCTCAGTACCACGAGGTTGCCTCTGAGGGAACAGGTGTTGTTGTTGTTATGTGCTGTATAGTCTGTTCCGATCACAGCGATCCTGTACAGGGTTTCCGAGGCTGTAAATCTTTGTGGGAACAGAAAGCCTCATCTTTCTCCGGCGGAACAGCCGGTAGTTTTGAACTGCTGACCTTGCAGTTCGCAGCCCAATTCATAAGCACTACGGTACCACCAGAACTCCTTGAGGGAGCAGGTAGGGGGAGGAATAATGGTAGAGTTTGTCACAGGTGAAAAGCATTACATAAATCTGGGTTCAGATTTTTATGGGCAAAATAAAATACGCTATTTCTAAGCAAATTTACTAAGAGCGTTGAGATGGTTTGTCCCACTTGCTTGTTGTAGTATAGAAGTAAATTTCACTGGGTGCAATACTGTGGGTTCTCCACGTTGAATCTCACACTCTGCTGGTTGCATGGGGGATTGCATTTTAAATGAGTGGCATTTTCACTTTTTTATTTTTTAAAGACAGGGTGGCTAGCTGTAGTGCTTCAAAGGACAGAGTGGCGCAGAATTGTAGGACAACATAGGCAATGTAATATAGGTGAAACAAAATGTGTGAGGAATGAAGACATTATATCATTAAAAGAAAGAGTTCATAGTCCAAAGTGAATGTGGAAATGGCCATAATTAGAATTTCCTAATCTTTTTGTCTTTTCTTTAACCTTGGAAGTAGACCATAGAGAAGGAAATACGGAGGAGACGAAGTATATGAATCTCTTGTTTCCATTCCCAATAACAATTCTGGTAAATCCAAGATATTTAAATTAATTTCATCAGATATTCTTAAATGACTGTAGTAATACTGATGAACAAATTTCAGCCAAACAATAGAAAAGTCTATGTTGTTGTTAAGTGTCGACGAGTCTGTTCTGACACACAGCGACCCTACATAGGGTTTCTGAAAAGAGGCTGGTGGGTTTGAACCAACGAGCTTGTACTTAGCAATCCAGTGCTTACCCTACAGTGTCACACCAGGAGTCCAGGGAAACAACATTTGGGAGAAATGCACACCTGGGAATAATCAGACATTTGAAATCAAAAGGGCAGCATCGATCCAAGGTCAAAGTTCAGAGGAGCTAAGAAAGACGGAGGAATGGAAACAGGAAATTCAGGGAGTAAGTAGGATGAGCAGATGTTACATTGTGAGGATTGAAACAAAACGTGTATGGATTTTTGGATGAAAGACTGATCTGCTCTGTAAACCTTCACCCAATTCAGAAGAAAAAGTAAAAAAAAATAGAAAGAAAGTGACTGGCGAGTATCTGGAGGTGAGATAAAAATTGTTTTTTTCTGGGCGCTTGACTCAGTTTGTTAAAAATAACTGGCATCTTCTTAAGCAATTTATAAATTTAATAGGTTTATTGTTGTTTTTGTTGTTAAGTGCGGTTGCATCAGTTCCAACTCATAGCGACCTTCTATAGGGTTTCCAAAGAATGGCTGGTGAGTTTGAACTGCCGACCTTGTGGTCCAGTGCTTTATCCCACAGCACCACACCTAGACTCAGCATATAGCATGCCTGTTGTAATTTTTCTTTTTACTGTTGCAAATTTTAAAAGCTACTTTAGAATTTACAGTGTTTTTTTTTTTTTTGCATAAAATGCACATGAAACTTATGTCAGAAAGTACAGATTCTGCTGATGGAAGTTGCCCTTGACTGGCATGTTGCTTTAAGAGCACCCATCCCCCGTCCTGCTGAGCTATTGTGTCCTGCCAGTCATCCCGAAATACACTAGAGTGCTTGTCAGCCTGTTGACATACAGATGCGCCTTAAGCCAAATTGTGAGCCCTAATGGTGGCACTGAATTTCTAAACACAAGAAATTGTGTTTCGTATCTGTATGTGTCCTGCAGTAGGTGAGTGAAGTGTCAAACTTTTAAAAATCAAACTTTGCTATATGTCAAATCCTAATAGCTACAGATGGTCTGTTGTGTGGCTAGATAGATAACTTTGGGGAAAGTATATTATTTCTATGAATATGACGCATAGAAATGACTATGTTGTGCACTTATTACTAATTTTCCTTTTGATACTACTAAACTCTAGACTGCTGTGTGTGATAGCTCCAATTTTAATAGTCTGCTTTTCCAAGGCTATGTGCAGACAGTTCATATTTGGATGAAAATGTGGCTCTCCTACTTTTTTTTTGCTTTCACAAGAACTCAGGAAGACTCAATTGAGCAAAATTTCATGTTTGCTATTTTGAATGTTTATTAGTGGTTTTAAAGCTAGCACTCAAATGTGTTAGTGCCCAAGTTATAATACGTTTACATCAGTTCATTGAAACTTTCTGAACTTTGTAAATGAGCTATTACTATTTGATTAACTGTATACAAGCCACTGGTTGCTGTGCATCTTTTAGATAGAAAAGTCGTGCACCAAGCAGATTGCTTCCTTGTACAGACAATTTAAAATGAGGAAAGGTGTATGTCAGGGTTAAGTATCCTTTTACCAATCTTATGCATTCTCTATATTGATCAAATAATCCAAGAAGCTGCACTGTATGAAGGAAAACAGTTTCAGACTTGGAGGGAGATCAAAACCTTTGATACTCAGATGATGCAACCTTGCTTGCTGGAACTGAAGAAGACTTGAAGCACTCCTGCTGAAGATCAAAGACTATAGCCTTCAGAACGGATTACGCTTCAACCTAAAGAAAACAAAATCCTCATAATCAGACTAATAAACAACATCATGGAAATGGAGAAAATACTGAAGTTGTCAAGGATTCCATTTCACTTGGATCCACAATCAACGTCTATGGAAGCAGTAGTCAGGAAATCAAACATCATGTTGCACTAGACAAACCTGCTATAGACGACCTCTTTAAAGTATTAAAAGCCAAAGATGTTACATTGCATACTAAGGTGTGCCTGACCCAAGCCATGGTATTTTCAGTTGCTTCATATGCATACAAAAGCTGGTCAATGATCAAGGAAGACCAAAGAAGAATCGATGCATTGGAATGATTATGTTGGTGAAGAATATTGAACCATGGAGCCAGATGTTATTTTGTCTCGCTTACTTTGAAAGAAGGACGCCATGCTTGGTCAATCAAAATGAGCAAGACCCTCAAGGAGCTGGATTGACACAGTGGCTGCAACAATGGACTCAAATAGTAACAATTGTGAGGATATTGCAGGGCCACGTAGTGTTCTGCTACACATGGGCCACTGTGTGCTGGAACAGACTCAAAGGCACCAAATGACAACAAACTTAAATTCTCAAAGGCACCAAATGACAACAAACTTAAACTGCACATCAGTGTTTTTTTTTTTTTTTTAGCTCTAAAAGTTCTCTAAGGAGAGAATTGATAAAATGAATGAAGAAGGAACTTCTGGTGGCTCCACAGGATATACACTTGACCTCAAAGTTAGTTTGAACACAGAGATTGGCGGTTCCAACTCACTAGCCGCTCCTTGGAAATCTTATACAGGGTCGTTATGAGTCGGAACTGACTCAACAGCATTTAACAACAACAGCAACAGTTTCCATTTGGTAGAATGACAACAACAACAACAGAGGCAGACAGGAGTAAAAGTTTTAAGGCTCTATTTAGGGTAAATGGGAAGAGATTGCCTTTGCAGATCCATGAAATGCTTATTTATTCTTTGCCTTGTTCTAAAAAGTATTTAAGGTCATTAACAAGGCTACATGGAATTCAAGATAGGATAAATTAAAAGTGAAGTCATTAAAAAAAGAAAAATAAGTTTGAGGCTAAAACAGTCAGAAATAAAGCAAAAAAAAAAAAAAAAACCAAACCCCTGCAGCCTTTCTCAGCGATGGTTTCATAATATTGTATTTATTTGAATTGACAGGAGAGAGAGTAAAAGACTATGGAAAGCTTATGGTAAATTTCATGTAAACCTGCTGCCTTCCTTATTTAGGGTGACAGCCCAGAGTGGGAGAGTTTTTTGAACTTTGAATATTAAACACACTTTAAATGCCCTTGTGTTTTGGTGGAGGAAAAAAAAGTGGTGAACTGCTGCACTTTTAACCCCAACAATGATTTATGTGGGCATAAATTTAATGCTGAGTTTTCTCAGAGCCAATTCACCTTCCCACCCCCATCGGTTACTCAGTTCAGAAGAAAGATGAAGGAAGCACAGTGTTTTGGAAACCACAAGAAGCTTTCCAAATAAGGTTGAATCTCTACATATTAGAACAGACACGATCAAGTCAATGTTCTTAATAAAATAGACTTAGCAATTGTATATGGATCTATAAAGTATCTTAGAATATTTTTTTTCTGAGATTTTGTAATAAGATGAACTACTTTTCTTCCTTTCACTCTATTGATAACCAGAACCTCTGGTAGGTAGAAATTCCCTGAATCAACCTTATAGGGGGAAAAAGGTATTGGATGGGAGAAAGGAATTCAGAATTAGAACTACTGCCATGGTGGACTTCAACATTCACTACTTATAAAACATCTGTTGTGTTGACATCTCTATGCTCTATGCCATATGACAGAAAAAAAATGGGTTTGTGTAAATGAATGACGTCTTGGTGTGGTGCTGTGGGCTAATGCGCTAGACTGCAAAGTCAGTTTGAACTAAAAGGTCCGTGGTTCAGGCTCCTGAACTAGCCACTTCTCAGAAACCCTATACAGGGTTGCTATGGGTCGGAACCAACTCGACAGCACTTAATAACAACCATGTAAGCAAATAGGAACACTGGCCTGCTAACTGAAGACTGGCAGTTCAAACCCACCATCAGCTCCATGGAAGCAAGATGAAATTTTCTGCTCCCGTAAAGTTGTACCCTTTCCATAACCCTGTACAGGGTCACTATGAGTCGGAATGGACAGGATGGCAGTGGGCTTGGCGTTGGTTTTGGTATGTAAGTGAAGTTTGCTTTCACACCGTTGTATCTGAAAGGGCTAGAGTGCAGCAGTTAAAAATTTGCTAAGGATCTTCAGTGATTGCTTCAGATTCAACACTATGAATTGGTGACAATCATTTGGCTCCTTTAAAAAAATTCTGTTGTTAAAAGTAAGATCCATGAAATATGGTATTTTAAAAGCAATACAAAAGCAAAGTACTCAAAGCTTGTGCTTTTGAAGTTTTGTACTGTAAACACATAGGTGGGTTGAATTAGAGTACTTGTCGGGAAAATTGTACATCAAAAAGCCAACTTATCAGATGTGAGAATAATGTGGACACAGGTATGAATTCTGTGAGGCACAATGTTGTTAAGAAATTAATTAGGACTTGCTTCTGTTAAGTGCCATTGAATTGGTTCTGACTCATAGCAACCCTTCATAGGGTTTCTGAGGAGGTAGGTTTGAACTGCTGACCTTCAGGTCAGCAGTTCAGTGCTTATCCTACAGCGCCATACCAAATAAACTGAGAATTACATCAGAGGGGGTCAAGGACCCTTAAGCAAAACAAATTAACGTTTGAAAACATTGGTTCAGAGAATTTAGTGAGAGATTCATTCAAAAGAGCGTCATTCTAATGTTACTCATTCCAGCCAGTGGGTAGCAGTAGAAGCCTGATGATACAGTGGTGGTGGTGGTGTGCGGTGGAATCGGTACCGACTCATAGTGACCCTGCATAGGGTTTCCGAGGAGCGTGTGGTGAGCGTGAACCGCAGACATTGTGGTTCACACCGACCTTGGTGGTGGTGGTGGTGGTGGTAGTGGTGGTGGTGATGATGATGTGCCTTGGAATCGGTTCCGATTCATAGTGACCCTGCATAGGGTTTCCGAGGCTGTAAATCTTTACCAGAGCAGAAAGCCTCGTTGTTCTCTCGTGGAACAGCTGGTAGTTTCAAACTGCTGACCTTGAGGTTAGCAGCCCCACTCGTAATCACGCTACTATGCATATAAACTAAAAATATTCAAACCAGTTATCACGTTGATTCCCATTGAAGGCTGTTTGTTTCAGAGTAGAACTGCGCTCCTTAGAGTTTTCAATAGCTGAAATCTTTTGGAAGCAGAAAGCTAGATGTTTCCTCTGAGGTGTCTCTGGGTGGATGGTTAGCAGCTTAGAAGCCGAGTGTTTAACCATTTGTGCAACCCACGGACTCCTAGAGATGAATATTATAATAATATATTATACTTATATTACTATCTTACTATGCATAATTATATAGTAAATGAAATAACAGTAGAACTAATTCCTATATCATTTGAGGTAAGAGATGAATAGAAGTTCTTGGGAGAGATTCCTAAATGATTTAAAAAAATATTAAATTTATTTGAAGCAATTTGCATAGCATACATTTACCCCTTTCGTGTATATGGTTTGTTGAATTTTGACAACTGTATACAGTCATGTAACTTCCACAGCATCAAGATTTAGAACATTTCCATCATCCCAAGGAGTTTTTTGTGCCCTCTGCAGTCAATTCTCTCCTTGTCACTCTGTGTTGGTGCTGTGGGTTAGGCACTGGGTTGCTAACTCTAGGTGGGATGTTCAAATCCACCAGCTGCTCCTTGGGAGAAAGATGAGCCTGTTTGCTCCTATAAAGATTTCTAGCCTCAGAAACCCTATTCAGGGTTGCTATAGACTTGATGGTAGTTGTTGTTGTTAAGTGCTGTTGAGTCGGTTCCGACTCATAGTAACCCCGGTATAGGGTTTCTGAGGAATGTCTGGTGAGTTTGAACCGCAGACCTTGCAGGTCAAACTGACCTTGTGGTCCAGTGCTTATCTAATAGCATCACACCAGTGATAGAAGTGAGTTTTGGTTTATTGTTATTATTTAACCCTCTGTTGAAAGAAGTGGTAATCTGCTGGTGTGTGTATTTCTGTCTCTTTCAAGGATGTCACGTAAGTGTAATCATACAATATGTACTTCCTTTTATCTGATTCTTTTGAGATGATTACCTGTAAAACAGTTCTTTCTCTTCCATTTTATAATATGTAACGATATGACTGTGCCACATTATGTTGATGGTACATTCACGTGTTGATAAAAATCTGAGGTGTTTTCAGTTTCTGACTATTATGAATAAAAGCCACTATGAACATTCTCATATAGTCTCTGTAGGATAAGCCTGGGACTGTGAATCACAAGGTTGGCAGTTCGAGCTTACCAGCAGATCCGTGGGAGAGAGCTGAGGCTTCTGCTCCCACAAAGATTATAAAATGCATTGATGACCCTATCCAGGGCTGTCACGAGTCAGACTTGACCCGACGGCACTTGACAACAACAACAGTGTGCTTTTCCTTCTTTTGTATTTTGCTTTTGTTTCTTTGGTGTGGGACTGTAGGGTAAGCACTGGACCACAAGGTCTGTTAGAGAAGCAACATTGGCAGTTCAAACTCTCCAGCTGCTCCTTGGAAACCCTATAGAGGGTCGAGGGCCCTAAACAACAACAGGATGGGTTGATTCCAGCAGCTCCTTCCTCCACCCGGCTTGATCTCTAGCAGTTTCTCTGGCTAGAAGGCTTAGCCAGAGACAGAAGTAGCATGCCATCATATGTATGTGGCCCTGCCACTACTGGAATTGTATAACTTCAAAATGCTTATTATAGGGACATTCCTCTTTCATTCTGTACTTGTCCTTTGGTTATAGATCTTAACACTGCCATCATAGGACCTTTGGACAGAGATTTCAGGATTGTGGCATTGACTTTTAGAGAAAAAAGAAATTCCCATTCAGATATGTATTGCCTTTGTTGTTGTTAAATGCTGTCAAATCGGTTCTGACTCACAGAGAACTCGTGTAGGGTTTCTGAGGAGTGGCTGGTGGGTTTGAACTGCAGAACTTGTCGTTAGCAGCCCAGTGCTTATCCTACAGTGACACTAGCCTTTAGCCTCCTAATTGAAAAAAAAAAATGGTCAAGATCTCATTGTAATTTATTTGTTTATAATTTGGGATTTTGACATTTTCCTTAAAAATTATCATTTTAATTCTACCCTCCAACCCCATAAAATTTGAAGGAGTGGACTGACATAAATATGCAATTACCCTGGTGGTACCGTGGCTGTTAACTGAAAGGTTAGTGATTCGAACTTACCAGCTGCTCTGCAGGAAAAAACATGTGGCAGTCTGCTTCTGTAAAGATGACAGTCTTGGGAACCCTATGGGGACAGTTCTACCCTGTCCTATAGGGCCACTATGAGTAAGGGCCCCTTGGTGATATTGGGTTTGGTTTTGGGGTATCTTATAAGAGATCCTGAAGGAGAAGAGGATGATGAAGATAATTCTTTCAGGGGCCCGTGTAGGGTCCAGAGACAAGGAAGTCTTTTTGTCTTCTACTATTAGCATGTATGTATGTGTGTTCAAATGTAAAGAATTGTTTAAGTTGAGGTTCTAAAGATGAGCAGGTGTTTGCCAAGTGACTTCTGGGGAGGGACATTCCAGGCAGAGGAAACCAAGCAAATTAAAGTTTAGGGGCATGAAACAGTATAGATTGCCCATTCAGAGAACTTCAAATTCTTTAACATGGGTGGAGTACAGAGAAGAGATAGGTCAAAAAGAGAGCTCACACTGCAGAGAGTGGACAGATCAAATTGCTTTATGACATGCATTAGCAGTGGAGAATCAAGGAGCTTTAAGCATGGGGTTAGGTATAGCACTATCTTACATTAGAGAGTTTTCTTTGTGAATAGTTGGGAGGATGAATTAGAAGAATGAGTAGAAACTGGAAGAAGGGAGACCAGTTGGGGTACCATTGCAAAATCAAAGTAAGACTCTTGAGGTTCTGAACTAAAGAAGCGGTAGTGACAACATAAAGGATGGAGTCAATATGAGTCAATATTAAGGTGGTAGGGGCAATGTGTGCTGCTCACTGACTTGATATAAAGAGAGAGACAGAGGGAAAGAGGATTCTATGATGACTGTCAAGTTTCAGGAAAAGAAAAACAGGTTTTGGAGAAAAGATCATGAGTACAGTTTATACCTATGCCTGTGAGATGATCAGTGGATAATGGATTTGGGAATCTGAAGCTCAGGTACGGCCTGGACTTCAGGTAATGTTTTGCATACTAGAAGCTATTGTTGTTGTTAAGTACCGTGGAGTTGGTTCCAACACATAGCGACGTTGCACAGGGTTTCCGAGGCTATAAATCTTTACAGGAGCAGAAAGCCTCATCTTTCTCCTGTGGAACAGCTGGTAGTTTCAAACTGCTGACCTTAAGGTTTGCAGCCCGATTCGTAACCACTATGCTACCAGCGCTACTTACTAGAAGTTATGGGTCAGAGAAAAAGAGGAAGACCCCCAACAAGATGGATTGGCCAAATGGCAGCATCAGTGGACTCAAGCGTGACAACAGCAGTGAGGTTGGCCCAGGATCGGGCAGTGTTTCATTCTGCTGTGCATAAAGGTTGCTTTGGGTCGGTACTGACTCTACAGCACCTAAAAACAACAACAACAACAACAACGTATATAGTAGAGTTGAAATTTGAGTAGTTGATGAGCAGAGAATAGAATGACAGGATCAAAGCTGTCATAGAAGAGGAGCCAGCAAAAGATGCTGATAAAGAACGATCAGAAAGTAGGGGCAAGAGAATACAAGAGTCAAATTTTAAAGGCAAAGGAGAAAAGTCTCAGCTGTCCTTGATTTTCTATGGAGAGATGAGAAGCAGTTCAATAGGGTTGAGAGGCATCTAGCCAGAGCTCTTGGTTGTTGGTTTTCTTAAGTGCCATGGGTTCAATTCCAACTCATAGTGACCCCGTATAGTGTTTCCGAGGCTGTAAATCTTTGCAGGATCAGAAAGCCTCATCTTTCTCCTGCAGAACTGCTGGTGGGTTCAATTCACCAACTTGTGATTCACACTTCAGTGCTTATCTTATGGGGCCATTGTACTCCTGGAGAAACTTGAAAACATAGTGTTAAACATAGTGAATTTGGATGGTTCAATTGAAAGATTCTGGCACAGGACTTTTAAAACTCTGTTTAAGGGAATGAAAGAAAGTAAAACCCGGAGGACGGAGAAGAAGCTGAACTTCTCAAAAACAGTTTCCCACTGTGCATTTTTACAAGTGTATTTATTGATTTATGGAAAAATGAATATACTATTTTTAAGGACTTTAGTCTTGTTTTCTGTAGTCTGACAAGCAGGCCCTTATGTATTTCTAGCTAGACAGAGAACAAAGAAGAAATGGGAATGATTTTGGCTTCAAATTGAGGTTTACAAGAGTTCCACTTCTTTTACTATTCTCGGGTTGTTTCAAAATACCAGACCTTCGGAGACTTCATGTACATTTGAGCTGTCTTCTAATACAGTGAAGTGGAATGAATCCTTAGGTCCACTGGACTTACAACAACAAAAACCATTGTCACTTCCAAGTGTATATGCAGTGCATGCTACTTCTGCCCGAGTTGCTAACTGACTTTACAGTTGAAGATTATTTTTGTTCTGGGTGATTCAATGAAAACTTCTCTAAGGTCTCACATTTTACATGATCTTGTTCTTGGATTTCAATTAGACTAATTTAGTTCTTAGAGTTCTGGTGTGGCATGGTAGGGCAAGCTCTGAACCGCTCACAAGGTTAGCAATTCGAACCCACCAGCCACTCCTTAGAAATCCTAAGAGGGTTGCTATGAATTGGAATTGACTAGACAGCACTTAACAACAACAATTTTGTTGTTTGGTTTAAAAAATAATATGAAGGTGATCTTTATGCTGGGTTTATAGAAAATGGAATCTCATAGGTTCTGGTATAATATTGTTGTTGTTGTTGTAAAGTGCTGTTGAGTCGGTTCCAACTCATAGTAACTCTGTATAGGGTGTCTGAGGAATGGCTGGTGAGTTTGAATGGCCCACCTCGTGGTGCAAACCAACCTTGCAATCCAGTGCTTATCCAGAGGCATCACCCCAGGACTTGGGCATAATATTTCTTGTTGTTAAGTGTCGTCGAGTTGGTTCCGACTCATAGCAACTCTGTATAGGGTTTCTAAGGAATGGCTGGGAGTCTGAACGGCTGACCTTGCAGCTCAAACCAACCTTGCTGTCTAGTGTTTATCCTATAGTACCACACTAGGACTCTCTGGTATAATATATAAAGGGAATAAAATGTCTTTAAGTGGTATTGATACACAGAATAAACACGGAGCCCTGGTATCCTTGCCTACTGGTTATAATTATAAAAATAACGTTTCAAATCTAATATAACACAGGCACTTTTACTACGAATGGTTGTTATGTGTCGTCGAGTTGATTTAATTCAGAATGGCTGGTAGATTGGAACACTGACCTTTAGTTAGCAGTCCAGTGCATAACCACGACACTGCCAAGGCTCCTGAACTATGAATGAGGATATAACGAGTTCAGTTCTGAGACCAGCTGCCCATCCAGCACTTCTCTCTGATTCTTCCTGGATCTAGGTCAAGTTTAACACTTCAGATGCCAGCTACAAGTTTTGGAGTCTGCATGACAACCTCACTTTTAATCCTCTGGCTACAAATTCAGGGGCTCCTTCTATCCCCTCAGGATACCCATGGTAAGCTCAGGGGTTCCCAGCCTTCCTCACTTCTGAGCTGCTGGTTCCCACTACTCTGTTGGGATGGATAATTCACTGGAATGACTTAACTCACAGAAAATGCTCTACTTACACATTGGTGGTGGTGGATGTGGTTACGTGCCGTGGAGTCGGTTCTGATTCATAGCAACCCTGTCACAGGGTTTCTGAGGCTGTGAATCTTTAAGGGAGCAGAAAGCCTCATCTTTCTCCTGCGGAATGGCTGGTAGTTTCAAACTGCTGACCTTGAGGTTCGCAGCCCAATTCATAACCACTACGCTACTTATGCGTTATTGTTGTTAAGTGCCATTGAGTCGGTCCCGACCCATAGCGACCCTGTATAGGGTTTTTAAGGAGCGACTGGTGAGCTTGAACTGCCGACCTTCCAGTTCAAACGGCTTTGCAGTCTGGTACATTAACCCACAGCGCCACACCAGGACTCCAACTTACACATTAGAGATGTATTATAGTGCAACAGGAGTCCTCTTGTGGTGCGGATAAGCACTGGACCAATAGGTCAGTTGAATTGCAAAGTTGGTGGTTCAAACTCACCAGTTGCTCCTTGGAAACGCTGTACAGGATCAGAACCAACTTAAAGGCACTTACCAACAACATAACAACAAAGGATATAAATGAAGAGATGCATAGCTCTGACACAGCTTATATGTCCCAAAGGGTGTGCTACTCTCCCAAGTGCATGGATGTCTTTCACCAACCAGGAAGCCCATGGAACTTCTTTGTCCAGAGCCTTTATTAGCATCTTTTAGTTGAGTGAATCATGTCTTCATTTCCCTGAGATCAGTTTATATTAGGTCAGGTGGTAGTCTTTGTACCTACTTAGTCCACATTTATTAAGGAGCTCTGGTAGCATAGTGGTTACGAGTCGGGCTGTGAATCTCACGGTTAGCAGTTCAAAACTACCAGCTGTTCC
>NW_006408538.1:11062096-11069149 GCF_000296735.1 Chrysochloris asiatica | reverse complement strand
TTGAAACTACCAGCCGTTCCGCGGGAGAAAGATGAGGCTTTCTGTTCCCATAAAGATATACAGCCTTGGAAACCCTGTACAGGGTCGCTATGGGTCTGAACCAACTTGATGGCACTCAACAACACACACATACACACATATATATTTTAATGTGCTTACTGAGAAAATACATATTTTGTTTAATAATACTATTGAATTATTCATTGCAATATAACATTTCAAAGTTATATCTTCTGCACATTTTAAAAATGGCTGATAATAGATTCAGGAATGAGATACGATCGTATTAACAATAATCTGTACTTTTAATGAGCTCTGTTGTAGTGCTGTAGGATGAACACTAGACTGGTTCTCTGTCCAAGCAGAGATTGGCAGTTCAAACCCACCAGCTTGTGCAGCAGATCTGCCTAATGCAGTACGTCGTTTTATTTCTTGACTGTTGCTTCCATGAGTGTTGATGGTTGATCAGAGCAAAATGAAGTCTTTGACAACTTAAATCTTTTCTCCATGTATATGTATGTTGTTTATTGGTTCAATGATGAGGATATCTGTTTTCTTTACATTGAGGTGCAACCCATACCTAAGGCTGTGGTCTTTGATCGTCATCAACAAGTATTTTAAGTTCTCTTTGCTGTCATCAAGCAAGGCTGTATCATATACATATTACAGGTTGTTAATGAGTCTTTCTCTAATCCTGATGCCATGTTTTTCTTCATACAACCTAGTTTCCCTGATTATTTGCTCAGTATACAGGTTGAGTAAGTATGGTGAAAGAACACAACCCTGCACACACCTTTCCTAATTTTAAACCATATGATATTCCCTTGTTCTGTTTGAACAAATGCCCCTTGGTCTATGTAAAGTTTCCTCATGAGCACAATTAAGTGTTCCAGAATACGCATACTTCGCAATGTTGTTTATACCTTGTCATGATCCACACAATTGTAAGCCTTTGTGTAGTCAATAAACATCTTTCCGGTATTCTCTGCTTTCAGCCAAGATTCATCTGATGTCAGCAATGATATCCCTCCTCGTCTCACATCTTCTTCTGAAACTGGCTTGAACCTCTGGAGTTCTCTGTCAATGTGTGGTTGCAGCCATTTCTGTATTACGTTTAGTAAAACTTTACTTGCATGGGCTATCAATGACATTGTTGATTTCTGCATTCCATTGGGTCTCCTTTTCTTTGGAATGGGGACTAATATGGATCTCTTCCAGTCAGTTGACCAAATTTCTTGTCATAGATGAGTGAGTGCCTCTGGTACTAAATAAGTTTCTTGAAAGATTTCAATTTGTATTCCATCAATTTCCAGAGCATTGCTCTTTATCAATGACTTCAGTGCACATTGGACTTCTTCCTTCAAGATCATTAGCTCTGATCATTCATATACTACCTCTTGAAATGGTTGAAACTCGGCCATTTATTTTTCGTGCAGTGATTGTGTATTCCTTCCCTCTGTGTATTTCTTCAAGTGTTTAGAGTTGTCTTTCAAGGATTTCGGTAGGTGCAGTGGTTAAAGGACTTGACTGATTGGTTTGAACCTACCAATCACTCTTCAGGAGAAAAGATGTGGCCATCTTGTTCTTTAAAGATATACAGCCTTGGAAACTCTGTGGGGCCGTTGTGTTCTGTCTGATAAGGCCACTATGATGTGGAGTCAACTTGACAGCAATGGGTTTTTGTTACTGTTGTTTAGAGTTTTCTGACCCACAGTATGCAATTGTGGAAAGTGTATAGGGTAAGCTTTTAGTGTAAAGCTAGCATTGCATAAAATAATATGAAAAGAGTGTTATCAGAAAGGGGCAATGATGTCAACCTCTGAAATTCTTACTTATAATGCTACTTTTCAGTTAAATCAGAAAGCATATGATAACATTTTGCTTTTTATTTTTTTGAGAAAGATTAGAAGGATCAGCCATTCACAGTAAGAGTGACATTAACCCCAAATATTATTAGGTTCCTTTGCTTCATTTCATATTGGTTAAGGCAACTTTTGGAATCTTGGTGTGGCACTGTAGGATAAGCACAGGACCACAAGGTCGGGTTGAACCGCAAAACTGGTAGTTCAAACTCACCAGCTGCTCCTCGGAAACCCTAGGAACAGCACTTAACAACAACAAGACAAGCTTTTGGAGGTTTTAAAACTAATTTTGCAGCTCTTCTCTAGGTTATGTGTATGGGAAACCAAGCTTTATTTTGGATACTGTAACTAGAGAAAGCAAATATTTTTATTTAATTGTATTTTTGAGTCGTTTCATAAAGGATCCATAAAACTCATCATTTATATGTGTGAAGTTCAATTCATTTACTTTTCAAAGATATGATTACTGTCCCAAGGTTTAATAAAGATAACTTAAATACTTTCAAGATTTTTTTTTTTTTAAATATGAATTGCAACATGTTAATACTTACAATTTATTGGGAAACAGAACACTGTTTTGTTCTATTGGGGATCCTGACATGCAGTGCATTTAACAATTGCCATCCTAACCCTGTGGTGTACCATTTATGTATCACACTGGGATGCATTTCCAAGGTATGGTGGTTGTGATGATTATGTGCCATGGAGTCAGTTCGATTCATAGCCACTCTGCATAGGGTTCCTAAGGCTGTAAAATGTACAGTTGTGGTTGGTTGTGGCTGCAACTCTTTACGGGAGCAGAAAGCCTCATCTTTCTTCCGCAGAACAGCTGGTAGTTTCAAACTACCGACCTTGAGGTTAGCAGTCTGATTTGTAACCACTACGCTACCAGAGCTCCTTAAGGTATGTGATTGTTGTTGTTGTTGTTAAGTACCGTGGAGTAGGGTCTGACTCATAGTGACCCAGTACAGGGTTTCCGAGGTTATAAATATTTACGGTAATCTTTCTCTCGTGGAACGGCTGGTGATAGTTTTGAACTGCCGACCTTGAGGTTAGCAGCTCGATTCGTAAGCACTATGCTACCAGAGCTCCTTAAGGTATGTGATTATACACCTTTTATGTATCACAATGGAATGCATTTCCAAGGACTCGAGATCCTTTAGGAACTTATTGTGCATTAGGAATATGTTTGGAATTTTTAGAGACCTTCAGACATTTTGTATTTCTAATTAGTATACTTGTAGGAAAACTGCTTAAAATTTGAAGTCAAGAGATCCAATAAAATGAGGCTCCAAAGGGAAGCTTTGTTTGAAACTTTTTCATTATGGGAACAAAGAGTGAAAGATGAAAGAAAGAAGCTCTGATAGTGTTGCGGTAAAAGCACATGACTACTAACTGAAAGGCTGGCAATTGGAATTTGCTAGTTGCTCCGTGGGAGAAAGATAGAGCAGTTTGCTTTTGCAAAGACTGGTAGCCTTGGAAACCTTATAGGGCAGTTCTTTCTGTCGTATAGGGTCCCTATGAGTTGGAATCCACTTGATGGTAATGGATTTAGTTTTTGGTTTTATAGATAAAAGAGGAGCGCTTGGATGATGTAAACGGTTAGCTTCTTTGGTTGTTAAATTCAAGAAGTTTGGAGGTTTGAGTTCACATAGAAGAACCTCAGAATCTATTTTTGAAAAAATCAGCTATTGAAAATTCCATGGAGCACAGTTCTGCTCTGACACACATGGGGTTGCCAAGAGTCAAAATCAACTCAATGGCAACTGGTTAACAACTGGTAATACAAGGTCAGCAGTTCAAACCCAGCAGCTGAACAAGGTCGACGGTTCAAACTCACGAGCTGAGCTGCTCCTAGGAAACTCTATACAGGTTCTCTATGAGTCAAAACCAACTTGATGGCACTTAACAACAACAACATGGTGATCCTATATGTGGCATAGCAGAATTATGCTCCATAGGGTTTCAATAGCCAATATTTTTACAAGTAGATCTTGAGGCCTTTTTTCCAAGTCATCTCGGGATGGGCGTGTACCTCTAATGTTTTGGTTATCAGCTGAGTGCCGTAAACCATTCGTACCACTCAGGTACTCCTTTGGATGGCTTACATAAAATTTTTTTTTGTTGTTGTTGATTAAAATTTGGCTCCAATCCTTCACTTGATTCCTAACTACTTTATATTAACTCTTCTGAGAGTGGGGCTTGTAAAGTTTAGTTATGTACAAATTAAAATCAATAGTCTCTTTGATCAGATTATTTCTGTACTTTGTAACCTTTCACAAGTTGCTGACCTTTTCTTTGTTATTTGGCAGTGTAGAGTATTAGGCACAAATGAACATTTGTGGTGATGATATGGATTGGTACCTACTAAAAATACTCCTGTCCATTTCACTAAATAGTTTATTCACAATGGGTCACATGCAGTCCAAATATATTTTTGGCAGGAAATGTATTGGCTTGGTTGTTGCTTTTATGAATTGATTCCAACTCATAGCGACCCTATATAGGGTTTCTGAGAAGCAGGTGATGAGCTTGAACCGCCGACCTTTCAGTTCAAACCGATCTTGTAGTCCAGCACAGTAACCCACAGTGCCACAGCAGGACTTTGTTGTTGTTAAGTGCCGCGACCCATAGCGACCCTGTATAGGGTTTCCAAGGAGCAGCTGATGAGTTTGAACCACCGACCTTGCAGTTCAAATGAATTTGCAGTCTGACACATTAGCCCACAGCGCCACAGCAGGATTCTATTGGTAGTTTGGTGGTTATGTGCCGTGGAGTCGGTTCCAACTCATAGCGACCCTATACACAGGGTTTCCAAGGCTGTAAATCTTTACGGGAGAAGAAAGCCTCATCTTTCTCCCGCGGAACATCTGGTAGTTTCGAACTGCTGACCTTGCGGTTCACAGCCCGATTTGTAACCACTATGCTACCAGAGCTCCATTAGGACTCTATTAGAGCACTTCAAATATGAGGAAGATAGACAGACTCTTAGACAAAACCATCAAATTTGTATGTGTGTGTTTATATGTAGGAAAATGATGAGACATCAGTTAGTTGTCTTTCTCTGGGGGGGGGGCAGTGGTAAACTCACCAGCTGCTCCTCAGAAACACTACAGGAGCCCCTATGAGTCAGAACTGAGTCGATGGCACTTAACAACAACAACAATAATAATTTAGAATCTTTCTTTAGTTGTTAATTTTTTTCCTCATGAATTGATGTTAAGTGTTCACAGCATAAATTTAATAAAGAGTAGAGAAATACAGACATATTATTATACCCACTCTTGCTTAGAAATTTACACTCTTGAGGAGGAATTATAATGGAGAACATCTGGATGGAGCAAAAAGAGAACAAAAAGTGATGTTTTTGCAGACACTTATTAGTTCAGATGGAAAAACTGTCACCTAGATGACCCACTGAGGAAAACATTAATGAAATCTTCCTTTAAGTAAGTGGAAACACAGAGACATTTTACCTTCCTACCTCTGTGATAACTGTGTGTCTTGGGAGATTGAGGAAACAATGAAAGAAGCTAATCTGACCAACAAAGAAGGATTTAATGATAGGAAATACTAGGACGTTTGGGCAGGTCTGTCCTTAATCTTGTAGTAGTGCGTGTGTAGTGAAGGTACACATGTAAGATTGCATGCCATATGCTTATATATATAGAAGTTATAAATCATGCTAAGGGAGTCCTGGTGTGGCGCTGTGGATTAATGTGCCAGACTTCAAAGTTGTTTGAACTGCAAGGTCGGCAGGCAGTTCAAGCTCACCAGCTGCTCCTTGGAAACCCTATACAGGGTCGCTATGCGTTGGAACCGACTCGATGGCACTTAACAACAACAAAGTAGATTTTATCTTCCCGTCGTCATATTTTAACAAATATGCCTTCAGAATGACCCTGAAGGCAAGGTTCAAATTTAGAATTCTTGCATTCCTTGGGGTTACTGTTAGATTTTGGTGGTATAGGAGGAGCTTGCCCCTCCACCGATGTCTGACCTCCCCCCTTCTCTTCCCTCTCCTGGCTCTGTCTTGCATTTGAGGGGCCTGGAGGTGGACAGCCCCCTGGGCACATTCAAGCTCCAGTCATACTCATCAGCAAATGGTTGCCTCTTGGCTACCTGTTGGCTAGGGAGGGGCATGTTGAGTCATCCATTCTTGGAAGGGTGGATCCCAGAAAGAAGCTAGTACAGAAACTGGGAGGGAGGTTGTATTGGTTGATCAGGGAACTGGAAACAAGGATAGCCTCAGTATGTTAACAAGGGTAGGTGTAGGTGTGAGCTCTAAGTGACCTAATGCCTATTCCAAGCACGAGGCTTCGGCCGAGCAGTTCTTTCCCAGGTGTATGGACAGAACTGTTTGGGAGAAAGTGACTACTTTATTGTGGAGGTCATCATTGTAAATAGGATGATGTTAGACTCAGTGAGAGCAGTACAAATACAAGAAGATCAGAAAGATTTTTTAAAAAATACTAAGCAACTATATTTATTCAAAGGATAATAGAAATCCAGTTTCTTCAAGGACTGTGGGTTTGTCTTTATAATTACCATGAAAAAATTAATTTCACAACAAATTTCCTAATTAAATGTGCATTATAAGACATGAACACAGATGTAGGAAATAGTTTGTCTAAATTAGGTTGTATTTAAAAAAATCTCTTGAGTGGAAAACCCTTATCTTGAAGAACTACATATATCCTAGAGTTTTAGGAGAAGCAAATTTCAATAAAATTTCATGAGAACTGTAAGTATGAATCCAAGGGCTATCTGACATAGAGGAATGCAATGAATTAAAAATGAAGAAAGGCGGTACATAGTTGGCAGAGCGTGGCCTTTACAACTTTGTCTTCCACCAGAATCTAGGATAGTGACTGATGTAAGTGCTCAGTAAATAATTGTGTAACGACAACACAAACAAACAACACAAAAATTTGCCAGCTTTTCAGTATATCTGTCTAGGAAGTTCAAATTTGAAAAGCATATGCATCAAAGATGGGAAAAAGGAACACATGAATGAAGGCAAATAAAATGACATCGAAGAAATTAGTAAAAGTAATTTTGGAAGGCTAAAGCATTTCTCATTTGCTAGGGCTGGTAGAGGAAGATGAACCACAAGGTCGACAGTTCAACCTACCAGCTGCTCCTTGGAAATCCTACACAGAGTCACTATGGGTCAAAACTGACTTGATGA
>NW_006408538.1:11053310-11061951 GCF_000296735.1 Chrysochloris asiatica | reverse complement strand
AACAACAACAACAACAACAATTCAATCAAGATTACTGAGCAGAACCAATACAAAAAGATCAGGAAGATTAAAAAAAAAAAAAAATTATTCAACTGCATTTATCCAAAGGATAGTAAAAGTCAAGGTTCTCAAGACTGTGGGTTTATTTTATAATTGTTAACATGGAAAAATTAATGTCTCAATAAATTTCCTAATTTAATGTGCACTTAAAGACATGAACACAGATACAGAGATAATTTGGCTAATTTAGATTTTTAAAAATCTCTTGAGTGGAAAATACTCTTCTTAAAGAATTGAGTATGATGTAGATGATTTGTACCCTCCTCTCCTTAACTCCTTGCTTTCTTTACCTTCAGTTTTTGGTGCTCAATGTATCTTAGTAAACCTTTTGTGAATTTTATATTGAAAGGACCCATTTCTACAAGCTGTGAAAATTCACTTAGATCTTATTTTGGTTTGCAACAGTATTCGGTGCTTCTTATCCCCGGGATGAAAGAACAAAGGTATGTTAGTAATCTAAACTTGATTTATTTGTAGGATAACGTCTGTCACCAGATGGGTAACAAGTAAAGTCCTTTGTATGCACTTACTTGACAGAATTCTAAGGTTATGGAGACTGAAGGACATATTGCACAGATTGGCTCTGGGTTATGCAGAAAGATCATTATGGGAGCATGTTGCTGTTGTTAAGTGCTGTCGAGTTGATTCTGACCCACAGTGACCCTGTATGGGTTTCCGAGGAGCAGCTGGTGAGCTTGAACCGCTGACCTTGCAATCCAAAGGCTTTGCAGTCGGGCGCATTAACCATGGGAACATTTGTTGTTGTTGTTGTTAAGTGCTGTCGAGTCGGTTCCGACCCATAGCGACCCTGTACAGGGTTTCCGAGGGTGTAAATCTTTACGGGAGTAGAAAGCCTTATCTTTCTCCCGCGGAGCGGCTGGTAGTTTCGAACCGCTGACCTTAAGGTTCGCAGCCCGAGTCGTAACCACTACGCTACCAGAGCTCCTTAACCATGGAAACATACTACATGTTAATTTCAATTTGTCTCTGTTAAGGGAGAAAAGCCCTGGTGGCATAGTGAGTTACACATTGGGCTACTAAGCATAATATCAGCAGTTCAAATCCACCAGCTGGTCTAGGGAGAAATAGATGAGCCGTGACCTTCTGCTTTGGTGAAGATTTATAGGCTCGGAAATTCTGTATAGGGTCGCTCGGAATCTGAACCGACTTGACAGGACACCATCACTACCATTATCACCATGTTAAAGGGAATTGTAGTGATCAGTGGAATGACTTGGGGGTGGGGGTGGGCGGAAGCAGGAGGCGGAGCAACAAACCCAAGCCAAACATCCATTCCTAGAGATGAGAGAAACCACTTGACAACAGCATTTGGGGCCATTTTAAAGTGTATCTCCTATGTTTCAATTGAATTACTGACCATGTTTCTGCTTTTAGAAAGGATATGATGTTACATATTGTCAAGTCAGTGGGCTTACAGAGACCCTTTGTACAACAAAACTAAACACTGCCTGGTGCAGCGCCATCCTCACAATTGTTATATTTCAGTCCATTGATGCAGCTACTGAGTCAATCCATCTCATGCCCAGCCTTCCTCCTTTTCGCTGGACCTCTGCTTTACTAAGTATGTTGGACTTCTCAAGGTCAGGTCCCTCCTGACAACATGTCCAAAGTACACAAACTGAAGTCTTGCCGTCTTCGCTTCTAAGAAGCATACTGACTAAACTTCATTCAACACAGATTTGTCTGTTCTTCTGAAAGGTTATGGTATATTTCATATTCTTCACCAACAAACCAGTGAAAAGGAGAGCCAAGTAAGATAGTAAAGGGCTAAATTGTAGGACTTTTGTATCTTTATATATTGATACATCATGGAATAATTACAGTAGTTTATAGTTTCATTTGAAAAGAAATTCAGATGATATCTTTTCACTTAATAGAATTTGAATAATTCTTATTTTCAATGCAAAATGGCTTTGAAAAAACGAAATGCTTTGTGATACTTAAATGTAGGCTGAGAACACTGATTCATTTGCCAGTCATAAAGGTCCTTGAGAAGACCATTTGAGTTGAGCTCAGTAAGAAAGTAATGTACAAATGTGCATTTTAGGAAATTGTACTCTTTCTCTACAACCAACCATACCAGTAGGTTGTATATATGACCTTCACCTTAGGGAATTTTTTAGTAGTTAAGTGAAAACATGACCAGAGTAAACATTGTTCTTTTTCCCCACTTAAAATTACTTCTGATAATTTCCTGAGTTGACTAGAAAATGCTTTGATACAACACACAAAGTGATTACTATGCATTAGTGTTTCTAATAATATAGACAACTATATACGTAAATATACTTAAATGCTTTAGTAAATTGTTTTATTTGTTATAACTGGTTCCTTTGAGACTTCCAGCATAATTATCTCTGTTTTTAATATCAAACTTTGTTAAAGACATATGAATGAATTATAAGCATATTTGAAGTTTTCTATTTTGATTATGTACAAATTTCTACATTAAGTCACTGGAGACAGACTTTTGGCAGATTCCTGTTATTTTCAAAAATAAAGTACCCATTTTATATTAAGAGAACTGTGGAGTGTAATCGTGTGACAGAACATCCAAAAAGCAGTCAGGTTTCTGTGACTGGAACAGTGAATTTTTCTTGATCTGAGTCCTCTGTCCAGCCTTTGTAATTCCCATCAAATGATTGGCTGGTATCATGCACACAGGGTATCCTACGCTGAATCCTTCTGGGAGTGGACTGCCGCATCAATTTTCCCAAGGAGCAGATGGTGGGTTTGAACTGCCAACTTTTTGATTAGCAGATGAGTGCATAACCACTGTGCCAGAAATTATCAAACAATGTAATTAATGGACTATGCAAGTAAAGTTATGCTGAAAATGTGTCAAAAATGGTTGCAGCAGCAGTTCATAGTCAAGGCACTGGCAGAAATCCAGATTGATTCAGAAGAGGACTTGGAGCAAGGGAGATCAGTGGTGAAATTAGATGCATCTTTGCTGAGAGCAGAGAATATCAGAAAAACGTTTACCTGTGTTTTGTTGACTATGTAAAGGCATTTGACTGTGTAAGGTATAATGGATAATGTTGTAAAGAATGGGAATTCAAGAACACTTAAGTTTGTTCATGCGAAACCTGTAATTGACCAAGAGGCAGTCATTCAAAGAGAACAAGGGGAAAACTGTGTGGTTTAAAAATCAGGAAAAGCGTGTGTCAGGGTTGTATCCTTTCACCATACTTGTTCAGACTGTATGATGAACAAATAATCTGAGACATGGGACTATATGAAGAACATGCATCAGAATTGGAGGAAGACTCATTAACAAGCTGCGATGGGCAGATGACATAACTTTGCTTGCTGGCCGCCAGCAAACAGTCTTTTTCTTTCCATGAGTCTAGAGTCCTCAGCTGCTCTGTCTCTCCATGTCCTCATCTCGGCTTCCATCTCTGGTATCTGCTTCTCTGGATAGGGTTCCACATTCCACTCATGCTCTTTTCCCTTGATGGTCCTAGGGTTCCTGGATTGTAAGATTGACTACTCCCTCCTTTATGTTACAAAACCTCTACCTTTACAATTGTGACAGTCGTAATTAGTCATGATAACAGCTACTCACTATTGAAACATAAGAATCTTATTCCCGTCTCCTTTTATCAGACCTGTCTAGACAAGATGAAAACCATTCAGTGGGGCTTCTACCTTCCCTGGCACACAGAAACTAAACTCCCTCTTGAAAAACTTGTAAGTCACTTTGTGCCTTTATAGTCCCCCACCCCCATTTTAGGTAGCCAATGTGTAAGTTGCCCGTCCCTATCACCCCTGGGTACAGAAGGACTAGGATGAAGACCCCTTCCCTCTCAGTTGGTATTTTGAGCTACTACATCCATAAGTCAAGAGATCAGACGATGTATTGCATTGGGCAAATCTGCTGCACAGGAACATTTTAAAGTGCTGAAGAGCAGAGATGTCAGCTTGAGGACTAAGGTGCGCCTGACCCAAGCCATGGTATCTTCAATAATCTCATATGGATGCGAAAGCTGGACAGTGAATAAGGAAGGTCGTAGAAGAATTGATGCCTTTGAGTTGTGGTGTTGTAGGAGAATACTAAAAGTGCCATGGACTGCCAAAAGAACTAATAGATCTGTTTTGGAAAAAGTGCAGCCAGAGTGCTCCTTGGAGGCCAGGATGGCTAAGCTTCATCTCTCATACTTTGGACATATTGTCAGGAGAGAACAGTCACTGGAGAAGGATGTCATGCTGGGTAAAATGGAGGGTCAGAGAAAAATAGGAAGACCCCCCAACGAGATGGATCAGCCAGGTGGCATCACTGATGGCGTCAAGTGTGGCAGTGGTGGTGGGTTGGCCCAGGATCGGACATTGTTTCGTTCTGCCGTGCATGGGGTCGCTATGAGTCGGTTCCGACTCGATGGCACCTGACAACATCCATAAGTGGAGTCCTGGTGTGGCGCTGAGGGCTAATAGCATCAGACTGCAAAGTTGTTTGAACTGCAAGGTCAGTGGTTCAAGCTCACCAGCTGCTCCTTGGAAACCCTATACAGGGTCGCTATGGGTCGGAATTGACTCGACAGCACTTAACAACAACAACAACAATGGATCACATCTCAGTATTCTCACAATTGGGCCAATAAGCAACATCATGATAAACAAAGAAAAGACTGAAGTTATCAAGGATTTCATTTTACTTGGATCCACAATCAACGCTCATGGAAGCAGCAGTTAAGAAATAAAAAAAAAACATATTTCATTGGGCAAACCTGCTGCAAATGACTTCTTTAAAGTGTTAAAAAGCAAAAATTTCATTTTGAGGACTAAGGTGCTCCTGACCAGCCATGGTATTTTCATACCTCATGAAAATTGGATAATAAATAAGGAAGACTGAGGATATGATGCATTTGAAATATGGCATTGTGAAGAATATTGACTATACCATGGGTTGGCAGAAGAACAAACAAATCTTTCTTGGTAGAAGTATAGACAGAATGCTCCTTAGACATGACAGTGGAGAGACTTTGTCTTACATACTATGGACATGGTGTGGCACCGTAGGTTAATGTGATGGACTGCAAAGTCAGTTTGAGCCACAAGGTCGGTGGTTCAAGCTCACCAGCTACTCCTTGGACACCCTATACAGGGTCATAATGGATCAGAACTAACTCAATGGCATTTAACAACAACAACAACAACTGTGGACATGTTATCAGAAGGACCTAGTACCTGGAGAAGGACGTCATGTTTGGTAAAGTAGAGGGTTAGCCAAAAAGACAAAGTCTCTCAAGAAGATGGACTGACATAGCATTTGTAACAAACACAGCAATGAAAGTGAAGATGGTACAGGACTGGGAAGTGTTTCCGTCTGTTGCACAACATAAACAAGCTGATGGCACCTAGTGATGATAAGGAGCTCTAGTAGCGTAGTGGTTACGAATCGGGCTGCTAATCTCAGGGACAGCAGTTCAAAACTACCAGCTGTTCTGCAGGAGCAAGATGAGGCTTTCTGCTCCTGTAAAGATTTACAGCCTCGGAAACCCTGTGCAGGGTTGCTATGAGTTGGAACCAACTCTATGGCACATAACAACAATAATAACACAGTGGCATTTCTTTGTTTAACTTTTTTAGGAACTGCCAAATTATTTTCCACAGTGACTGCACCATTTAACCTTTCTGGTCTGGTGTTGTGGGTTAATGCGCTAGACTGCAAAGCTGTTTGAATTGCAAGATCGGCGGTTCAAGCTCACCAGCTGCTCCTTGGAAACCCTATACAGGGTCACTATATGTCGGAACCGACTCGATGGCACTTAACAACAACAACAATACGTATAACCATTTAACAAAGAACATATAACATTTCCATGCTTCTCCACATTCTGTTCAACTATTAAAACACTTGCAAGAATGTTGGACTTAATTGGTTCTTATACTGTTTACCTCTGTGAATCTTCAGTAAATATTTGCTTATTTGTTATTGACTGTGAACAGTTTAATACGAATTTGTGGGCCTGTTGATTTGGGAAATAGTATTGATGATAATATTGAGGTAATCTGAATATGTTGTGTTATACCATTTATGATTATTAGATATTCATGTGCAAAATGTGACTGAATTGATTTCTTTTGAAGTTTTTATTGTGAATTGAGTGACATTTTACATGGGAGAACATCAGTTTTACACTCATCATTTCATGAGATTACAATCTCCTACGTGCATCATCATTCAACAGTATTTGTATCTATTCCCTCTGATTTTTTTGGGTAGAGCGGGGAAGGATGTACACAGAAACACTCAGGAATATATAATCATTTAAATAAACAAAGGGCACATTCTTTGTGCCTGCCTCTTTGCCACCAGCACCTGGTTGCCAGCACACAGCCTTTCTCTTTCCATGAGTCTAGAGTCCTCAGTTGCTCCGTTTCTCCATGTCCTCATCTCTGTCTCCATCTCTAGTGTCACTACTTCACTGGATAGGGTCCCACATTACGCTTCTGCACTTCTTCCCTGATGGTCCTAGGGTTCTCTATTCCTGGACTGTAAGATTAACTACTACCCTCTTTTCGTTATAAAACTTCTAGCTTTAAAGTTGTGACAGTTGCAATTAGTGATGATAACAACTACTCACTATTGAATCATAAAAGTCATATCCCCATATCTTTTCAACAGACCCATCTAAACAAGATGAATATGATTCAATAGGGATTCTACCTTCCACCTTCCACTGTGAAACCAAATTCCCTCTTGAAAACTTGTAAGCCAGTCATTGCATGCCTTTAAAGCCCCTCCCATTTTATGTAGCCAATGTCTAAGTTGCCTGTCCCTATCAACACTGTGTACAGAGGGGATAGGATTGGTACTTGATGTGGAGACTCCTTTCCTCTCTGTTGGTGTTTTGAGCTACTATATCTGTAAGTATAGGTGAAGTTCATCAAAGTGTAGCAATTTACATTTGTTTCCTTTATCAAATAATTTTTTTTTTTAATCTTCCTCTAGTTGATTTCTGATCATCATGCCATCGAAGCTAGGTCGAATGGGTAGACTGAATTGATTCTTAATGCCTTACAGAAAGTTTTAAATTCTTCTTCTTCTTTTTTGGCTTGCCCCAGTACCAATGCCTTAGCAGAAGCTTCTCCACTCTTTTAAAAACTATGTACATTTATAGCAGCTGTAACAATGGGCTCAGACATACTCAGGGTCAGAAGATGGCATAGGGCTGGCAGTATTCTTTCTGCTAGACATCAGATCACCTTGAGTGGCAGCCCACATGAACATTTTTTAAATTATTTTTTTTCTAATCCATTTCTTTAATCAAAACCTCTAAATAAACAATCCCCAAAGGAAGAAGAGACGCATCGCATGTCTTTCAAAGTCTCACCTGGACCTCATTTGATCTAGCATTGATGAGAGTGGGTAAAATATATTGGGCCTGAGGTGCCTCAGCGTCATGATTTCATGACAGTTTGACATTCTGTATGTCTTAAGATGTGGCTCACCAACTCGGTCATTTATTTTCAGTTAAGACCTCTGATCAGACATAAGCCCACCAGGATGGGTTATTCATTTATTCATATTGCTCCTGCTGTGTGCCGTCGACTCTGTTCCAACTCAGAGTGACCCAGTATAGGGTTTTCGTGGCTACAACTCTTTACAGAAGTAGAAAGCCTTATCTTTTTCCCGAGGAGCAGCAGGTAGAATTGAGCTGTTGAACTTGAGATTAGTAGCCCAATATAACCCATTACCTGCCAGGAATCCTTAACACGAACAAGTTAGCATAGATTAATGTATTGGAGGGTCTAGGTCCACACAGCATGACCTCCAAGAACAGCTGGGGGACTCTTTCATGGCTTTGATGGCGGACTAGCACCCTGGTCCTCTGAGGCTGCCCCTGAAGTCAGGAGAAGTACCAAACACAAATCCCCCCGACTCCTTATCACGAGTGCTCTATTTAGAAAGTAGTCTTCCTTATTAATAAGTGTCTTTTTTTTTTCTTTTATGTGCACAGGCAGCATGTCAGCTGAAACACCCATCGTACTGAATATCGATCCTCAGGACCTGCAGGTGCAAACCTTCACTGTGGAGAAGTTACTGGAACCTCTCATAATGCAGGTATTGGTACCATGGCAACTGCAGTAACAGTAAGGGGATGGGAAGGAAGTAGGAGGAGTGCATAGTGGGGAAAGGAAAGCTTTCCTTGTCCACCACCTATCCAAAATTGTCCTTTACTTACTCACAATGCTGTTTAACTGTAAAAGTTATTTATTCAGTAGGATTAGTAGTAATAATGATACAGTGGAAAATTTTGCCACCAGATATGTCAATAAAACTATTTAAACAATAACCAAGTAATGAAACTATATAATAAAAATAAAACAGAAAGTTTTGCATATATATCTCTATATATCTCTCTATATAGATATGTATATATAAAGCTCTGGTAGCGTAGTGGTTACGAATCAGGATGAGAACCTCAGGGTTAGCAGTTCAAAACTACCAGCTGCTCCACGGGAGAAAGATGAGGTTTTCTGCTCCCATAAATATTTACAGCCTTGGAAATCCTGTACAGGATCGCTATGAGTTGGAACCGACTCCATGGCACAT
>NW_006408538.1:11044563-11052985 GCF_000296735.1 Chrysochloris asiatica | reverse complement strand
GTAGTTTTGAACTGCTGACCCTGATGTTAGCAGCCCGATTCATAACCACTATGCTACCATAGCTCCATATATATATAATATATGGAATATATATAGTGTGGCTCTGTAGGATAAACACTGGACTTCAAGGTCAGTTTGAACTGAATGATTTTGTGGATAAAATATTGAATGATGCAGAAATCATCAAAAGAAAATGGAAGGAATACACAAAGTCTCTGTACCAAAAAGAAATGGTCGATGTTTAACCATTTCAAGAGGTAGCATATGATCAAGAGCCAATGATACAGAAGGAAGAAGTCTAAGGTGCATTGAAGGCATTGGCAAAGAATAAGGCACGGGGAATAGATGACATACAAATTGAAATCTTTCAATAAACTGATACGGCACTGGAGACAATTATCTATGACAGGATATTTGTAAGACAACCACCTGGCCAACTGACTGGAAGAGACCCATATTTGTGCCATTCCAAAGAGAGGTGACCCAACGAAGTGCAGAAATCATCGGACAATATCACTGATAACCTATGCAAGCAAAGTTTTACTAAAGATTATATAAAAACAGCTGCAACCCTATAGCAACAGAGAACTTCCAGAGGTTCAAGCTGGATTCAAAAGAGTATGTGGAATGAGGAACATCATTGCTGATGTTAGATGGATCTTGGCTGAAAGCAGAGAATACCAGAAAGATTCTTCCCTGTGCTTTATGGACTATTCAAAAGCCTTCAGTTGTGTGGATCATGACAAGCTATGGACAACATTGTGAAGTATGAATATTCCAGAATACTTAATTGTGCTCTTGAGAATCCTGTACATAGACCAAGAGGAAGTTGAACAGAATAAGAGAACACCGAATGGTTTAAAATTAGGAAAGATGTGCATCAGGGTTGTATTCTTTCACCATACTTATTCAATTTGTATGCTGAGCAAATAATTTGAGAAACTAGATCATATGAAGAAGAACATGGCATCAGGATTGGAGGAAAACTCTTTAACAGCCTGCAATATTCAGATAATACAATCTTGCTTAATGAATGCAAAGAGGACTGAAAATACTGATGAAGGTCAAGGGTAACAGCCTTTGATTACACCTCAATGTAAAGAAAACAAAAGTCCTCACCACTGGAACAATAAACAACATTCATATAAATGGATAAAATATCGTGCACACTCCGTTTTGCTCTGATCAACCATCAACACTCATGGAAGCAGGAGTCTAGGAATCAAACAACATACTGCATTAGGTAACTCTGCTGCATAAGACCTTTTTAAAGTGTTGAAGAGCCAAGATGTCAGTTTGAGGACTAAGTTGTGCCTGGCCCACATCATGGTATTTTCCATAACCTCATATACATATGAACGTTGGACAGTGAATAAGGAAGACCGTAGAAGAATTGATGCATTTGAGTTATGATGTTGGGGGAGAATATTGAAAGTACCGTGGACTACCAAAAGAGCAAACGGATCTGTGTTGGCAGAAGTAGCCAGAGTGCTCCTTGGAGTCAGGATGGCTAGACTTCATCTTTCATACTTTGGACATATTATCAGGAGGGAGCAGTCCCTGGAGATCATGTAACCTTGTGGTTACTAATCAAGTGTTTATTCTACAGCATTGTACTGTGGAGGAGTTCTGGTGTGGTGTTAAAGAATAATGCACTGGACTGTAAGGTCGTTTGAACCACAAGGTCAGTGGTTCAAACTCACCAGCCGCTCCTCGGAAACCCTGTAAAGAGTCCTTATTTGTTGAAATCTACTCCATGGCACTTAACAACAATATATGGAGTGTGGTGGTTCTGTAGCATAAACACTGAACTGCTAACCTCAAGGTTGGCAGTTGGAGCCTACCAGTTTCTCTGTGAGAGAAAGATGAAACTTTCTGCTCCACAAAGATTTATAGTATTGGAAATGCTATATAGGGTCACTATGAGTGGAAATCACCTCAATGGTTTGGTTTGGCTTTTGTTATGGTGCCTGTGTTGAAATTTTTCATGTTCAGCAAATTGGTGGGTCAGGGAAAGGGAAATCACTATCCATTTCATGCTTTTACTTACACATCTTTTCCCAGAGAAAAGAAAGTGACATAGGAATGTAATTGCTATATCTTCCTTAAGATTAATGTAAATGATTTTCAGAATGTTTATTTTGATTTTTTAAAAAGCAGTTTGGTATACCACTTCACCTGGCCTGGTGCTGTAGCATAAAGCACAGGTCTACAAGGGGGGTTTGAATTGTGAGGTTTGCAGTTCAAACTCACCAGTCACTCCTTGGGAACCCTATACAGGATCATTATGATTTAGAACCAACTCGATAACACTTTACAATAACAACAATACCCAGCTACAAAAATAAAAAAAAAATAAAAAAAATCTAGTAACATTCAAGTCAAATTAAATTACAAATATTTAAAATTTATAGAATATTTACTATGTGCCACACCATCTTATAAAGCAAAACAATAGTATAAGAAAAGTATTTGGATACATTCTTGATTTTCATTACAACAGAATTCTTCTTCACTAAAGCCAGTGTTTCAAAATCAGAATTATTAATTTAAAATAATCAACCCTTCAGATTTGATATTCGATCTTCTTGTATCTGTACTTTGATCATGTGTCACCTATCAGCACAAGGAAGAGCCCATTAAATTTATATTAAAGGTGGTTTTTCTATAATAACATCATGCTTAATGTCTTATCACATTGTTTTAATTTTTTTAAGGGTTGAATTTGAAATAGTTACATGATTTATTTTAAATGTATAATATAATCTCCAATTATACTGGAAAACATTCCAAAGGAAGTTCATTATCTTTAAATTCATACTGTTGTTAAGTGATGTTGAATCATGTTCAACTCATAGTGACCCTGTATACTGTTTACGAGGAGAAGCTGGTGACTTTGAACTGTCGACTTTGTGGTTTAAACCAATCTTATGGTAGAGTGCTTATCCTACAGCTCCACACCAGGCCGCCTAAGTTCATACTTGTGTCATATGGAGTTACAAATTTACTTGTTGCTGTTAGGTGCTGAAGAATAACCTCCTACTCAGAGTGACCCTATGTACAACGGAAGGAAATGCTTGCCAATCCTGCATCATACTCATAATCAGTGATCTATCTGCATTTCTTTCAACACAGATTTGTTCATTTTTATGGCAGTCCATGGTATATTTAATATTCTTTGCTATCAATTTTGTAGCTCTGTTAAAAAATTATCACCTATCCTCATATTTATCTTGTTATATTCCTTTACTTTCAAGGTTCCACAGAAATTATTTACCACTTCTGTATATAACTCAAAGTCAAACTCACACTTTAATTTTTAGAGTAATTGGTCATAGATACTATTATGTCAGTCTTACTTCTAGATTCATTTTTTCATAAATCTCTAGTCTGCTCTTTTTATAGTTATCAGAGTCTTCCCCGTAAACTGTGATTTAGCTCTAATCTTTTTTTTTTTTTTTTCCCTCTTGGGCACAGGTAAATCACTAGGTCATCTTGCAGGGATGTTCAGCCTGGAATTTATTTCAATCATTTGTCTTTATTGTTTCTGTGTGATAACTCCTACAGTTCCAACCTTCTGAAATAAATTCTTCCAATGGATCAGAAATACTTTTTTTTTTTTTTTTCTCGGCAATTGCATTTTTGTGATTGTAACTGTAGGCATCTGCACTTTATCACTTTCAAGATCCATGTCTGGCAATGCAGTGCAGAAAATCTATTTATGGAGAATTGCACTTAACAATTTTACATCTCTATATTGTGTACTCTCTGAGGAATATAAACTGCTAGATCATGCTATACTTATTATATAATGGGATCATCTATAATCTTATTTGCCACAGAATATAAATGTCTATGTTTCAGATTCATGTTGGATGGGAGCTGAAAGCATTTACTTACTCAAAATCTCTTTAAAAAAACCAACAGATTCTTACAGTGTTCTCTCCTATAAAGTTGTTTTATTTTTTGACAAAGGTTCAAAATCGTTTTCTGATATAAATATATCAGAAATGTTTTCGAGAGGTAAATGTAGAGTTAGAACTTGGCCCCCTTTCCATTTCTGCCTCCATAGTGTCTCTTACCTATTTCTGGAATTTTCCTCTGGGGATGGTTCTTACATAATCTATGAGACTCATTCATTGGACCACACTAAAAAATATCTGCCAATTCTTGTACCGACCAGTATAAGCTAAGTTTTGCTGCGACATGAAAAACAACCACCAAATCTCAGAGATTTAACAAAAGTTCATTTCTTCCTCAAGCTACATGTCCACCATGATGGCAGGAGGTCTCTGCTTAGTACAGTCATTCAAGGACTGTACTACTGTGGGCTTCATCTAAACATGTACTTCCATGATCATCACAACAGAAGAACGAGGAGTTGATATGCCATGCAAGGGCTCCTTATCTCTCTACCTGGAAGTGACTAATGTCAGTTCCACTCGTATTTCCTTTGTCACATCAAGTCATGTGGTCATTGTGAATGCCGAATGTGTGATCCTGTCCTGTGCTTACAAGGAGAATGGAGATATTTGCAAAGAGCCCCACTGACTACTGCTTCCCCATGTCCTCTTTTTTAGGGGGTTCTTTTGTTAAGTCTATATCAAGTCACCTTGGCACCCTAGTCACAGCTGATTTTATCAGGGTGGGACACTCATGGGCTGTGAGGTGACTTGAAGAGTTCTGTCTTTGGAGGATGATCATGAACTATTCCTATCTTATTTTGGGGAGTTAAATATGTATGGAAAGTTAAGCAACTAATACGTAGTGTTAAGCAGTTATGTCAGGAGGAAAGCTTACAGATATGCAGAAAGTAGAGATGTGGAGAAGTTTTGCATTACAGTGATAGTGGAGCAGGTTTTAGGTTTGGATCCACAAACTTTTGTTGTTTTGCTTAAAGATAACCAGATTACCTGCTCACCAGGGTTGTGATGGATCCAGCTTCACAGCCACGTTCCAGTCTCAAAACTATACTGTAGCATCAATGGGACTTCACTATTTCTAATTCCCTTGAGTAGTGGCTATATATATAGTCTGATGTTGTTGTTGTTAAGTGCTGTCAAGTCAACTATATAGGCTTTATGTAGGCTAGATGCCTGTTTTTATGTCATGTGATTCTTTGGCTTCCTACCTATTTATCAATGATTTAAAGAAAGTTCAGAAGAAGTCCCATCAGCAGCAGCAATCAAGAGTTCCTGGAATTGCCCTCACTTGATCATGCATGAATGGGGATGTTCCTACAAACCATGCCTTATTCTCTTCTCCAAAATTTGACGGCACAGAGGTACACATATACGAAGGTAAAATTCTACAGTGTTTTTCCATTTTGCCTGTTAATGGTGACTTCCAGTGGTACCCACTGTGTACATACCTGATGGTAAATATTTTCAGCTTTGCTGGCCATATGGTTTCTGTGGCAACTGCTCTGCTGCTCTAGTGTGATTGGCTGCCTCCAAAGCTGTCAATCTTCATGGTGGCAGAATGGTGCTGGGCTTTGACAGAAGAGAGAAAGTACCTCTCTTCCTAGTTCTGTGCTTCACTTTGGCACTTGGATTCAATGAAGTGATGCTTGAAGCTGGAGTCACACAAAATTCATCATGAAAACCTCCTTCTTCAGTTTCTTCCTTAATCTCTAATCTGCCCTTGATAGAGTCAGACCCAATTCAAGTGGCTGGATATGAAACAGTTGCCATCCCAGTTCCTCTAAGTCCCCATGCTTTTCTCTCCTTGCTAGATCCTTTGCAAAGCCTCACTGCTACATTTACTCTCAGCCAAATTTCTTCCTCCTCTCCTTCAGCTTCTCCACCCCCAAATCATGACCACCAATTTATGCAAATAGAGGCTAGATGCTCAAAGAATTCATTCCTTTCTGTTCTACAAACAGATCTAATGATTAGCTTCCAGGTAGTAAAAAGCTTGCTCCTTTTGGATTCTTGGCCTCCTAGAATATAACGTTGATTAAGAAGAATTAAGTTTTGCCTGTTTGTGGTAGTTGTTTGCTACTTCTGTAGGTCCTTTTGCATTAGCATAATGTTATTTACTTTTACTATCTTGGGTTGGCCTCCAAACTTCTTTTTTTTTTTTTTTTGTTACCTATTCTGAGTCTTCTATTAGCAGAATCTATATCAGAACTCATCCTGAAGTTTCCAAGGCAATCTCAACAACTAGTCTGTACACACAAAGTGTGCTTGTAGATTACTGTATAAGCAAATATTGGAGCTTTGACTATATTCTCCACAAATAACCTTAAAAATGAGCAAATTAATGCCTTTTAAATACTTACAGGTTCAAGGCCTGAAGATGCTATTTTTATGGCAGGATGAAAAAATAAACTTTATTCTACCTCAATAACGCTTTAATGTTTAGGGTGATTTAGTATAGCGAGTTGATCCTAATAAAGTGAATTCTTCAATTTCTACTTTCTTTTACTGCCAGAAAATTGCTCCCATGGGAAAGTTGTTAGTTTATAGTATTCCTTGAGGAAGAAAAAAATAATTGAGATAAAGGAAGCCAGTATTTAAATTGAAATAAGGATAAGAAAAACTAACAGCTAATTGTTTTGAATTAATAGTGCTGTTGAGTGGGTTCCAACTCATAGCAACCCCATTTAGGGTTTCCAAGGAGTGACTGGTGGGTTTGAACCATCAACTTTTATGTTAGCAGTCTAGTGCTTATCCTACAGCACCACCCAGGACTCCTGTAGTTTGAGTTTAATAGAAGCTTTCATGACTGAGTTTACATGGGATCTTCTGATCAGAATTGGTATCTCTGGCATCTGCCCATAGCTAATCTTAGTCTTTATACCTTCTCAGTTGGCTTCCTAGACCTTTTGTTCTGTCAGACTCTGATTTTCTTTCTACTCACTCCCATATTACTGCCCTATTCACCTGTGTTCTGTGACCACACTAAATCCACTATACTTCTGTGAATTCTTTATCTTTCAATCACAGCTCATTTTTGCTTCCACAAATTCAGTCTGATACCACAGATACCCTCTTCTAGCTTAATGCTGGGATAAAGAGCTTTCTCTTATAAATGGATTCCACAGTCAGCCAGGTGGTATAGACTGATAAACCTAGGTCTACCTGCCTTATTAGTGGAAAATACTAGATTGATAGCTGGCTGAAAAGCTAGACTAGTTTATATCTCACCAGATGTGGTCACTTTAATGGCTTGAGGTGTGACTCTGCCTTTCATAGAATTCTCTGGACTATTTCAGGACACTAGATTGTCTCAGGAGATACTGCTGCAGTTTGAAAACTCCATGACCAGCGGTTTGCAGACTTTTCCTGTACAGGACAGATAGTAAATATTTTCAGCTTTGCAGGCCATATGGTTTCTGTTGCAACTACTTTGCTGTTTTAGCAGCCATAGACGATACATAAGCCAAGGGTCCTGGATAAGTTCCAATAAAACTTTATTTATAAAAGCAGACAAGTGACTAGGTTGATCCCGGGGCCATGATTTGCAGGCCCCTGCTCTCTCGTTGTTGTTGTTGTTAGGGGCCATCAAGTCAGTACCAACCCATAGCAACCTTATGCACAGCAGAACAAAACACTGCCTGATCCTGGGCTGGCCTCACTACTGTTGCCACACTTGAGTCCATCGATGCTGCCACTTGGCCAATCTATCTCATTGGGGGTCTTCCTCTTTTCCTCTGACCCTCCACCTTACCAAACATAATATCCTTCTCTAGTGACTGGTCCCTCCTGACAATATGTCTGAAGTATGAGTGACAAAGTTTGGCCATCCTGACCTCCAAGGAGCACTCTGGCTGTACTTCTTCCAACACACATCTGTTAGTTCTATGGGCAACCAATGGCACTTTCAATATTCTCCTCCAACACCAGAACTCACAAGCATCAATTCTTCTATGCTCTTCCTTATTCACTGCTCAGCTTTCGCATGCGTATGAGGTTATTGAAAATACCATGGCTTGGATCAGGCACACCTTAGTCTTCAAGCTGACATCTTTGCTTTTCAACACTTTAAAAAGGTCTTGTGCAGCAGATTTACCTAATGCAACACGTCATTTGATTTCTTGACTGCTGTTTCCATGTGTGTAGGTAGTTTATCCAGGAAGAATGAAGTCCTTGACAACTTCAATCTTTTCTCTGTTGTTAAGATTGTTGTTTATTGGTCCAGTGGTGAGGATTTTGTTTTCTTTACATTGAGACACAATCCATACTGAAGGCTGTGCTCTTTGATCTTCATCAGTAAATGTTTCAAGTCCTCTTCACTTTCAGCAATCAAGGTTGTATCATGTGCATATTGCAGGTTGTTAATGAGTCTTCCTTCAATCCTGATGCCACGTTTTTCTTCATATAAACCAGCTTCTCAGATTATTTGCTCAGCATACAGGTTGATAAGTATGGTGAAAGAATACAACCTTGTTGTACACCTTTCTTAATTTTAAACCATT
>NW_006408538.1:11011809-11044233 GCF_000296735.1 Chrysochloris asiatica | reverse complement strand
GATGATTTCTGCATTCCATTGGGTCACCTCTTTTTGGGTCACCCTGCTCTAGAGTGACTATATTCTCATGGAGATTTTCTGTACTCAGTGGTAAAGGAGGAGGAAGAAATGGGTGATAGCTCATATATAGTGGGAAGCCCCTTGTGTAAAAAACTACGATGAAGTGATTTGTGGCCAAGCCCTATTTAGAGGCACAGAAACCTCACTTGAGGGAAGATGCTAACTAAGCAATTTGGAAAAATCCTGTTACTGTGGAGATCCTGTTAGCCCAGTGGTTTTCAAAGCTGGCTGCACATTAAAATTGCCTAGGGAGCTTTTAAAATTCTGATGCCTAGGCCACACACAAAACCAATTAAATCAGACTCTCTGGGAGTAGGCCTAGACAGTTATGTTAAAAGCTCCCAGGTGATTTCAATGTAAGAATTGCTGTGTTGGCCATTATATCAGCCAAAAACCAGCATGGCTGTGCTTCTTGCTTCAAGATTTGCCCTAAAATGGTGGTCTCCCTCCCCTGAGTCTTTTCTTCCTCTTCTTTTTTTTTTCACTTTGTGTGTATGTGTACAGTTTGAGTGAAATTTTACAGAGCAAATTAGTTTCCCATTTAACAATTTATACTCATTTCATTTCTTGACATTAATTGTAATCCCTCAATGTAACAACACTCTTCCCACTTTCTCACTCAGTTCTCCATTTCCGGTCATTTTTGGGCAAATGCTGCCCTTTTAATCTCTCATGATTGGTTGTTCTGAGGCGCACTTTCCTTATGGGTGTTAATGGTCATTGCCCAGAGTGGGTTCAGTTCCAGGTATGAAGGGGACCTAAGGGCCATAGTCTTGGGTGTTCCAATAATCTTTACCAGATCAGTGTATCCGGTCTTTTTTAAAAAATTATTTTGCAGTTGTTTCTACTTGTGTCTCTCACTTTGTCTAGGACCTTCTATTGTGATCCCAAGCAGAGTAATTAGTAGGATTAGCCAGGTACCATCGAGTTCTTCTGGTCTTAAGCTAGAGCAGGCTGTCATTTATGTGGTCCATTAGCCCTTTGGATCAATTGTTTCCTTGAGGCTTTGATTTTTTTCACTCTTCTTTGCTCCAGATAGGGAGAGATCACTTGTTGATTCTTAGATGACTGCTAGCAAGCTTTTAAGACACCAGCAGATACTCACCAAAGCAGGATATAGAACATTGTCTCTATGGACTATATTGTGCCAATGACCTTAATGTCTCCTGAGATTCTGATCCAAATCCAGTGATTTAGTCCATCATATTATTTTATTATGATTAAGATGTTTGTATAGGAGTCCTGGTGTGGCGCTGTAGGATAAATACTGGACTGCTAGCCACAAGGATTATTGAACGAGTCTGTGGGAAAAATATAGAATGATGCAGAAAGCATCAAGAGAAGATGGAAGGAATACACAGAATCTCTGTACCAAAAAGAAGTGGCCAATGTTCAACTATTTTAAGAGGTAGCACATGATCAAGAGCCAATGGTACTAAAGGAAGAAGTCCAAGGCACACTAAACGCATTGGCAAAGAACAATCTACCTATGTATTCGTGTGCAAATTACTGTTTGATATTACTGTTATTGCAGGATTGTGTATGTTATAGTGTTTATTCTTCCTGCCTCTTAACTCTTGCCTATCTCCCAGCATCTCCCTTTGTCTTGATCATGTTGTGTGGACTTCCACCATATTGTGGATTGCCTTTCCCTTCACCAGACTTAACTTGTCTACTAGTTATTCGAACAGAACATGGGGACACTGAATGGTTTAAAATTAAGAAATGTGTGTGACAGGATTATATTCTTTCACCATACTTATTCAACCTGTATGCTGAGCAAATAATACGAGAAGCTGGCTTATATGAAGAAAAATGTGGCATCAGAATTGGAGGAAGATTCATTAATATCCTGTGATGTGCAGATGATACAACTTTGCTTGCTGAAAGTGAAGAGGACTTAAAATATTTACTGATGAAGCTCAAAGAGCACAGCCTTCGATATAGATTGCATCTCAATGTAAAGAAAACAAAAATCCTCACCACTGGTCCAATAAACAACAATCTTATCAGCGGAGAAAAGATTGAAGTTGTCAAGGACTTCATTCTTCTTTGAGCAACTATCAACATTCACAGAAGCAGCAGTCAAGAGATCAAATGACGTATTGCATTAGGTAAATCTGCTGCACAAGACCTTTTTAAAGTGTTGAAGAGCTAAGATGTCAGCTTGAGGACTAAGGTGCGCCTGACCCAAGCCATGGTATTTTCAATCACCTCATATGCATGTGAAAGCTGGACAGTGAATAAGGAAGACTGTAGAAGAATTGATGCTTTTGAGTTATGGTGTTGGAGGAGAATATTAAAAGTGCCATGGGCTGCCAAAAGAAATAACAGATGTGTGTTGGAAGAAGTGCAGCCATAGTGCTCCTTGGAGGTCAAAATGGCCAAACTTCATCTCTCATACTTCGGACATATTGTCAGGAGGGACCAGTCACTGGAGAAGGAGATCATGTTTGATAAGGTAGAGGGTCAGAGAAAAAGAGGAAGACCCCCAATGAGATGGATTGGCCAAGTGGCAGCATCAATGGGCTCAAGTGTGGCAACAATTGTAAGGCTGGCCCAGGACCAGGCAGTGTTTCATTCTGTTCAGCATGGGGTCGCTATGAGTCGGTAATGACTCGATGGCAGCTAACAACAACAACAACTTTCTAGATGATGTTTACTTGTGCTTATAGACTATGCAAAAGTTTCAACTGTGTGGATCATGATAAGCTATGGATAATATTGCGAAGAATGAATATTACAGAACACTTGATTGTGCTCATGAGGAACCTGTACACCATACTTATTCAGTCTGAGTGCTGAGCAAAATATATGAGAAGATGGATTTTATGAAGAAGAGTGTGGCATCAGGATTGGAGGAAGATTCATTAAAAACCTGTCATATACAGATGATACAATCTTGCTTACTGAAAGTGAAGAGGACTTAAAATACTTATCAAAGGCCACAACCTTTGGTATGAGCTGTGCTTCAATGTAAAGAAAACAAAAATTCTCACAACTGGACCAATGAATAACATCATGACAAATCGAAAAATGATTGAAGTTGTCAAAAACTTTATTTTTCTTGGATCCACCATCAACATTTATGAAAACAGCAGTCAAGAAATCAAATGACGTATTGCATTAGGCAAATCTGCTCACAAGACCTCTTTAAAGTGTTGAAGGGCAAAGATGTCAGCTTGAAGACTTAAGTGTGCTTTACCCAAGCCATGGTATTTTCAATTTTCATATGCCTGTGAAAGTTGGACAATGAATAAGGGAAAACTGATACATCTGAGTTATGGTGTTGGAGAAGAATATTGAAAGTACCATTGACTGTCAGAAAGACAAACAAATCTGTGTTTGAAGACGTATTTTAAATCTTTCCTTTCAGCAAGTAAGGTTATATCATCTGTATATTGCAGGTTGTTAATGAGTCTCCCTTCAACTCTGATAACAACCGATGTGAGGCTGGCCCAGGATTGGGCAGTGTTTTGTTCTGCTGTGCATAAAGTCGTTATGAGTTGGTACCAACTCAATGGCTCTTAACAACAACAACAACAACAACAGCAACAACAACACAGACAGGATTGAAAGCTACTGCCCTGTACCCTGAGCTGCCAGTGTGTGCTGACGTCACTAGAACTTTTTGAGCTCTGATACTAGTATCCATGCTCTGCAACTGTGCCCTTGAAGGGGTTGTCCCAAAGTGACTGTCCTGTCATGCTGGACCTGTTTGTTTCATGGGAAGAGCATCTGCCTTTCCCACACCATGATTTAGTCCCATCAACTCCTACTCCTATCCTATTCCAAGTCTGTAACTATTTTGTTTGTGCACTCACAAGCCAAGTGATTCTGTGCCAAGTTTTTCTGGGTCAGAAATGGATTTGGGGTGCTAGGAAGGATGACCTGAGAAATCAGACGATTTTCAAGAGCTAGTGCTTTTCCATTAGGATATTTGGAGAGAAGAGACAGATGATTACATCTCTACATAATTTTATCTCTGGGGAAGTTACTTAACCTCCTTATAGCTGAATTTGGATATGTATATTGTTTGTAACAGAATTGGATGCTCTACAAATTAACACTTAACAAATGTGGTTTGTGATTTTGCAGATGAGTTTTATCTTTTAGGAAACAATTTGCATTCTCAACTCTGATTTGCAAAATACTGTATTTCTTTAATTTAGACATAATTTTCCACATTATCCCCCTCACATTTTTAACATTTCCAAAAATAGGATACATTTTACAATAGATTGGAACATTTAATGTTGCTTTCCTTTTTGATTCTTGTAGCAGATCATAAATTTATCCAGGGTACACTTTAGTTTCTTCAGTTCTCATAACTGATCTGATCTTCCTCATAAACTCTAACCCACTGGGGATAGGGGTAAATGCCAAATATTTTAGCCAGTAAGATTGGTAAATGTGTCTGAATCAACGATATAAGCCATCCCTTTGATAAATGCTCAGTCTCTTTAAGGAAAATGTACAGGAAACAGTGGATGTAGTGGGGGTGTTGCTTCTGTGACCTCAGGGTGGTCAGAGGTGGAGCTTTTGGATCCATGTGGTGAGCTTCGGACACTTAATGTCTATGACTACAGAGTGACTGGTCAGGGCTGCTCTTGGACTGGTGTGACCTTTGAGGCATGTCAGTCCCATGCATGGACACCCTGTTGGCACCTCAGGCATTTCCTTGTGTAGTCCATAGGTGATATGGTTTATGGACTGCTCTTAATTTGATTAAGGCCCATGGTTCTCCAGCATGCTTGGGCTAACCTTGGCTCTTAATGGTACGTCAGACCGCCTAAGTCCCAGTCCCAACCTCCATCTAGTATCTGGCATCATCGGTCCATCCCACAGTCTCTGCTGCAGGATCACTTAGCTCTTCACTATGGTAGGCTCTGAGTAGGCCCGCTAGCCTTCAGTATGACCACTTCCTAATTGTTCAGGATTATCCAGGGGCAACTGGGTCTTATCTATGCTTCACGGGAACCAAGAGTGTCTTAGGAAAGCTAAACTGTCTTTTTTTTTCTTAGTTGTGGAGCACAGAGTTTTGTGCAGGACAGCTTATGAAGCAGTCTACATCCAGGGAGCCAAAGTCCCTCTGATTTCAGTGTTCCTCCTTTATTATGCTAGCATAGCTCCCTAATGTGAGTGAAGCTGAGAAAAGATAAATGAAGACATGTACTTAGTTTTACCTCTGCTCTTTTTACTACCCATAGTCCTTTGGGCATAGGAGGGGAGAGCTTCCCCCTTTCTTATGTTGGTATGACCAGATCTTTTCCTTTCTTAGAGAATTCAAATTCATTTTATAAATTAAAAATGATTTAGATAGGATTTTTCTCTTTCTCCAATGGCTGGCTTTCACAAGTGTCCTCTTCCTTAGTCCTCAAGAAAGTTAGCTTTGAAATGCAAATATGACCAATGGTATCTTTGTTCTGTGTGATGTCTCTGCCCCAGGGTAATAGGCCTCATGGCTCAGCCCTGAATATGGAAGGTTCAATATTGACACAATCACCCATGCTTAAATTTTGAAAAGTAGTTAAATTGAAGAGTGCATTATAAATTGATGGCACTTTAGAATTAGGAGACTATTGTTATGTTTCAAAGAAGGAACTTTAGGAAATCAAAAGACAAGTGCTGACCAATGAAATTCATGATTACTGTCTATGGTATTTAATAATTTAAATTCACAAACAAATAAGGCAAAATAATTCCGTTGATTTAGAGACAATTGTGACAAGTGATATGGAGACAGTCTAGTCCGTTTTATGGTTTATGGCAGGTGGGAGAAAAGAATGGTAACTAACAAGGAGAATGAAACCGAGAAAAAGCTTTTAAAGTTTCAGTTGGCAAGGCGCATTGGCATAGTTTATTCAATTTTGTAGTTGATAGGGTTGTAAATAAGGAGCTCTGGTAGCATAGTGGTTACGAATCGGGCTGCGAACCTTAAGGTCAGCGGTTCGAAACTACCAGCCGCTCCGCGGGAGAAAGATGAGGCTTTCTACTCCCGTAAAGATTTACACCCTCGGAAACCCTGTACAGGGTCGCTATGGGTCGGACCCGACTCAATGGCACTTAACAACAGCAACAAGGGTTGTAAATAATTATTAAACAAGACTGGAGCACAGAATTAAGGGTCATAACTATATCTCGACATTAGTCACTGCTGGAAGTGGCATGCTGGACTGGATAGATAAAGGAACCATGTAAAAATGTCTAAGCTATTAGATGCGAGGTCAACCCATTCTTTATTTAAGGATCAACTTTTGCCTGATTGGATTTTCCATTTCTTATTTGTTTCCTTCAAACAGTCAGTGGTTATTAATGAAAAACAGAGCCATCCTTTTTGCTTTTTTCTTGCTCAGCACTTGTTTGAATTAGTATTTTACTATGAACTATTAGTTATTGATTTGCCAAAACGATTAGTGCTTGATCTAGGTATAAATAGCAGCTTGAATGTCATTTCTCCTTAGTTTGCTTCACTCAGTATCTCGATTGCTTTTCTCCCCATTAAAAACAAAAACAAAAATCACAAACATTTCTTAGTTGAGAAGAAGAATGTATAGTTAGCATGAGTTTTTTTTTTTTAAACTGAAGACTGCATTTGTCTCCTTTGTTGCTCTGCATAAAACAGGCATCTTTTTATAAGTAATAGTCACATTTGAAATGGCAAAAGCCAAATATCCTAGGGTTAAGAGGTGAACAGTTGAGTTTTTTTAGAAATAGACCAAACCAAGACCAAACCACGGCCATGGAGTGGATTCGACTCATAGCTACTCCTGTATAGGACGAGGTGGAATTGCTCCATAGGGTTGGGTTGCTAAGTGCCATCTAATTGGCTCCGAATCATAGCCATCTGGTATAAAGTTTCCGAGGAGCAGCTGTTGGGTTTGAACTGCTGACCTTGTGTTCAGCAGTCCAGTTTTATCCTAAAGCACCACATGAGGCTGTGCATTTTGATTGGAACAGACACCTCAGCTTGCTCCTGTGGAGGGATTGGTGGGTTTGAATGGCCAACCTTGCAGTTAGCAGTTCAAGGGTAAGCCCACAGTGCCATCTGAGAAATACTGCCTCTAAATGCTGGGGTGCCCTATACTTACTTAGTCAACTCTGTTTTTAGGAGAGGTCATCCAGTCTCATGGTTAAAAAAACCCAACACTATTCTCAAATATCTTGGAAATTCTAGTAACACCAGCAAAACTACCAATATGTGAACAGTTAAAAGGAAAATATGAGCTATAAAAAAACCCAAAACATTCTATGATGGCTATGGGGACTGGGGAGGGAATTATTATTAGGCTAGAGAGTGGTGGTGGTGGTTATGTGTGGTGGAGTTGGTTCCTTGGATGACAGAGCAGGTAATGTGCAACAAGAGGGAGGTTGGCAGAGGAAAGATGAAGGTAACAGAAGACCCAGGGAGGAATGAATGCAAGAGTTAAAATGAATAGCGGTAACTGCTGTTAACTGTTGGTACATGGAGGAGATTGCAATTATTGTAAAGAAGCAGAGTATATGCCTTACTGAATGTAAAACTGCTCGGCAAACCTTCACTCAAGTCACAATAAAAAGTTAAAAAAAGAGTAATGTATCTTGAGCCCTAGTCTTTCTCGTCAACTGCAGAACTGTATGTCAGCCTTCAACTCTGCAACTTTACTGGGCAAACCTAACATGCCTAAAGCTCCTGTTGATTTCACTCTCCCCACACACAGTTTCTCAATTTCCTCATATAAGTAAATATTACTTTCATTTCATTTATGGCTGAGGCCATAAACCATACAATCAGCTTTGCTTCCTCTATTTCTTTAATAACTCATATTAATTTAGCCAGTAATCCCCTGTTGATTCACTTCAGAACATACCCAGAATCCTGCTGCTTCCCATCACTACCCTGGAAGAAGCCACCACTCCTGGAATAAACCTGTGTAGCATCCTCCTACCCGCCTTCCTCTATATTCCCTATGACCCATCCCTGTCCACTCCCCAGTCTCTTCCTCTACCAAGCATCCAGAATAGTCTTTTAAAGTTTAGGGAAGATCATGTTTCTTTCGTGTTCCAAGTCTGTTAAGAGCCCGCAATCACAAGAATAGATTGGAGACTGTTGGCGGTGATTTACCAGGCCTTCATGACTTGGTCCTTGGATGCCAGCCTGGTTTCATCTCTTGCACCCTCCCTGCATTCCATTGTAGGACCATTTGCCTTCCTGCCATTCCTTAAGCACATTTCTCAAGTTCCCAAGTGGGAGACTTTGCACTTGCTGCTTCCTCTCCTCAATATTTAGATGTTTCACTCCTCTGCTTCCTTGTGGTCATCTTACCTAATCAAAGAGAACTTCCCCAATCCCCTTCCATTTCACTCTCGATTCCCTTTCCCTACTGCACTTGCTTCGGAGCATGTCCGCCTGACTTGTTTTCTGTCTCCCAACATTAGAATGAACTTACTGTGATACCCTCCTGGCACAGTGCAGAGACACCATCAGTATTGAGTATACGAATGGTGGAGTCCACGCTTATTTGTTAGTTTGTTTTGAGATGGTAAGTAGTTAGGTAGAAACTGGAAGGAACTAATATTGATATTACTCTCAGCATGTGGTCTTTTACTTGTGCTTAGGCTGATATTTTATTCAGGAGTGATTGTACTCCCTGGTTAGAATATTCAGTTATGGTTGTTTATGTATTTGCCTCGGAGATCTTTCTGTGTTGTTATGCCGTCTGTGTGGCAGGGAGTGCTGGTAGCCTTGGAGAGGGATTGCCCTGTACTTTACCAAGATAGCCCCTCACAGTAACAGCTTATATGATATTATCAGTGGTTGTTCATCTAAGCAAACAGGGCTTCAGACCAGTTTGAACTGGTTCAGTCATGGCTGACAAAATAAAACTAGTACAGATCCTAGTTTTAAAAAAATGTGAGGCGGTCCAGAATGCTAACGAGAACATGAACCAGAATGGGAAAAATTACAGGTCGAAGTCCTAGAATGGGAAACTCAGAAGAGGTGCAGTGAGCCCTTTCAGGAACCTGAGGCATGGCATTGGATTACTGGCAGGACTGTGGGGAGCAACACACATGCAGAGCAGTGGGGTCAGCTGCCATCTGTGAGCTGGCCAGAGGTGTTTCTGACTCAGCCTGTGAAGTGATTGGGTTGCTTTGCAGTGTGCTCTCTGCCTGTGCTTTCTAAGAGGAGATTAACTTTCTAGCAGGACTGCCTTCCACAGTTTTTATTGTTCCAGCTATCGGTCTGGTTTACCCACATTTTGAAAATTGGGGACCATTCTGGCGTTGCTTCATTGGCCATGACTGAACCAAGCTGAATGGATTTGAAGTCCTGTTGACAAATAAATCAGCAAGCCCTGAATTATAGAAAATGATGGTTTTATAATTTTTGTGTAATTTCTGGTGAGAATAAAAAAGACGGTCAGTCTCTGAGGTAGGAGACAAGGAGGGTTGGTGGAAGAAAGCTTCTTTTTCCAGCATCCTGTGTTAGAGGTAACTACTGCTTATAACTACTAACTTTGCTTGTCTTTAAAAAAGTTTTCATATTTAAGCTGCAACCTACATCCTAGTTTTATTTCTCACTCTCAATTTTTTTTCCTACCCTACAGTCATCCAAACATGACCATCTGCTACTCTCAGGAAATAAACTATTTTCCATATCTATCCCTTTGCACCTGGCAGCCTTCACCTGGCTCACCTTGCCCTCTCTCTTCTGGTAGAAAATGATCATCATTAAAGGCTCTTCTTGGAAGTCCTATTTATTGTATTCAGTCTCTTCGGCTCTTCAGCACTTTCTTTGTGCTTATATAAGCAAAACAGTTATTTTGCTTTTTATATTGCAGCTAGTTGTGTATTTCTCTTTTCACCATACTGAAGCTGACTCGTCTTTATTTCTTAAATGCCAAGGGTATTGTGTTGAACAGAATATGTGCTCAGTAAATGTTTATTGGCTTGAGATGAACTCAAAGACGATTGTAGTTGGATTTGGAAGACTATTGTATGTTAATCGAGGGGTATGCATTTTCTGGGTTCAATCTTTCCCAGCCCTTTTGTTAACTCAATAAAGGTTGTTTTTCACAGGACATATGAATAGTTTAAATGATTAATTTGAAGAATGAATTCCCTTTATGAATGATATCTTTCTTCTACATTTAAGAACACTAGCTTTATGTATCTATAGATAATTTATTTTTTTATTTTTCAGAACCCTTCCTAAAATACTTAGCTAATTAATATGGTTTAAATGTGTTATATTTTATTTCACACATTAAAATTAACCCAAGGAAACAAAAGTAGCCCTGAAGGCTCTTGTGAGCTATTAGAGGAAGGTTAAAATTCAGTGTTTCAGCTAATAAACAAGCTAAGAGATAGCGGTTATAAGAGATGACCTTTTAATACCACAATCATGGTTGAATTGAAAAAAGATAGATTGAGCAAGAGCATATACTTGTAGTAATGAAGACTTTACATAGAGTTAGCAATTCTGTTGCATAAGACCTCTTTAAAGTGTTGAAGAGCAAAGATTTGACGGCTAAGCTGCGCCTGACCCAAGCCATGGTATTTTCAGTAATCTCATGTGAAAGTTGGACAGTGAATAAGGAATACTGTAGAAGAATTGATGCATTTGAGTTATGGCCTGGTGTTGGAGAGGAATATTGAAAGTACCATGGACTGCAAAAAAAAAAAAAAAAAAAAAAATTCTGTGTTGGAAAAAGTACAGCCAGAGTGCTCCTTGGAAGCCAGGATGGCCAGACTTTATCTTTCGTACTTTGGACATGTTGTCATGAGGGACCAGTCACTGCAGAAGGATATCATGTTTGGTAAAATGCAGGGTTGGAGAAAAAGAGGAAGATCCCCAACAAGATGGATTGGCACAATGGCGGCAGCAATGGGCTCAGATGTGTCAACAATTGTGAGGTTGGCCCAGGACTGGGCAGTGTTTTGTTCTGTTGTGCATTGGGTCGCTATGAGTCAGAAGTGACTCTATGGCACCTAACAACAACAGCAACAATAAGAAGTCTGGTGTGGAGCTGTAGGATAAACACTGGATTGCTAACTGTAAGGTCGGCAGTTCAAACCCACCACCAGTAGCTCATCAAGAACCCTGTACAGGGTTGCTATGAGTTGGAACCGACTTGCCAGCCCGTAACACACACACATACACAAACACACAGCATCTGAGATGCTAAAGCAATTGTTGTACTTATAGAAAGAAAATCTCAATCTCATGCCGTATCTTGCATTGTTCCTATTGTGGACTGCTGCTGATGCATGTCATTAAGTAGTTACCAACTCATAGCAATCCTGTGCAATGTTTCTGAGGCTATAAATGTTTATGGGAGCAGAAAGCCTCATTTTTCTCCTATGGAGTGGTTGGTGGATTCGAACTGCTGATCTTGAGGTTTAGCAGTCCAATCTGTAACCCACAAGGGTAATGTTGTTGTTGTTGTTAAGTGCCATCGAGTCGGTTCCGACCCATAGCCACCCTGTACAGGGTTTCCGAGGGTGTAAATCCTTACGGGAGTAGAAAGCCTCATCTTTCTTCCGCGGAGCAGCTGGTAGTTTCGAACCGCTGACCTTAAGGTTCGCAGCCCGATTCGTAACCACTACGCTACCAGAGCTCCTTCTGGTTTAGTATTACTCTAAGCCATGACAATTGATTAAGTGGGCTCCTTGTACATATCAATTTATCCAATGTCTTTGGATCATCAGTTTAATTATAAAAGATTTGAAAAAATTTTATTTTTGTTCTCTAAAATTTAATATATGAATATTTCAAGCCATTTCATACACAGGTTTTATGTAATTTTAAACTTGTAGCATTAATGCAGTAAGGAATTTCTCCTTTTCATGTTACTTGAAGCCTCCATTTTAGGATCATTTCAATGAGGAGCTCATTCCTGAATGAAGGTGTGTCCTTGGAGTTTAGCGCAGATTAATAGACAAAAGAAAAGTGAGTAAAGCAAAGCTCTGTAAGTGTCTGCATAGAACTGAAGATTTTCCCCATGCGAGGGACTCCTAAGGTTTGAGAGAGAGAGGAGGGTTGTACCTGTGGCAAAAATAAATAAAGTGAGCAAAACATGAGCTTGCACCTATAATAGGATCATCTTTGTTGTAAGTTTTAATTAATTCGTTTTTTTGTGTGTGAATTTCCTAATCCTTTTATGAGTGTAACTGGTTTTGTACTGAAAAAGAACATGAGAAAGCAGGAATTATTTTACAGCATAACTTGGAGGTTAATTTTACTGTTTACTGCCATTCCTTTAATGCACAGGAGATGTTTTCAAATCGCATATGCACTCTTTCCACCTCACACCCCTACTTTGGTGAAAACATCTGCTAAAGTGAGTTACAGTCAATGTTGGGAGTAGGTTATATCTTTTAGAAGACTTGGGGTAACAAAAAAGATTCAGGTTTTCCTCCTCACCCCCATTCCATACAGAATTGATTGTCAAACCATATTTACTTTCACAATTAACAGGAAGCATTTAAAATATCCCTGAACTTCAGTTCAGTCAATTTAAAGTAGTGATATTGGGCAATTCCAAAGAATACATGGATACAAACAACTTACGCGAGTGAATAGCTTACAAGTTATGAGTGCATTTTTTTTGGTTAGGAGCACAATGTTCTTTTCACATTTCTTACTTTGCTGGCATTTCTTATAAGAAACAAAGCATTTCTGGAATGCTCATTTTAATTTCAAAACCTAGGCTATTCTATGGAAAACATTTCGTGCCAGGAGGATCAGCACAATAGAGGAAGAATGTATAGTGGGAAGTGGCATGAATTGTGCGCTTAAAATACATTCTGAAGGAACATTTTAGACAATAGTACTTCTTCATTTAAAACAAAAGTTTTAAACTAGGTGCTATAATTTGTCTTAATCTGTACAAATATCTTTTAGCTCTTGATATATAAATTAGACAGACAGTAGGGCGATAGATACTTGCTGTTTGGAGTATGTCGAAGCCCATGTAATAAATCAGGCTTATTAGCATCCTTATATAATCATGACAAAGTTGCATTTCCCTCTTCAGCTGCTTGTGAAGCATGTAGAATGCACCTTCATTACAGTTACCCTGGCAGTCTCAAGAGTGAGATACGTTTAGACCTAGAGAGCACAGCTTTGACAAGGATCTCAGAACCAATTTTCTGTATCCATGAGGAGAATGGATTTGAAAATACCCCTTAAGTACCAAATAATATTTGCATTGGAGTCGTGGTGTGGCGCTGTAGGATATGCACTGGATTGCTAACCACAAGGTCGGCAATTCAAACCCACCAGCTGCTCCTCAGAAACCCTATACAGGGTCGTTATGAGTCAGAGCCAACTTGGCAGCCCTTAACAATAACAACAATATTTGTATAATGTTAGCCATTTTACCAAACATTTGATAGTATTTGACCATCACAACCCTCTTACGGGATAAATATTCTCTTATTTTCCAAGAGAAGGAACTAAATCTTGCTACGAAGCACTCTACTCTGGTTTATGAACATAGGAATGAAGCAGATTAACAAAAGACAAGGCGGACAAGTTTAGGAGCACAAGCAAAAAAACTATTTTCATTGACATTATTTTCCTCTATGGATTATACAGCCAAAGCAATGGATTGCTAACTTCAAGGTTGGTGGTTCAAACCCACCAGCCACTCCTTGGAAAACCTATATAATAGGGTTGCTATGAGTCAGAATGACAGACAGCACTTAAAAACAACAACAACTAATATATGGGTTCAGCTGTCCCAGTAAACAACTATCTAATGCACAGCAAACAGAGTCTCTAGGGTCTCAGGAAAGGAAGGGTTATAGTCTGTTTTCAAAATGTCGCACACGCTTGTCAAAAGCCGCTGAGATGACATGTTAGGTTAACTTTCAGTAAGACTTTCAGGTCTTTTAAAGACTGGATAAAAAATAATTTGTTTTTTTTCCCCTTTGATAGGGATTTTCAAGCTTTGCTTGTGAAATGTTATCCAAAATTTGTTCTTGGCACTCAAGGTTTAATTAAGACAAGGCTATTTTTCACAATTTAATTTGGTATGAAGCTATTGTTTCTAAATATAGGTGTTTAATTTTCAGCTCCAAACTGTACCCTTAACATGAGTTTGTTCTCAAAGAAACTCACAAAAGTAATGCATGCTCTTTATTAATATATCCATGCAATTCAAAATTTAGACTTTTAAAGACCCACTCTTCTTCTTACTTTATGCATTGTTTTTGGTATTGTATAATAAAACATATTTTCTGCTTCCATGGAGCTTAAATTTTACTGTTGGATGCATACAAGCAACATATAAACCAGGGGTGGGGAACGTTAATCTTCCAAAATTTGTAACATCATTCATGGCCATACAAAACAATCAAATTAAAAAAAACTAGCCTGTTCTTTTTGGTCAAGCATTTAATTAACTTACCCCTAATATGATGGCTAAGGAGCTCTGGTAGCGTAGTGGTTACGAGTCAGGCTGCCAACCTCATGGTCAGCAGTTCGAAACTACCGGTGGTTTTGTGGGAGAAAGATGAGGCTTTCTGCTCCCATAAAGATTTACAGCCTCGGAAACCCTGTACAGGGTCGCAATGAGTCGGAACCTACTCCACGGGACATAACAACAACAACAATATGATGGCTGGAATGATGATTGCCTTGCCAGGGCCGGAACAAATGATTTTGTGGGCCTTGTAGGGGGTGGGGGGGCTGGGTGTTCACCACAACCTGAACAAATTAAAAAATGTGTCAGGCTCCGTAAATGTTTTGAGGAAAAGCAAAGTAGGATTGGAGAAAAAGAGCAGGATAGAGTGGAAGAGAATGGAGATGGGGCTCCTTAGTGAAGCTTCTGTTGTAGGGACTTTGATCAAGAACCGGCTGCCTGGTTGGTTTGAGAGTCTGAGTGAGTTAGGAGGGGGTAGCACACTAGGTCAGAGTGGTTACAAGGGGCCAGAATACAGCAATTCTGAGTGAGGATTTGGGATACTTCCCTGAATTCGTTTTCGTTGACTGCCCTAATGAAGTACCACAAACTGGGTTATCTAGTAGAACAGAAGTTGTCTCACAGTTCTGGAGGCTTTGTTGTTGTTGTTGTTAAGTGCCATTGAGTCAGTTCGGATTCCTAGCAACCCTGTATAGGGTCTCTAAGGAGCAGCTGGTGAGCTTGAACTGCTTATCTTGTGGTTCAAGCTGACCTTACAATCCAGCACATTAACCCGCAGTGCCACACCAGGACTCCCATGTTGGTGTCTTACTGATGCATTATTTTTTTAATTATAGTTTTACTTTTTAATGTGAATTGATCATTATCTTTACCTCCATTTTAATAAGGATCATGGGCTACAAAGTAATATAACTTTTATCTTTTAATTATCTGATTTCTGGAGATACATAATTTTCTACTTTTCCCAGTTTTGATAGCTTCAAGGTACTATATATATTTTTCCATATAGAGCTTCTATAATTAAAACAGCACACACACACAATTCTGACTTTTGAAGCATTGTTTTTAACAGTGACGCTCCCCAAGATTCAGTCTTTGTGGCACTCTCTGCCTTCCATCTATCCATTCATCCATCTGTAGTTGGGGACTCAGTGGCGGCTGAACATGTTTCCACTGCTGCCTTCTAGCTCAGGGGATAGATTATGTTACTATGAAATACTTCCTCTGGGCCTGGGCTTTGATATCTCAGGACTGTATTCTCAAAGTTTGATGAGTGATTTATATTTTCCCTCTTTTAGGTCACCACACTTGTAAATTGTCCTCAGAACCCTTCCAACAGGAAAAAAGGACGTTCAAAAAGAGCCAGAGTTCTTCTGGCTTCTGTAGAGGAAGCCACCTGGAATTTATTAGACAAAGGAGAGAAGATAGCCCATGAAGCTACAGTTTTAAAGGATGAGCTCACTGCTGCACTTGAGGAAGTTCGCAAAGAAAGTGAGTACTGCACTCTGGTCAGGAGCAGATTGCATATCCTTGGGGTGTTAGTTAGTCAAATTAACTTTGTGTGTGTTTTGTTTTTGTTGGGTTCAGTTGATTAGACTTACATAGAGCTCTGAGGAGCTAGCAATGTGAGGCAGAGTGGTTCATTAGACAGCTCCAAGGCTCAGCATCCCACTCCTGGTTCTTCCCCTTCCTTATTCAGACCCTCCAGGCAACTTCTTACCCCACTAGACCATAGTTTATCTGGAATAAACAAAGAGAAGAGCATATTTTTCATTGGTCATACACTATAATGAGAAATGGCTAATGAAGCTGAAGACATATTTACTCATACATAAATAAAATTAAAAGTTCCTTGTAAGCAGTTGGAGACAGAAGTTGCAGTCTTGACTACCTCAAAAGTACAGATTTTATTTTCTGAAGATTTAGTTTTGCTAAACATTTTTTTTTTTTTTTTTTTTGGTCTCCTTATGACTAATGGTGGAGGAAGAAATTCTGCATAATTTGTGTTGCTTCTGTGTTAACGCTACATAATACAAGTGTATATTTCACCTTTTGATGCATTTATGTATGCAAAACATGAAGCAACTATTCCTCCCACACCCTTTTCTGCTCAACTGGGTTGGATAATTTGTTGCAATGACTACACAGAATTCAAGACACCATACAGTTATGGGGTTATTAGGGAAGTTAATGGGCTACAATTCGTGATCAGGAATGCTCAGCGCCCAGTTGTTCCAGTCAGCTGCTGATAAATGCCCACAGGACACACCGCTTCACTATAAGCCGCAGCCTGAAGGCGCTCAATTCTAGCTTCATGGGGCAGCAAACCTAGCTCCCCCACTTAAGTGCCTGAAGGTACCCCGCTCTACAAGCAAGTTTCCTGCCCAGAGTCACCCAGTTTTATTTGCTCCATGGACTGGGAAGGCCACTGCTTTGTCTGGTGTTGCGGTGTTTGGTTCTGCTGCTGTTGCAACTCCTCTGTTGCTACAGCTTTCTGTCCTTGGGTGGAAGAGGTTCATTGCACAGGGATCTCGGGATCCAAAGGACACACTTGATTCCTGGATCTTCTTATTTGATGTAGTGAGACCCCCTGCTCCTGCATCTGCGATGGCTCATTTTAAAGCCATGTTAGAGTTCCAAAATTTCTCAATTACAATGAGTTCTGTTAACGCCCACAGCTGCGGACAGACACTGTCCTGTCAGCATCATCTCCCTTTTTCTATACTCAAACCCATCAGAAAAAGAATCATACTGTGGGAATTACAAAGACTAAGGCTAGAAGAGACCTATTAAAGAAATCACTATACCACAACTTACTTTTGATAAGCCAATAGTTTCCTCTTGAATATAAATCTCAGCTTCGTTGTTGTTGAATGCTGTCGAGTCAGTTCTGACTCATAATGAACCTGTATAGAATTTCTGAGGAGTAGCTGGTGGGTTTGAACTGATGACCTTGTGGTTTGCAGTCCAGTGCTGATCCTACAGCGCCACACCGGGATTCCATTACAAAAAAGAACCTATCAGTGTCCTTTAATCAATGAAATGATTTTGCTTATATCTACTTGCTGAAAGGGACTATTTGGGGTGGAAAAAGAAACTTGAATTTTTCTGTTCAATTTTGTATAATGATTTATTTTGTTGTGTAGTGCCATCGAGTTGATTCTGACTCATAGTGACCCTTCCCAAGGTTTCTGAGGAGTGACTGGTGGATGTGAACTGCTCATCTTGCACTTCAAAATGACCTTGTGGTCCAGTGCTTATTCTACTGCACCATATAAGGAGCTCTGGTAGCGTAGTGGTTACGAATCAGGCTGCGAACCTTAAGGTCAGCGGTTCGGAACTACCAGCCGCTCCACGGGAGAAAGAAAGATAAGGCTTTCTACTTCCGTAAAGATTTACACCCTCGGAAACCCTGTACAGGGTCGCTATGATTCGGAACCGACTTGACGGCACCTAACATATAATGATTTAGCATGTTTAAATGTCACCTTTCCCCTCTTTACCATAAAGAAAATCCCACCATTGCCATAGAGTTAACTTCAACTCAGAGTATCAGAGTGGAACTGTGTCCCAAAGAGTTTTCAATGGCTTTTTTTTTTTTTAAAGTCGACTGCCAGGCATTTCTCCTAAGGCTCCTCTGGATGGACTCGAATTTCTGGACTTTGTGTCAAATGTCAAGCTCTTAACCAAAGAGAATCAAGAAATCTTTGGTAATTAAATAATTACAATGATATACTAACCCTAGCAAGTGTTTGATACAAGAAAATTATTTGTTGTATGCTAAGGATTTCATAGGATTTCCTTGGACAATATATAGAAAGCATATGGTTGTTGTTAAGTGCCTTCCAGTCAGGTCTAACTCATAGTGACTCTGTATAGGGTTTCCCAGTAGTGACTGGTAGGTTTGAACCGCCTACCTTGTAGTTAGCATAAGACCCATGATAATCTGGAGTAAATTTATCATTCCTCCCTGCTCCTCACTGCCCTGGAATTACCTCTCCTCTATATTCTCTGCCCTGGTATGACTATCTACTTGGTCACCATAGGCTCTTACTCTCGTTCCGCTCTGCTGTCTATTTAATCGTCATAGTTTTCATAAGCTTCTTAGGACTAAAGAATGTAAGCAGTTGGCCATTCTTAGAAGAGAACAGTAATTTCCATGAAATGGCATTTGCTTTTTTATTTCTCTCTAAGTTAAATCAACCTTTTAGCTCAATAACAGTAAATTATTTACAAGAGAAGTCCTCAAAGAGAAATCTATTTAAATTTTAGGATTATGTAGTGTATCTTTCACTGGGCTCTCTGATACTATGTGAAATACACATCCATGGCATATGCTGTATACAAAACAAATGCATTTGGTTAAAGATCACCAAATGTTTTATACTCTGATGCTTTTTGATAAACTGCCCAATTGAACTACTGCCACTAGAGTGTGGGAGGAAAGCAGTGAAACACACATGGTTCTGGAATTTAAGGAATGATGATTGCTTATTCTATGGATACTAGAGATAGTTAGCAGTGTTCTCCCAAACTTGGAAGGAACTTTAGCTCGGTGATTGGGTTAAAGTGTCAGGAACATAGATTTTGACTTTTGAATCTGTATGATATTGAAAACATATTTTAAATGGTTTCCTTCTTTTGTTTCTCTCTTTTTAAAAGGGTTTTGTGAGGTGACATAATAGGAAGAAATAATGAAGAGAACTAAATAGTTTTAAGTATTTTTAACAGTGAAAAAAAATTTGGGGGAGTGGTGGTGGTGGTGGTATGCCATGGAGTCGGTTCCGATTCACAGCGACCCTGTCTAGGGTTTCCGAGGCTGTGAATCTTTACAGCAGCAGAAAGCCTCATCTTTCTCCCACAGAGAAACTGGTTGTTTCAAACTGCTGACCTTGAGGTTAGCAGCCCAACTCGTAACCACTACACTACCAGATCTCCTAGAGTATAATTTTGCTTACATGTTTATTGATTTATTTTCAAGAAGGCTCAATCAGTAGATGACTGCAGACAAATCAGTAATATGATGCTTGACACTTCTCGTCAGGGTGCCTTCTTAAAAAAGCACAAAAAATACCCATTAAAATCAGGGGCTTCTGAGGACATCTGCTGAGCCAGTTAGATTCAACAAATTGAATTTATTACCATTATGATGATGGTGTCATTTTTTTTGCTCACAAAGGGCTCATCTTGATATATTTTCTTGAAGAACATAGGACAATCATGAGGGCTTATGAAGAATGTTTAAAAAAGTTGAAAATTGCTCTGGTGAGAAAAAGGCCAGGAAAGTTGTGCTGAGGAGGTTTTTTTTTTGCTATACGATAATGCACCTGCTCCTTCTTTAATGGTTGTTTATGAGAATTTCCTTGGGAAAACCTGCCTCATCCAACCCACAGCCCCAATCTTACTCCTGCAGATTTCTTTTTGCTCCCCAAATTCAAAGACGATTGAAAAGCAAATTTGAGTCCCTTAAGGATGCCCAATCTGGTTGTTTTGATGTAATGTAAACCAAACAGTCCAGAATTCTTCAGAGAAGGGTTAGAAAGATAATGGAAACACTGCCTTCAGAAGAATATAGACTTAGATGAAGAGTATGTCAAGAAATAGTAGCTTTACATTTTGATATTTTTGTTTAATAATGGCTTCTATGATTTTGTAGCAATACTTTTGGACTTACTCTTGTAGTATGATTTGTGTAGCCTGACTATGGGATTCTGTTTCATTATCTTTAGTGGCTTTAATTCTAGGCTTGAAGAAATAATGTGTCCATTTTGCTTATTTAAAGAACTTGCTTTTGAAAGATGGAACATGAATATTGTAAAGGGTGTTATATAGGTGAACTGTAGAGGTCCAGCAAAGGGTGGTTCCTATTGTAAGCAATTACTATGGACAGGGCCATCTCTAGGGTCAGTGTTGCCCAGTGTGGTAACGGGGCCTTTCACTTCACCACCCATGCCATGGGCTTCCTTTCCCACCAGACCATACAGAACCCTCACTGCTGTTTATTATCAATTTTAACCATAGAATGATGTGTGATAAACATTGTTATAAATTACTTAAATGTAATGTTTCTTAGGTTATATGAATACTAAATAGAAATTGTTTTGGAAAATCTTTCTCCAATGAATTATCAGTTATAACATTATTTAGTAACTGAGTGGAAGCCTTTTTTGATTTTTCTCTTTTTCCTTTAATTATTACTTCATTCTCAAAAACAAGTTGTTGATATATGTGTAAAGTACTACTTATCACCACATTGTAGCAAACATACCAGGAAACTGGACACAATTCAGCCACCATAAGAAGCAGCAACAGCAGAAACAACCATTTGCATGCAGACAAAACCACGTGATGCAAAGTGGCACTGTAATTGGGTAATAATGACAGCTCTGTCCTGAGCACATATAAGCTTGAAAAGTAAATTAGCATTGAGTTTTAGCTTTGTAGATACATTGATACCTGTAAATTAGACTGACAAAAAAGTTTCAGTTTTTATAGCTAACTACAGGTATATTTTCATGAAAAATAATAAATTTTTCCTGAAAGATTACACAAAAATTGTATAGACAGTTATTTTGGTGTCACCCTCTCAGACAGAGTCACCTGGTGTAGTCCACACCCCCTGTATCTCCCTAGTGACACCAATGCTTAGCACTAATGATCTTACGGAGTGCTGGTGTGGCATTGTGGGTTAATGCGCTGGACTACAAAGTTGGTGGTTCAAGCCCACTAGCTGTTCCTAGGAAGCCCTATAGAGGGTCTTTATGGTCCGGAACCGACTTGATGGTACTACTCAATAACAACAACAATGATCTTATCGTTTCCCCTTATACTTGACATTTATACATGCCATATAAATGTAGCTCTCAAACAGTATACTTTCTCCTTATTTCAGGCGACAAGTCCTTCCTAGTTACTGCCTGCTTTTGGTTATTGTCAAGGATCTCCAAAGAGCTGTTTTTGTCTGTATTTATGAGAGCACATATGATCCTCTACAGTTACCAGAACTGGAAGTTAGCACCTCCCTTCCTGCCATTTAGCCCTTTTTAAGTGTATAATTCAGTGACATTTATTACATTCACCATGTTGTGCAACATCATCACTTTTCAAAAATTTTCCTCACTCAAAATAGAAACTTCGTTGGTTGGTTGGTTGGTTATGTGCTGCGGAGTTGGTGCCGATTCATAGTGACCCTGTGTAGGGTTTCCAAGCTTGTAAATCTTTACAGAAGCATAAAACCCCATCTTTCTCCTTCAAAGTGACTGGTAGTTTCGAACTGCTGACCTTGAGGTTAGCAGTCCGACTTGTAACCACTATGCTACCAGAGCTCCTTAAATAAAAACCTAGTATCATTTAAACACGAATTTTACATTTCCCCTTACTCCAGTTCCTGGTTTGTTGTTGTTTCTAAGTGCTGTTGAGTGGATTCTGCCTCATAGCGTACCTGTATAGGATTTCTGAGGAGTGGCTGGTGGGTTTGAATCACCACCTTCTGGTTCACATTGACCTTGAGACCCAGTGCTTATACCACAGTGAGTACCACAGTAAACTCTATGGCACTTCCTTGGTGCTTCCTCTAATAAACTTCCTGGGTCATCTTCTCTCCTTTGTCTAACAAGGACAACAACAACAATGGTACTGTAGGATAAGCTCTGGATGGCTGACTTCAATGCTGACAATTCAAACCCACTAACCGCTCCTCAGAAATCCTATACAGGGTCGCTGTTAGTTGGAACCAACTTGATGGCACTTACCAACAACACCAAGTTTATGCATTTGCCTAATTTGTTCATATACATGAGATGGTACAATATTTGCCCTTTTATGTCTGACTTATTTTGCTCAGCGTAAATCAGAACTTTGTCTTTATAGCTGAATATGATTTTATTGTATGATTGTACCACATTTTATTGATATACCCCATTCTCATCATCATGGTCAACTCTATTTTGAGGAGGCAGCTCTTTCCCCAGTTGCATTTTAAATGCCTTCCAACCTGAGGGGTTCATCTTCTGGCACTGTATTTGACAATCTTCTGATACTTTTCATAATGTTTTCATCTTCCGACACTCTGTCTGACAATGTTCCAATGCTATTCATAAGGTTTCCAGTGTCTAAACCTTCAGATGTAGTCTGCCTTTCCTGCTTTCTAGTCTGTCTTAGTCAGGAAGTTCCGCCGAAACCTGTCTACCATGGGTGTTTCTGCTGGTATTTGAAATATTGGTGGCATAGCTTCTAGCAGCAGAGCAACACACAAGTCACCACAGCAACACAAACTGATAGACAAGGGGTGGTAGCTTGTCCTTTCCCAGCTAATTGTTTTTCTTTAACAAAATAATTAAAATGTTTATTGGAATGCTTTAATGGGGCAGGCTCTATTATTTGTGTTAGGCTAACAGAAGTGGGGTCCTGGTGTGATGTTTTGGGTTAATGCGCTGGACTGTAAGGTCAGTTTGAACTGCAGGAGTAGCAGTTCAAGTTCACTAGCTGCTCCTTGGAAACCCTATACAAGTTACTATGTGTTGGAACCGATTTGGAGGCACTTCACGAAACAATAACAGAAGTGAACTAGACATACGATGCTTGCCCTCATGGAGCTGACTAGTATTCTAGCAGGGAAAATAGACTAAGCATGTAAACCTGAGACTCACTTTTAATTCTTAAAGGGCATCAGATTTACTTGTCTTTGTTTCTGTGTTGTTAAGTGCCATCGAGTTGGTTTCGACACATAGCGACCCTGTATAAGGTTTCCGAGGAGCAACTAGTGAGTTTGAACCACCGACCTTGTGGTTCAAACTGACCTTAAAGCTCTGCACTTATCCTACAATGCCACACTTGTCCTTAGGAACATTTAAAAATAACATTAGTATATGATAGTTCTCTCTGGAAAACATTAAATTCTTTACGTTAAAATAAAAAACGTTTTTGTATCCTAACTGTAATCCAATAAATGTGAAGGTATTTGTTTCTTAATGGAGAGGGGATAATTAAGTTGAGATCTCAAGTATGTTCTCGGAAGAATGAAGGTACAACTCTTTTGAATACAGCCCAGACAAGTCAGGGCGTGTGCACAGGTGGAGCACGGCCATAGTCAAGCCCCCTTCCCCCTATTCTTTGGTGTGAATTTTCTGAAACTGGCATGTGCAGTCTGACATCTGTGGTATTGGCAGTTATGCCTACCAGAGCTAGCAATTAGAAACGTGCCCTGTAGTCTTCATATGCATGGATGTCAGGTGGGAGAGGACTTGCAAATTTGTTGGAAGCCTGCCACTGTTAAAATTCTTCCCGTCTATTTTTAATTGTAGAACTCCACTAAGGCCATCTCAAGCCAGTTGGAAAGCAAGGAAGATTAATGAGGAGTTCTTGACTCTTTCAGGGCCTTTCTAAGTATAGCTCTCCTTCCCAAAAATGAGTCTATGGTATTTTATATTATAAGAAATCTATGCCATCTCGTCTGCAAATGCAGGAGAATGCCAGCTGCATGTTGGTAAAGGTTAGGATTGTAGCAGCAGGTGACTTGCCCCAGTTTGTTTGGTTCTTGTGTGTTTCACAAGAACCAAAGAATGGGGCAGGTGATGTGGTTGGAAGCTGGGGGACTCTCCTTCCCTGCTGAGAAACAAACCTTTCTGTTAAAAATGTACATACTCATGTGCATAATACATGCCTTCACATTATAAGTACGTCTTGTTTTTCTATTTAGCTTTCTTTCTACATTGCCATAGTTCTTATACATTTTCATGAGTTGCCGACACCAGATTTAAAGATTTTTTTTTTCCCAACCAGGAATTAAGAACCAAGACTTACTATCATCCATATTAGTCAGTGAAAATGATTGCTTCTAGAAATGATTATTCCTGGAAAATGGTATCCTGGAAATGTGATTAATCTTCCTATTGGCTAACTTATTTAAACAACAAATGCCATTATAAGATTTCCAATACTGAACATTAAAAATGTTTAACAATGTTTTTTTTTTTTTTTTTGGCGGGGGCGGGTACAGAGGAACTGTATTCTAATGATAACAGAGATTTTTAAAACAATTGAATCGTGTCTGTTTTGGAGCACCTGTGTTGACCTGCGTTCCAAAAGTACATCTTTTTAAACTCAGTTGTATTTCATTTTTAGTTGTAAAGGAGAGGAGTGGTGCAATCTTAGTTAATGAGTGCTTAGTTACAGGTCAGCTCCACCCACTCTGTTCAACAACATTGTGGTTAGGACTTAGATAAAATGATTGGTATTTACCACGAACCACTCATAGTCTATATACGGTTTCAAAGACAACAGCTGCTGTCCCCCACATCTATCTGTGGCTATGTTGATGTTGTATGCATTTAACTGTTATCATGTCACAAGAGTGTTCTTAGGTAAGCATTAAGTCACAGAAACAGTAGTCCTTTTCAACCAAATGTGCTTCAGAAGAGGCAATTCATTCTTCATTTGAAATGTCATGACAAAATCTCATGTCAACACATTTTAACATTTATACATGGTGTCTTGTAGCTGGTAGACTGTTTATGGAAACACTTTCATTGAAGACTAATGGAGCTAATTATTTGCACTGCATGTAAATTACTAATTGCTGAAAAACATGGTATCTCAGTGTTCACTTAAAAAATCGGTAGCAGTCTTTACTTGCAGTGCATTTGATTTACTCAGCAAACTTCAGTGTCATCTGTGTTGATGTGTTGTGTGGGATACTGGGAAGTACACTTGCGTGTGTATTCACCCATCCACATTTCCACTCACTTGATATCCTGGATCTATGACATATAGACAGGCTGATTTGAGAACTAACAGAAATGTAAATTTTGAGAGTATGAGAAATTCTGTAAGCCACATCCGATTTACTTTGATGTATAATTCAAAGGTAAGAGCAAAGGTTTAATGCATGTTAACAAGTTGATTTGTAAGTGATGAGTCTCAGAAGCTAAAATGTCGTGTGGAATCTTGACTGGGAAAGAGTCTGAGATCAAAGGTGTGATTCATGTATTAGCCAAGGTTTTGCTCTCTGCCACAGCCAGAGAGCTGAAACCTTTCTGTCAGTCACACCATGAGTATGTGCAAAGGTAACACAGTAAGTGCAGTGCTGAAGTGATCTAAAAGTCACGTTCTCGTACGGTGGGTTTGAACATTATCGCTTTGTTGCACATTCTAGTGCTCAAGAGTACATTGTGCTGATGGCAGTTTCTCCTTTAGAATTTCTGTCCTTGACTCTTTCTTTTGCTTCAAAGGAAGCAGTGCTCCCCTTTCCCCCTAAGAATAAATCTTTCTAATCATTCCCTGGATCCTAGATAAGTTCTTCTCTTCTCTGGAAAGACTTTAATTATACAATTATTATTATTTTGGGGGCATGTTCATTAATCTCCCTTTTAGTGGTTTTCTTCCCTTCACACATATTAGCTTTTTCTTACTTGTTGATAGGCATCTAGTCAATAGAAAAACATTTCCTTTTAGTTTACGTTCTTCTTAAGCCCTAGTCCTGTTTTACCGGTTCCATTCTATTGCCTCGGCCTCTATATTGCTAAATCCAATTAGTTTTGCACAGTTCCGATTGTTGTCAACAACTCTGCTGTGTTTGGAACTCATTTATGCACCTTGAAACGATTTTCCTTTATGTTAGTATATTATCACTAAATACTTCCACTATCTTTCTACACCCTCCTTTTCTTTATTCTGTTAACTTCTTCTTGCCTTCTCTGATTAAAAAAAAAACCTTCTTGTTCATTCTGAAAAAAAATATGCCAAACATTTGCTATTTCAACAATTTTGACACGTACAATTTAGTGACGTGAAAGACATTCACCATCTTGTGAAACTGGCACCACTGTCTGTTTCTAGAATTTTCCATCAGTCTTCACAGAAACTCAGTACCCCTTAACCTATTCACCCAATTCCACCCCCATTCCTTCTTACTCACCCTTGGTGTTTTTATTGTTGTTGGGTACCATCAAATCAATTTTCAACTTATAGTGTCAGCATGTGACAGAGTAGAATTACCCCGTAGGATTAAAAATAGAGTCATTTGTTTTATTTTGTTTGTTATTATTGAGAATACACACAGCAGAACATACAACAATTCAACTGTTTGTACATGGACAGTTTGTAGCAACACTGGCTGTATTTTTCGAGTTGTACAACTATCCCCACCCTCATTTTCCAGGTTGTTCCTCCCCAACTAACATAAACTCTCTGCCCTCTAAGTTTTCTATCTAGTTTTTTTGAGTTGCTGTTGTTAATTTTATTCCATATAGATAAATTTTATAAGAGCACAATACTCAAGACAGACATTTTTTTACGTGAGCCACTTCCTCCAATCATTACTGAATATTTTAACAAAGATCCTATAGAAGATTTCTGATCAAAAGTGAAGAAATGAAGAACAGAATTTCAGATTCTGATGGACTTCAGACTTTCTGGAGTCTTCTTAAAAGCAAACAGCAGTTTAGCTTAACTGGTAAAGAATGTCTAAAAATGATTTTTCTTAAGACTTAGACCAGATCCTCTCTGTTTTCTCTCCCTTCCTAGGAAAGTTTTTATTTTACTGTAACTTTTTATTGTGAATTTAATGAAAGTTTCCAGAGTAGAGCATCAGTTTTATGTTTAATAATCCATGTACAGTTTGTTTCATCTCATTGATTACAATCCCTTCACCGTAACATCACTTATCCTACTTACTCTTATGTTTTCTGCTTCCATTCCTTCTTTCCTATCCTTCTGAGTTTTGTCTTGATATAAATTCTGCCCTTCTTTTGTCTCAGGTGGTTGAATGTATACCTCGCTAGTGTTATTGTTCCCCCTGTAGACCTGTTGTTTGGCTGAAAATTGAGCCATCACGGTGAGTTCAGTTCCAGACCTTTAGGATGACTAAGGGCCGTTGTCTTGGGGGTTCCACCAGTCTCTATCTGATCAATGAGTCTGGTTTCTTTTATGATTTTGAGTTTTGGACATACATTCTAATGTGATTTTCTTCAGAGCAGTTGGTAGTGGAGCCAGGCACTATCTGGTTCTTCTGGTCTCAGGATCGTGGAGACTGATGGTTGTGTGGTTCATTACTCCATTGGACTAATTGCTTCAATGTGTCTTTGATTTGTAATACTCTTCTTTCCACTCATCAGGGAGAGACCAATAGTTGCACCTTAGAAGACCCCAGTCACTACTTACTAAATTAATATGTAGAATACTGTCTTGGTGGACTATTATGCCAGGTGACTTTGGTATACCCTAATAGTGCAGTCTGAGCCCATTCCCTCAATGTGTTTGCTTATGTGTAAGAGTTTCCATAACTGTGTCCCTTGAATGCTCCACCACAGTCATGGATATATTTGAAGCAAAGGTAAATACGCATGTGCAGATATCCTCTGTCAAACCTATATATATTTGTGAGTGTGCTCCTACCCTCCACCCGCCACCCATTCAGTCTACATGTTTATTCACGCACCTACTTGTAGACCACTGTTCTTGATTGTGGGATTGTATTCAATAACAGTATTTACTTCTGTTGCCTTTAGACTCTTCTTCGTGTCTTTCTCTACCGCTATCATTTTTTGCCAACCTCTCTCTTATTGTATATTGCCTTCCTCTTCATCCGAGTAACATGTGTATTAATTTCATCTCAACTTTAAAGCAGTCCATTTTGTCATGAAATCTATTTGACTTCCTCTCCATTTGGAAAGTCTATAATTATACTATTCTCTCATTTTGCTTTTTAATTGTCTCAGTTAAAACTTGCTATCTCTCGTTCCTTATTCTTAGTATTGTAAATTTGTTTTACTTTGGCTATTTCTATGTCTGGTTGACTTGGTGTTGTTGTCATATATGTTAATCTCTGGTTGTTGTCTACTGTTGTTAGTTCGCTTTCCAGAGAATTCCTGTTAGTATTTGTTGTAAGGTTAGTCTGCTTTGTCCAAATTCCTTTGATTTCTGTTTGTCTAGAAATGCCCTAAATCCACTGTCATATTTGAGGAACTGTTTTGCTGGTTATGTGATTCTTGGTTGCAATTATTTTTCTCCCAGAATTTTAGATATATCATCCCATTTTCTTTATGCCACTGTGCTTTCTGTGGAGAAATCAGAGCTTAGTCTTATTGGTTTGCCTTCTAGGTAACTTTTCATTTTTACTGAGCTGTTTTCAGGATTCTTTCCTTGTCTTTGGTTTTGGAAAGTTTAATTATGACATGCCTTGATGATTTCTTTTAGGTTCTATCCTGTTTGGAGTATGTTGAACTTCTTGAATGCATACTTTCTTGTCTTTCATGATGTTGGGGAAGTATTTATTTCAACAACCCTTTATTTTTTGTTTTGTTTTGGTTCTTCCGTGCTGGAATTCTGATCACAGAATTACTCCATACATTATTCCTCTTGGTAGTATCTTACAGAATTCTTAGGTTTTTGACTTAGGCTGAAAATTCTAGAGAAACAAAACCAGTGAGGCTTATATATGTATGTAGAGATATTTCATAGGTTTCCCATCTATTTCACTCCAGGGACACTCTACCTTTGTAGCCATTCAGTCTATTCTGATTACTACTATGACTTTAAGGAGATGCATTGTAGGATAAATACTCAACTGCCATGTTGGTTTGAACCTCAAGGTTGGTAGTTGCTTCTTGGAAACCCTATCCAGGATTGCTATGAGTCAGAACCAACTAGATGGTACTTAACAGCAACATCAGCAATAATGTAGTGGATGACAACCTGGGCTGCTACCCACAAGGTCAGCAGTTCTAATCACCCAGTCACTCTGCAGGAGTGTTGCTCACTGTTGTGGTCAAAGGTATGTCCTCTGGTACTCTGTGTGTGGGTCTATGGGTCTAGTCTGATAAATCCACTCCAACATGCCAATTTACCTAAGCCTTTGGATACCATCTTTTATTGTATGCTAGGACAGGTATGATACTTCACCTTGATATATTGTAGGCCTATGCAATCAATGCTTCTGTTAACCAACCAAATAAATTCCTAGATCCTCTCCTAACCTCTTAAGCTACAACACTGAATGAAGACTCTGTGCTTAATGGGTCCATATCAATACACTTAGACGGATCCAACTTTATGTTCCTTGCACCACCATTCTCCAAACCCTCAGCAGCCACCCCCACACATATTCTTCAGGTTTCTGTTTGTACATACTAGAAAAATCAAGCAGTTCTTTTGTAATGTAGCATACTTCTTCTTGTGTTACAATTTGTAATTCACCTTCGGGGGCATTGTTGTTGTTGTTAGGTGCTGTCAAGTTGGTTACAACTCATAGTGACCCTGTGCACAACAGAACGAAACACTGCCCTGTCCTGCACCGTCCTCACAATTTCTGGTACTCTTGAGCCTATTGCTGCTGCCACTGTGTCAGTCCATCTCATTGGAGGTCCTCCTCTTTTGTAATGACCTTCCACTTCACCTAAGCATGATGTCCTTCTTCAGGGACAGGCCCCTCCTGATAACATGTCGAAAGTATGAGCGATAAAGTCTTGCCATCTTGGCTTCTAAGGGTCCTTCTGGCTGTATTTCTTCCAACACAGATTTGTATGTTTTTCTGGAAGTCCATGGTATATTCAATATTCTTTTGAAACACCACAGTTCAAATACATCAATTCTTTTACCATCTGCTTTTCTTATTGTCTAACTTTTATGTGCATATAAAACAACTGAAAATGTTATGGTGTGGTGCACCTTAATTCTCAAACTGATATCTTTGCTCTTCAACACTTTAAAGAGGTGTTGTGCAGCAGATTTGACTAATTCAATGCATTGTTTATTTTCTTGGCTGCTTCTTCCATGAGTACTGATTGTGGATCCAAGCAAAATGAAGTATTTAACAATGTCAGTCTTTTCTTTACTTATCATTATGTTATCTATTAGTCCAGTTGTGAGGATTTTTTGTTTTCTTTACACTGAGGTGCAATCCATAGTGAAGACTGTAGTCTTTGATTTTTATCAGTATATATTTTAAGTCCTCTTTTGCTTTCCACATTCCAGCAAGCAAGGTTTTATTATCGCAAGTTGTTAATAAATCTTCCTCCAATCCTGATGCCACATTCCTCTTTACTGAATCCAATTTCTTGGATTATTTGCTCAGCATACAGATTGAATAAATATTGTGAAAGGATACAAATTTTGATGCACAGCTTTCCAGATTTTAAACCATTCAGTATCCCCTTGTTTTGTTCTAACAACTGTTTCTTGGTCTATGTACGGCTTCCTTACGAGTACTGTTAAGTATTATGGAATACTCATTATAGACAATATTTTCCATAGTTTGTCATGATCAGTACAGTCAAAAGCCTTGGCATAGTTAATGAAACACAAATAGACTTCTTTCTGTTGTTCTCTGCTTTCAACCAAGATCCGTCTGACATCAGCAATGATATCCCTGGCTCCATGTCCTCTTCTGAATCTGACTTGAATTTCTGGCAGTTCTTTATCAATGTGCTATTGCAGTACATTTTAATTTTTAAATTGTTTTCAGCAAAATTTTACTGCATGTGGTATTAATGATATTGTTTTTCATTTCTGAATTCTATTTGGTTGCCTTTCATTGGAAGGGGCACAAATATAAATGTCTCCCAATCAGTTGGCCAGGTAGCTGTCTTTCAAATTTGTTGGTATAGATGAGTGAGTGTCTCCAGTACTGCATCAGTTTGTTGGAATGCTTCCATTGATATTCTGTCAATTCCTGGAGCCTGTTTTTTACTAATGCCTTTAGTGCAGTTTAAACTTCTTCCTTCATTACCATAGGTTTTTGATTATATGCTACTTGTTAAAGTGATTGGACATTGAGCATTTCTTTTTAGTAGAGTGACTCTGTGTATTCATTCTATCTTCTTTTGATGTTTTATGCATCATTCAATATTTTGTCCATAGAGTCCTTTAATATTGCAAGTTGAGGCTTGTGTTTCTTGGAAATATTTAGCAGTGTTTTATAAGGCCTCTGCCTTAGGTGATGCCCCAGACAATCCCTCAGGTGCTGCCTCAGGCAATATCTTAGACAATGACTCACCAGTCACATCTGGACTAATCTCACCACCATAGACTAAGAGGGATGGCTCTGTTGGCAAAAGTGACTCAACAGAATTTAGGGGCCCACTGTCCCCAGCTTCCTAATTATCATATGTCACTGCCGCATGTTTCAGGGTCCCGGTTCTTCCCAATCTGTGTCGTCACTATCACACCAGACACCATCTGAGTTTGGAAATTCATCTGGTGTTTGTTGTAATTAAACCACTCCTACAGTAAGACTCTGTGTTTGTTTTTTGACACTATCAGGAGCTCTGGTAGTATAGTGGTTATGAATCAGGCTGTGAACCGCAAGGTCAGCTGTTCGAAACTACCAGCTGTTCCGCGGGACAAAGATGAGGCTTTCTTCTCCTGTAAAGATTTACAGCCTCGGAAACCCTGTATAGGGTAGCTAGGAGTCGGAATCGACTCAACGGCACTTAACAACAATAACTATAAGAACTAAGGCTTTCTTTCATGGCACAAGTGGAAACTTAGAAGTCTTAAGCTGTGACTTCTTAGCCCTGAGCTTATTCCTTTCCTTTACTACCTGATCTGTTGTAAACAGGAGTAATCCACCAGCTTCTCTATACGTCTCATCCTGACAAAACTGCAGGAAAGTATCAAACACATTATCACCCAGAGCCTCGATTCTCTCCCATCTCTTCGTGGTTATAATTTGCTTATTAATATTTCCACCTCTCTCCATCAATTAGCAGCACACTTTCTCTCTTTACTAGCAGAGGCAGAGCTATCGGTGTGTTTAAAATTAGACGTGAGAACCAATTTAGAAAACTCACTCTTATGATTTTGTTTCTCTCGAATCACGCTTGGTACTAAATGTTTTAAGTTGGGTTCTCTAGAGAAACAAAACCATTGAAACTTATATATATATATGTATGAAGAAAAGTTTACATCAAGGAAATGGCTCACACAATTGTGTTGTTGTTGTTGTTGTTAACTGCCA
>NW_006408538.1:11010524-11011274 GCF_000296735.1 Chrysochloris asiatica | reverse complement strand
GTATATCGGAAGCAGGTCACACCCCCAAGGAAACTTCCCTTCAGTTGATTGGCTGCTCAGCAGATCTCATCATGGAGGTGATGACATCATATTGGCTTTCTTCATGGGGGATAACTACATCTCAACTGCAAACCCACTGAGAATCCTAGCACAGGAGAGTTGACACAAAATCTTAACTATCACAGTGTTCGTCAGATTTTTTTTTTGTTTTTGTTCTTTTTTTATTGTTTCTCTAGCACAGGGGTGGGAAATGTCTGGCCTGTGGGTCTTATAAACCTGAGAAATCTTTCGGTCTGGCCCTGTCAAGGCAACCGCAGGCTGTCAGATAACACCAGATTGTTGAATATTGAAACATGATGAAGAGCACCAGAATATTGTCAGATATTGTTGTTGTTGTTGTTGTTAAGGGCCGTCGAGTCAGTTCCGACCCATAGCGACCTGGTATAGGGTTTCCATGGAGCAGCTGGTGAGCTTAAACTACCGACCTTGCAGTTCAAACGGCTTTGCAGTCTGACACGCTGTCAGATATAAGGCTGGAAAATGAGCCCCTCAGGTTGGAAGGCACTTAAAATATGAGTGGGAAAGAGCTGCCTCCTCAAAATAGAGTTGACTGTGATGATGCAAATAGAATAAAGCTTTAGGGACCTTCATTTGCTCATGGGGCACAACTCGAAAAAGGGAGAGACAGCTGTAAACAGCTATTAATAATGGGAACATGGAATGTACGAGTCTAGGAAAATTGGAGGTTAT
>NW_006408538.1:11003049-11004714 GCF_000296735.1 Chrysochloris asiatica | reverse complement strand
TAGCATTCAGAGGCTTGGCTGGTGATTTTAAACTGCTGGCCTTGCAGTGCCTATCTTACAGCACCACACCAGCACTCCAAAGAATCCAAGAGAAAAGATAAAACAGAGAAATAAGGGAAGGGACAAAAGAAAAGGAAAATTGAAGAAAAGAAAGGAAAAAAAGGAAAGTAGAGAAAAAAGGATAAAGACAAAACAAAACAAAGGAAAGGGAAAGAAAAGAAAAAAGAAAAACCAAGGGAGAAAACTGGGTAGAGACAGAACTAGAGAAAACTGTGGGGGACAGGGTACTTGGTATGGGCTGGCATCCTCTGCCAGCCAAGGAGTTCACTGGGTGGAAGGTGGCGGGGGGATTGGGGTGAATGACAAGGGGGTGAGACTCCTGGTCCTAGGTGGAGTTTCTTCTGGCCTAGATATTGTCTGGGGTCAGAGCACCTGATCCAGAAGTAGTTTGTGCTGGCTTAGAAGGAAGGTGTCTGAGGTGAGAGTGCTTATTCCCAGAAACTCTTTACACCCAGAGGGTAGCTGGAGGCAGGGTTGTTGTTTATGGAAGAAGTTGCTACTTGTCCAGGGCTGGTGGGGACCTGGCATTGTGCATTCTGCTGGTCTAATGAGGTGAGTCTTGTCTTGGGGGTGGTGCACCAGGATCCCCTGATCCAACAGGATGCAGCTCCAACCTCAGGAGCAGGGCGTGGTTACAAGCCACTAGGTGGGTGAGGGTTGGGGCTGGTCATACTTCTCATTACCAGGAGGGTTTGGCAACAAGGGAGGATCCCACCTTTCTAATCGTCAGCCACTTTTGCGTGTTTGTATTATCAGATCGCTGTCTCTTTTGAATGCTACTTGCAAAAATGCAAGATAGTCGCACTGTGTCAGGCCAGCTAGTAGTTCAAGTGTCTGTCTCATCACTTGCTGCTTTTCTCCTGTGTTTTCTGTACCCTTCTTGACACTTTCCTTTGAAGTTTAGGGTTCCAGAACTATCATCAGAATCAATTTCATTTGGTCTCTTGTATCTTTGTTGGATAGGATCTGTGTAGCATGTTTGTCTAGTCCTAACTTTTTGGTTTTGATAACTTTTATTATGGTTGCTATGCTGACAATTTCTAGTTCTGTTTGCTCATATAAATGTCCACTGTCAAACTCCAAGTGCTTCTCAATCATTTTCCTACATTGTTGTTGTTCAGTGCTGTTGAGTCAGTTCTGGCTCGTTGTTGTTAAGTGACGTCGAGTACGTTCCGACCCTTTGACCGTATACACAACAAAACGAAACACCACCTGGTTTTGCATCATTTTCACCATTGCTGCTGCCATCGTGCCATTCTGTCTTGTTGGGGACTCCCTCTTTTTTGGTGACCTTCCACTTTACATAACATGGTGTCTTTTTCTAGGAACTGGTCCCTGAAGTCTGACCATCTTGGCTTCTAAGGAGCATTTGGTTGTACTTCCTGCAACGTGATTTGTTCCAACTCATAGTGACCCTGTGTAGGGTTTCTGAGGAGCAGCTTTAGGATTTGAACCACTGATCATGCTGTTAGCAGTCCAGTGCTTATCCTACAGCTCCACACCAGGACTCCTACATCAATACATAGACAATCATGCTTACCTCACTCCCACAAAAATGGAATTATTGAGAATCTCTAGCATCATATGACTTGAACTCTCAGCATA
>NW_006408538.1:10995353-11001529 GCF_000296735.1 Chrysochloris asiatica | reverse complement strand
GATTTACACCCTCGGAAACCCTGTACAGGGTCGCTATGGGTCGGAACCGACTCGATGGCACTTAACAACAACAACATCTGTATTTTACTTTGTTTTTGCTATTATTTAATACATGTTAGTCTGATCCCTCCAAGAATCTTTCAAATTACTTGAGAATAATGCTGTTGTACAGCCTCAAACTGTCCCTTGGAGAACTGGTGTTCCTGAAAACATTAATAGCTCTTCTGTGAGAAAGGCAGTTAAATAAATCCCTAAAACTCTGGATTCAATTTTTTATAAAAGTATGTATTACCAGAGAACTTCTCAGTCAATGCCTTTAAAATGCTAATTTTCTTGCAATTTCCCAATAGGAGAATAGATTATAATTTTTATATAGGCCGAGTTACCTAGAAACAGAACCTGAGATGGGGGGGTCTTGTGGCAGTGATTTACTACAGCAGTCTTCTCCAGTGAAATCTTTGAGGGATGAGTGTAGCAGAATCGGGTAGCAAAGGAGATGAACAAAGTTGAGCTAAATCTGCACTATGCAATATGGCCAATGCTAGCCTGTGTGGCTACCGACTACTTGAAATGTGGGTAATGCTACCAAGAAACTGAGTTTTCCATCTTATTTAATTATAATTTAAATATATACAATGGATACTGGATTCAGTTATTGTTAAAATCTAAAGTGTGAGTCCATGAACTTACTTTTGTCAGTGAAAAAAATGTTAATGAAATCTACTTATAGATCAAATATTAAAATTTAGAGTCCAAATTCAGATTTTTTTAAAGTAGAAAATACATACTGGATTTCAAAGATTTGCTGTGAAGAACTACCCTATTAATAATTTTTATTTTAATAATATTTTGAAATGATAATATTTAGATAGAACAAATAAAAAACCAAACTCATTGCTGTTGATTTGATTTCAAATGATGATTATATGTATCAGGTTAAATGAAATACTGTATTAAAGTAGGTTTTTACCTATTTTCACTTTTTAAATCTTTAAAACATTTTTGCTGCTTACTTAGAGAGAAGTGCTTTTAGATTTGATTACCAACAGGTTAGCAGTTCAAGTCCAACAGTCGCTCTGTGGGGAAAAGATGAGGCTCTCTGCTACTGCAAAAATTTAAAGCCTCAGAAACCCTATACAAGGTTGCTATGAGTTGGTGGCATCTAAGAAGAACTTCCTTAAAAATTAAAAACCGTTATTATGCTTTAAGAAAATGTGACAATTCTAAATTTATGTTGTGTGACTCACATTAGATTTCTTTTGGACTAAGCTGAAAAAACGAATTTTGACTGATTCTACAGAGAGTTCTGGAGAGTATATGGCACTAAGATTGTCAGTCAAGGAGGCTAGCCTGTTTGTCCCCAGGATGAGCCAGCCATTCCTTCACTGCTTTAAAGGACATAACCTTCAGGCATGACACCATTTGAATATCTGGTAGGTTCTTCCACAAGCTTGACCATAGGTCTGTTATGTGAAGACTGTACAGTTTATAAGTCTTAAAGGAGCTCTGGTAGCGTAGTGGTTATGAATCGGGCTGCAAACCTTAAGGTCAGCGGTTCGAAACTACCAGCTGCTCCGCGGGAGAAAGATGAGGCTTTCTACTCCCGTAAAGATTTACACCCTCGGAAACCCTGTACAGCGTCGCTATGGGTCGGAACCGACTCGACGGCACTTAACAACAACAAAGGATAGCTATCAATAAACGCTGTTGAATTTTTCAAGTAATATTTTATCACTTAGGTATCTGCCTTTCTCAGGCAGTTAAGCATGAAATTCATTACATAGAAATAACAATATTTTCCATATCTGTATTGATACTTATTTCTGAGTTACCTAAGTGCCTTAGCACTTAGGTAACTATCAATAATTTTGATTTCCCTTGTGAGAGCTTTTTTTGGCTTCTGTGTCCCAAGAAGAATATTATGAATAAAAGATATATTGCTCTCTGTATCTTTGGAATCAATGTGACTATCGTGAAATTATTAGACATGATGGGATTGGGGTAGAGTCAATTAATTGACGTTCAAGAAAGTGAAAAAGCCCTGTTTTGTTTTTTCATTAGAGCTAGAGATAACATTTGTTGTTGTTGCTTCTTAAGGAGCTCTGGTAGCGTAGTGGTTACGAGTCGGGCTGCTAACCACAGGGTCAGTAGTTCGAAACTACCAGCTGTTCTGCAGGAGAAAGATGAGGTATTCTGCTCCCGTAAAGATTTACAGCCTTGGAAACCCTGTACAGGGTCACTATGGGTTGGAACTGACTCCATGGCACACCACCCTCACCCAACTTGTAAGCATACAGTCTCCACAGGAAAGGAAGTAAGTTTCGGTCTAAACTGGAGAGGAATTCTGATAAGGGTTGGAACACACAAAAGGGACAGCATTCCCTTAAGTCTTCTCTTTCAACCTTCTTGAGAGCAGACTATGAGAGCGGAAACATGAATAACCTTCTCATCTTAGGTAAATTGATAGGACTGTGGATAGGTATTCCTGGAATAACTCAGAACTCTTAAAAAACAATTTCACACTGAATTTCTGTTAAGAGTGATAGAAAAAATTTGGAAATGGATAGTGTAATGGTTGTGAAACACGATGAATGTAATGAATGTCACTGAATTGTACATGTAGCAAATGTTGAGATGACAAATGTTTTGCTATATATATACTTACCAGAATAAAAAAAAGAGTGAGAAAAAGTAATTTCAGAAACATTTGGTTAAAATTGAAAAGAAGAATAAAACATTGACAAATGAAAACAGAGTGCTAGATTATAGACTAAAGAGGGAAATCAAGTATTAGACATGCTATTCTAATGTTAGATCTTTTTTTCCTTTTTTTTTTTGCTAGACACAATGTATATATGCCAAACTAAATATACATTTCACCCTTTATCAAAATCTGAGAATTTTATTAAACAGATAAATGTTATGACCTCTGATTTCAAAGAACTTAAAATAATGGTACTAACAGTTTTAAGAAGTTACTTGAGAATAATTATAGTAAATAAATTCAACATTTTACAGTACCTTTTAAAAACAAATGTGTTAAGAGAGCCTATAATAGTGAAATGGTCAGAATAAGGAGGTGTAACAGAATTGTTTCAAAAGAAGTTGAATTTTGATAGGGACATCCCAGAGGAATAATTTTTGGTTTTAGATTGGTTTTGGCTAATAATATTGAACTTTTCCACCATATCTTTCCACAGATGTCATCAATTTCATTCTTGTGTATTCCATCTGGTGAGGTCCATATGTACAGTTGCCGTTTATGTTGTTTAAAGAAACATATTTGCAATGAATAAGTCATTCATCTTGCGAAACTGTGTAATGCCCTCTCCAGCCATATCATCAAGGCCATATTTTCCAACTACTGATCTTTCCCATTGTTTCTAATCTTTGGATTCCAATCACCAATAATTATCAACATGTCTTGATTGCATGTTTGATTAATTGCAGACTGAAGAAGTTGGTAGAATTCTTCAATTTCCTCATCTCTGACTTTAGTGGTTGGGGTGTAAATTTGAGTAACAGTTGTATTAACTGGTCTTCCTTGTAGTCATATGCATATTATCCAATCACAGACAGTGTTGTACTTCAAGATAGGTCTTGAAGTGTTCTTTTTGATGATGAATATGACACCACTCTTCTTGAATTTGTTGTTCCCAGCATTGTGATCTATTTGATTGTTAGATACAAATGGCCAATACCAGTTGTTTCTGCTCATTGATGGCTTGGATATTGATCTTTTTGTGTTTAATTTCATTTTTGAAAACTCCTAATATTCTGAGATTCATAATTTGTGCTTTCCATGTTCTAATTATTAATGGATGTTTCTCATTTTAAGTTGTGCCCCATCAGCAAATTAAGATCTGGAAAACTTTCCTCCGTTCATGTTATCCTGGTCAGCTCTACTTTGAATAGGCAGTTCAGTGATATTTTGAGTGCCTGTGAGGCACGCCTTCTGGCACTATATCTAACGATGTTCTGCTGCAGTTCATAATATTGTCATCTTTTGGCACTGTCATCTGACAATGATCTGTTGCTATTCATAAGGTTTTCAGTGGATAAACATTCAGAAGTAGTCTGCCTTTCCTTCTTCCTATCTATCCTAGCTTAGACCATCTGCTGAAACCTGTCCAGCATGGGTGACCCTTGTTGTTGTTGTTAAGCGCTGTCGAGTCGGTTCCAACCTATAATGACTCTGTATAGGGTTTCTGAGAAACAGCTGGTGAATTTGAATTTCCGACCTTGCAGTCCAGTGCCTGAAACCAAAACACCACACCAGGGATATGATCCTACTGGTATTTAAATACTGGTGGCATAGCGTTCATCACCACAGTATCACACAAGTTATCGCAGTATGACAAACTGACAGATGAGTGGTGGATTTTGCCCATAGAATCCTTCAATGTTACAATGCTTGCTTTTAATTTTTCTTTATTTCTTTTAGTTTGAGAATTGCAGACCATGTTCTTCCCTTTTGCTTTTTAACTCCATGTGTTCACACATTTCATTATAATACTTGACTTTATCTTCTAGATTTGTCCTCTAAATTTTTCTGTTCAGCTCTTGTACTTCCTTGTTTCTTCTAGTTGCTGTAGGTTTTCTACAGTCAAGACTAAGTTTCAGTCTTCTCTAGTATCTATTTTGATCTTTTTCTTTCCTCTCTTTTTAATGACCTTTTGTTTTAGTTGGTATGATGCTCTCGATGTCATCTCATAACTCTTCTGGTCTTCGATCATTAATGTCTAATGCATCAACTCTGTTCTTGAGATGGTCTCTGAATTCAGATTGGATATTCTCAAGGTAATATTTTGGTTCTTGTGGACTTGTTTTAATTTTTTTCAGCTTCAGCCTGAATTTGCATATGAGCAAGTGAAGGTCTGTTCCACAGTCAGCCTTGTTTTGGCTGATGATATTTAGCTTCTCTTTTGTCTCTTCCCACAGATTTAGTAAATTTAAATCCTGTGTATTCCATCTTAGGAGGTCTGTGTGTATGCTGATGGCGGTGGTGTGCCGTGGAGTCGGTTCCAATTCATTGCGACCCTGCACAGGGTTTCCGAGGCTGTAAATCTTTATGGGACTAGATAGCCTCATCTTTCTCCTGTGGAACCATTGGTAGTTTCGAACTGCTGCCTTGAGGTTAGCAGCCTGACTCATAACCACTACACTACCAGAGCTTTTTTCCATGTGTATAGTCACCTTTTATATTTTTTTTAAAAAAATATTTGCAATGAATAAATTGTTGGTCTTTCAAAATTCTGTTATGGGACCTCCATCAATGTTTCTATCACCAAGGTCGTATTTTCCATCTACTGAGTCTTCCTCTTTGTTTCCAACTTTCACATGTTAATCACCAATAATTATCAATGCCTCTTGATTACAAATGTTGTCAATTTTAGACTGAAGAAGTTTGTAGAATTCTTCAGTTCATCACTATTGGCTTTATTGGTTAGTGGGCAAATTTGAATAGTAGTGGTGTTAACTCGTCTTTCTTTTTTTTTTAAAGTTTTTATTGTGAATTGAGTGATAGTTTACATGGAAGAATATCAGTTTTACATTCATCCTGTAGTATTTCGTTTAATTGCAATGATTATAATCCCCTCCATGCATCATCATTTAACAGCATTTGCTTCCAAACTGGTCTTTCTTGTAGCTTTATGAATATTTCCTATCACAGACAACACTGAGCTTCAAGATAGATCTTGAAAAATTGTTTTCATGTTGAATGCGTTGCCATTCCTCTTGAATATGTCATTCCTGGAATATTAAACCATATGATTGTCTGATTCAAAATGGATGTTGCCTGTTCATTTCAGTTCACTAATGCCCAAGATATCGATCTTTATGCCTTCCATTTCATTTTTAACAACTTCCAATTTTCCTAGATTTTTACTTTGTACATTTCGTGTTCTGACTATTAATGAATGTATGTAACTGTTATGTCTCATTTTGAGTTGTGCCCCATCAGCAACTGAAGGTCCCAAAAGCTTTATGGTATCCATTTCATTAATGCCAACTCCACTTTGAGTAGGCAGCGCTTCCTCAGTTGTATTTTGTGTGCCTTCCAACCTGTGGGGTTCATCTTTTTGCACTATATGAGTCATTTTTCTGTTGCTATTCATAAGGTTTCAGTGAGTAACCATTCAGAAATGGTCCACCTCTCATTCTTCCTAGTCTGT
>NW_006408538.1:10994163-10994958 GCF_000296735.1 Chrysochloris asiatica | reverse complement strand
TATAGGGCCACTATGAATCAGACCCAACTTGACAGCACTTAAAAACAATAACAACAATGATGATGATAATGGGAGTCATGGTAGGGTGTTCTAGGATAAGTAGTGGACTAATAGCTGCAAGATCAGCAGTTCAAACCAACCAGCCACTCCTCAGGAAAATACATTGTCACTATAAGTCGGAATCAACTAAATGACACTTAGCAACAATAAGTGATGTTACTTAGACAAGTGTAGAGGCAGTTACCTTAATGAGGCGGAATGTAATCCACAGGATACGTTTGGACTTTGAGTCAATCTCTTTTGAGGTATAAAAGGGATTGAACATATGAGCAGAGATCAGAGGCTCTGATGACTACAAAGAAAGAAGAGCCCAAAGTGGAGCATGTCCTTTGGACCCAGGATTCCTGTGTGTGGGAAGATTGATGACAAGGACCTTCCCTAAAGCTGACAGACAGAAACACTTCCCTTCATCTGGTACCCTGAATTTGCATTTCTAGGCTCCTAAACCGACAGCATGAATTTGTTAGTTAAAACCATGCACTTTTGGTATTTCTGTTATAATAGCACTAGATAACTAAGACAATTTTCAATGTTGTTAACATTTTAAATTCTGATGTTGTTGTTATGTGCCGTAGAGTTAGTTCCGACTCATAGCGACCCTGTACAGTGTTTCTGAGGCTGTAAATCTTTACGGGAGCAGAAGGTCTCATCTTTCTCCCACAGAATAGCTGGTAGTTTCAAACTACTGACCATGAGATTAGCAGCCTGATTTGTAATCACTATGCAATGCTGTAA
>NW_006408538.1:10990595-10991857 GCF_000296735.1 Chrysochloris asiatica | reverse complement strand
ACATGTTGTCAGGAGGGAACAGTCACTGGAGAAGGATGTCATGCTGGGTAAGATGGAGGGTCAGAGAAAAAGAGGAAGACCCCCAACAAAATGGATCTGCCAGGTGGCATCATTGATGGCATCAAGTGTGGCAGCGGTAGTGAGGTTGGCCCAGGATCGGATATTGTTTTATTCTGCTGTGCATGGGGTCGCTATGAATTGGTTCTGACTCGATGGCTCCTGACAACAACATGCTACCAGAGTTCCTTTAAATTCTGATATGCAACCATAATTAAGTCACCTATATCTATCCATTGTTTTTGTTGTTTCTAAGTGCCGTCCCGTCAGTTTTGACTCTTAGCAACCCTGTATAGGGTTTTCAAGGAGTGTCTGGTGAACTTGAACCACCAACCTCGTGATTCAAGCAGACCTTGAGGCCCAGTTCTTTATCCTACAGTGCCATACCAGGACTCCACATATTTGTCCATTAGCTGATGGCAAAAATTAAAAATAAATACACAATTTAATGTAATTGTGGGTCTATAATTTTATTCACTTCAGGGTAAAATAGTATACTAAGATTATATTTCATTTTCTCGATGTCCAGTGTCATGACTTTACTGTTGTCTTGAGATATCTCTGGGTTAGGCATACTATCTCCTTTATCCCACATCTTTATATTTTTGTCACTTTCCTCTTCCTTGCCCTAGAATAGCTGTGACCTTCTCTTTCTATGTCAGAATAAGGAGGACTTGACTCTGGGGTCCAAGGACACACTAGATGCTTTAGTGTTCCCTGGATGACTTCATTAATTTCTTTTGGGGAAACATTCCTCTTTGGGGAGGAGGTAGAGCTTGGATCACAGCATTTCTCATTGTTGTTAGGTGCCGTAGAGTTGGTACGGATGTGCACTGAGTGCTTTCCAACCTGAGAGGATCATTTTCTGGCAGTATATCTGACAATAGCCTGCTGTTATTCATTAGATTTTCAATGGCTGACCATTCAGAAGCAACCTGCCTCCTCTTTCTAGTCTGTCTTTGTCTGGAAGCTCCACTGAAACCATGGAGGTATTTAAAATACTGGTGCCATAGCTTCTTGCTACACATGGACCTCGCCAGATGGAACACATAGAAATCAAATAGACTACATCTGTGGAAAGAGAAAATGGAAAAGCTCCATATCATCAGTGAAGACAAGACCAGGGGCAGACTGTGGAACAGACCATCAATTACTGATATGCAAATTCAAATTAAAACTGAAGAAAATGAAAACAAATCTACGAG
>NW_006408538.1:10987306-10988355 GCF_000296735.1 Chrysochloris asiatica | reverse complement strand
ATGAATAGCTAAACAAGATGTAGTCTATTCATACCATGGAATATTATTCAGCCATAAAGAGAAGTCAGGAAGTGCAGTGGCTCCATGTGATAAGCACTGGATTTGAGCCTACCAGCTACTCCTTGGAAAGAAGATGAGGCTTTCTGCTCGCTTGAAGATTTAACGCCTCAGAAATCCTATATAGTGTCATTATGAGTCAGAAGAGACTCCAACGCACTTAACAATAAAGACAAGTGAAGTTTGAACGTGTGCTATAATATGGATGACTCTTGCAGACATTTTGCTAAGTGAAATTAGGAACTAAAGGACAAATATTAAATGATGTTATTCATGAAATACCTAGAACAGACAAATTCATGGAAACAAAAGCTTATTCGTTGTTGTAGGAGGAGGGGACAGGGGAATTAATGAATACGGAGAACTGAGTTTCTGTTCAGAGTAAGGAAAACTTTGGGAAACAGAGCGTGGTGATGTTTGTACAACATGGTGAATGTAATTAACACCACTGAATTGTACAATTAAATGGTTAAAATGGAAATTCTTTACAACAATAATTAAAAAAAAATTAGGATTTCATCAACCATGGAAAAAGGAAATCACAGAAGTTGGTGATGTCCACCCAAATACTTTCTAATAGAGTAAGAGTTTTATATAATAAGCTTTGAATATTACAACCCCATTGGTAAGATTATCTCTACAGCAATGATAGATGAATCTGAGGATTTTAACTTTATACCATGAAACATTCAATTTATTCAGCTTCCTTTGTTCTGTTTCCATTTCACTAAGCAATCTTCTGGTGATTATTTATGTTCCCTATGTTCTGTCTATAATGAGAAAACATATTGGGTCTGTGGATGTATTTTGTTCTGCATAATAACCTTATTTTTCATTATAAATTAAAAGTAAGTTCTAATTTTACATCTCAGCCTCATGATCTTGGTTGTATGAGTCTTCTCCTGAGAGACAAGTCTGGAATTGGCATGTGTGTCTGCTAGAAGTAAATGACAGAACACACTCTTTTATTAAAATTTTTATTGTGAATTGAA
>NW_006408538.1:10983230-10985266 GCF_000296735.1 Chrysochloris asiatica | reverse complement strand
ATAATCTCTAAAATATTAAAAACATCAACAATTTAAATAATAATACAATTAAAATTGGGCAGAGTACACAAATCGACATTTTACCAAAGAAAACATGTAGGCAGTCATTACACATGAAGAAATGCTCATGGTCTTTACGCATTGTTGTTATTGCTGTTAAGTGCTATGGAGTTGGTTCCAACTTTGAGTCAGTTCCAATTCTATGGACTTCCAAGGAGCAGCTGATGGTTATGAATCACTGACCTTGACCTGGTGTTTAGTAGTCCAGTGCTTATCTTACAGTGTCACATCATTGGACATTAGAAAGAGTCAAATACAAAAGCAAGGAGGTATCATCTAACCCCAGCATTAAAAACAAAGTTTAAAACAACAGAAAAACAAATGCTGGCATGGCTGTTCAGAGACTGGGACTCTCAGACTGATGGGACTGTAAATTGATGCAAATTTCCTATGATCCAGCAATCTCACTGTTATGTATATTATAGCCTACCATAACAAGAACCATGACCTGCATGGATACATGCACATCCATGCTCACTGCACCACTATACACAATAACAAAAAAAGTAGAAACAACCTAAGTGCCCATCAATGGATGCTTGACTAAATATCAGCACAATGGAATAATTGTTGCTATTATTGTTAAGTGCCGTAGAGTTGGCTCCAACTCATAGTGGCCCTGCATAGGGTTTCCGACGAGTGAATGGTGAGTTCGAACTGCTGATGTTAAGGTTCAGACTGGCCTTATGGTCGAGTGCTTATCCTATAGCATCACACTGGGCACATTAAGGAATACTGATGAATCTATAAAAAAATCTCATAAGATGGATGAACCTGATGCTGAGTAAAAACAGTTAACCACAAAAGGAAAATGTTGCATGACCACTAGTATAAAAAGTGAAGAAAAGGTTTACACCTAGAAAGATATTCTTTAAAGGTTTCTAGCTGTGCAATTGTGGGGCGTATTGCTAAATAGAGGAAGGCCTGTATTAACTTGGGTGAAAGGCAATATGCAAAAAGGGAAGATAAACACAAAATGAACACAAGCATTAAAGACAACAGAGGTAAAAAGTATTGCATATAGAATCCTGCGATAACAGTATTAGCAATAACCAAAATAATAGATGTATACATAGACACACGAACCGACTCGATGGCACTTAACAACAACAACAACATAGACACACAAGTACATAGACACACAAGACCCACAAAACAATGTGGGAAGATGCATGGGACTACACCTGTGACTAGATATTGGTCTGACAGAGGATATTTTTACATATGTCTTATATGAGTATACATTACAAATGTGTCCATAAATATAGTAGATCATTCAGAGGACCAAGTTATGAAAACTTCTTAGACATACCAAAACACTTTGTGGGAATGAATTGCTGGACTCAGGACCATAGTCTAAAGGGACATCAAGTTCACTTAGCATAACGGAGTCCATAAGGACAATGTTCTATATCCAACTTTGGGAAGTAGCAACTTGGGTCTTAACTTGTGAGCAGTCATGTGAAGTGCAACTATTGGTCTCTCTCTGAAGCAAAGAAGAATGAAGAAAGTCAAAGGCTCATGGAAAAAACTAGTGGAAAAGACTAATGGAATACGAGATCCTCAGCCTGCGTGACCCTAAGACTAGACGAACTATGCTTCTTTGAAAGGGATCACAATAGAAGGTCCTGGATAGAGTGGGAGAACAATGCGAAACAAAACTCAAAATCATGAACCAGGCCAGAATTACTAGTCTGATGGAGACTGGCAGAACTCCTAAGACTATGGCCCCTAGACACCTTTTAAAGCTAGACCTAAACTCATTCCTATGGCTGAACTTTCAGCCAAACAGTACTCAGGCCTACAGGGTAAACTAAACAGTAACACAAGACAGGTATGCATACAGTAGAACAATCAACCACTCGAAGTCAAAAGGGCAGCATTTGCCCAGAGACACAGAAGGCAGAAAGGGGTAGGAAAGGACAAATGGAAACTGTCCCCACAGGGAGGAAGTGGGAAGAGAGGGAATAACAATC
>NW_006408538.1:10980641-10982230 GCF_000296735.1 Chrysochloris asiatica | reverse complement strand
TGCTCCTGGGAAACCCTATACAGAGCCCCTCTGAGTCAGAACAAACTTGACTGCACTTAACCACAACAACAGGACATGAGATAGTTACTGATTGCTTTTCTCTGCGCTTTGACACTGGATGTACTTAATGAGAATTGCTATTTTAGCAAACTCATCAAATATTCAGTCTAAACTGAATCCAAAAGAAGGAACTATGAATTTGCTTTTTCTCCCTGTACTTGTGTATCTGTTCTCCATGCTCCCTTGCAATTTTTCATTGCTTCTCCATTTGTCCATTAGTTTTGACTTATGTTGTTGTTGTTGTGTGCTGGGGAGTCAGTTCCGACTCATAGCGACCTTGTACAGAGTTTCCGAGGCTGTAAATCTTTACAGGAGCAGAAAACCTCATCTTTCTCCCACGGAGCAGCTGGTAATTTCGAACTGCTGACCCTGAGGTTAGCAGCCTGATTCGTAACCAGACCTATAGCATTTATGCTATTCAGTAAATACTGGCTTTCACCCTTCTTGGAGGCAGGCGTTTGGAATTGATTGTTGAATCCCTAAAATTGTGCAGCAGATAACAAAGAGTTCGTGATGAGCTGAAACAGGCAAGTTTGTTAGAGTTCCATAGTTAAGAAATTGTTCTGTAAATTTCGTGGGAATAGCTTTGGTTTTGAGATGATAAATTTTCTCATAAAAGGGTATAAAATATTAATACTGCAGTGGGAATTCTTTACCTTTTAAGAATGGCACATTTATTTAGTACTTTTCTCTGGGGACTAAAGGCTTCCACCTGGTTTCCTTGTTGTGTTTTCATTAACTTTGTGTTTGCATAATAAAGAGATTGATACTGAAAAACTATGTTACTAGCTTAAGATTTCATAGAAAGGTGGTAAAAAAACTAGGTGAACTGCAAGGCAGTTCGTCACTGTTATGTTTTGGGGAAAATGCATGCATTCTTTTGATACTACACTGAGAGCAATTTTGCAGCTGGCCAAATAGGTTCAACTTTTTTTCAGGAAACATTTAACTACACATATGAAAAATACCTGTCATGCTGTAATTATTAGATATATAAATACTAAAGTCAAAAGATGCTGGCTCAAATTTTAATATACATTTGGCATAAAACATGAAAGTCAACTGAAAAGTTTATGAGAATTAGTTTACCAGGGCTACATTTGTGTATACCAAAATGGAGATAGTTGTTTGTATCAACTTCACTTTTTTTTTTTAATGAAGTACTTTTCTTTTTTCTTTTTCTTTTTTTTAACAATTATGAATGTATATTAGTTCACTTATCTCAGATAGTTGTTGTTGTTAAAGTGCCGTTGAGTTGATTCCGACTCATAGCAAACCTGTATAGGAGCGCTTGTTGAGTTTGAACCACTGACCTTGTGTTTATCAAACCAACTGTACGGTCCAGTACTTTATCCCACAATGTGATATCCAGCTGATAAGAAGAGAGGGCATATGCATAAGAACACCCACACTTGCAGATAATACCCACTTGACCTGGCTTCAATGACTGGATGATCAGAGCCCAACTAGAAGAAAAAAGAAGAGGAAAAAAAGAGTAATCTGATACAATTTGATGAACTTGACCTACA